>NC_059112.1:112491781-112798329 GCF_020740685.1 Jaculus jaculus | reverse complement strand
CTCTTTCAAAAGTTTGGGCTCACCAAGGACACTGTAGTCCTTTTCAAGAAGGTTGGTTGGGGCTGAGCAAGGGCTGGAGTTGGGGTTAGGGTTCTGGTGCCCACTGACCCTCTTGGATGTCCAGTTCGACGAGGGGCGGGCTGACTTCCCAGTAGATGAGGAGCTTGGCCTGGACCTCAGGGACCTTTCCCGCTTCCTCATCACACACAGCATGCACCTGGTGACGGAGTTCAACAGCCAGGCAAGTGAAGCTGCAGGTGGTGTGGGGTTGGGGTGGTGGGGCGCTTGGGCTGGCAAGACCTAGGGTAGAAGCCCCACAGCAGTTCTACATTCCCCGCTCTACAGACATCCCCCAAGATCTTCGCTGCTAGGATCCTCAATCACCTGCTGCTGTTTGTGAACCAGACACTGGCTCAACACAGGGAGCTGGTGGCAGGCTTCAGGGAGGCAGCTCCCCCATTCCGGGGGCAGGTACTGTACTGGAGGGCTAGGAGGGAGGGATGGCAGGGCCGAGGGTGACACCAGCAAGGACTCCCTGTTGGCAGGTGCTGTTTGTGGTGGTGGATGTGGCTGCCAACAATAGCCATGTGCTCCAGTACTTTGGCCTCAAGGCCGAGGAGGCCCCTACCATACGTCTAGTCAATGTTGAGACCACCAAGAAGTATGCACCCATCAGCGAGGCACCCATCACTTCAGCTTCTGTGGCTACTTTCTGCCATGAAGTCCTCCAAGCTAAAGTCAAGGTCTGAGGCTCTTGTCCCCACAGGGTGAAGGGAGGTGGGAGCAGTGGTATGAGGTTCCTGGTTATCCCTGAAGGGCCCTCAGTGAAGACTTACCTGCTCCCCAGCCCTATCTCCTGAGCCAGGAGGTGCCCTCAGACTGGGACCAGCGGCCAGTCAAGACTCTTGTGGGCAAGAATTTTGAGCAGGTGGCTTTTGATGAAACCAAGAATGTGTTTGTGAAGTTCTGTAAGTGCTGAGGAGGGAGGGGGAAAGTGGCTGGCTGGGGGAGGTCCAGCTAGGCAAACCTGACACATCCCCTCCAGATGCTCCTTGGTGTAGCCACTGCAAGGAGATGGCCCCAGCCTGGGAGGCGCTGGCTGAGAAGTATCAAGATCGTGAGGACATTGTCATTGCTGAGCTGGATGCCACAGCCAATGAGCTGGAGGCCTTCACTATTCATGGCTACCCTACCCTGAAGTTCTTCCCTGCAGGGCCTCACAGGAAGGTGAGGAGATGGCCTGGGAGGACCTAGGTCTCCTTCAAAGCCAGCTGGTGCTGGGCTGAGACTGTGGCTGGAGAATAAGCTGAAGATGGAGCGAGCCCTCAGGTTTTTCCTTTCCTCCTCAGGTGATTGAATACAAAAGCACCAGAGACTTGGAAACCTTCTCCAAATTCCTAGACAGTGGGGGAGAGCTGCCCAAAGAAGAGCCGCAAGAGCCCACAGCCTCGGCCCCGGTGGGTGTCCCACTCAGCACACTAACTCTGAAGGTCTTCTCCTGGCAAGGTGGGCTGAGGGCAGGGCTGAATTGGGCTTCTGTGATTGTTTCTAGGAGGCACAGGTCAATTCCACCACTGGCCCAAAGGAGGAGTTGTAGCACCCTGTCACCTCAAGGCCAGGGATTGGTGGAGCTGCACACTGTGAATAAAGATGTTGTCCCAGAATGTTGTGTGATTCCTGAGCAGGCTGGATTTGCCTAGCCTGGTCCTGGCTCTTGCCTCTGGCCCAATTTCAGTTTCCTGAACTCAACACCTACCCCCCAGGTGGGTTTGTGGCTCAACTGGGACCCATCTGCCATGTGGGAAGGAACAGAGAACATGCCAATACTTAGGATGCCCAGCCCCTCTCCCCTTCCCCAGGGCCAGTCAATGTACTCCATGACCAAGTAGGTTCAAAAACTGTTTTATTTCATTATTATCCAAGTACCTTTGAAAAGATAATTGTACAGATCATCACATGAAAAATGGACTCGGGGCAGCCCCCTGCTGGCCCTGGCCTGAGAAATGTACATATTTACATGGGCCCTTAGAAAGAAGGGACCTGACCTGCCCTGCTGTGCTGCTAGCTGGAGACAGGCAAAGGGGCCTGAGGCTCTCGGCCACTGGGTTCACACAGTGGGAGGCAAGAGACATCTGTGTTGAAGGCACTCGGTGACATGTACAATTTACAGAGGCCCTACAGGGTCCCCTGGCTCCTGGGGCTGGATCCAATGAGGTACAGCAGATGGGCGTGTCCCAGAGGGAGGAGTGGACAGATTCAAGCCCAGGGTGTAGTGTAGTGTCCTTGGGTTAGCCTGCATTTAGTGGCAGGGGCTGCTGGGAGTCATGAAGCAGCTCCTGGAATTGCTCCTGGGGCCAGGGGGAGAATGGGCATGGCTCCTTCTTCAAAAGAGACAGAAAAGCCTGTGTTTCCACCAGACCCACAGGGATGGAGGTATAGTAGGACACATGGGCCTTTCCCAGAAAAAGCATGTGACAAAGTCCTGGGCTGTCCCCATACAGCAGGATCCTGAGCACAAGATGGTGCAAGTTGGGCATGGCACCCACTGCTCAGTCCACCTTCTCCACTTTGCCGATGATCTTCTCCTCAAACACAGGAAGGATGGCATCGTCCTCTCGCACTTCCTCAAACACTACTCCGCAGTCAAACTCGTCACTCACTTTCTTGAAGTAGTATCTGGGGACAACCGTAGAATCAGTGAGCACAGTTCACTCCAGAGGAGGAATGCCAATCCTGTATCCCCAGGGGTCCCATCACCTTCCAGTGTATTACCTCCCCAGGCTTGCTGCTGGGCTCTGCCTGGACTCCAGTATGCAGTAACCAAAAGGTGGGCTTAGCTCATAGTCTGGTGGGAATTTCTACAAAACTAAAAAACCAGTTTGGTGTGGTGGAGCATGCCTTTAATACCTGTACTAGGGAGGCAGAGGCAGGAGGCTTGCCATGTTCAAGGCCACCCCAAGACTATATAGTGAATTCCAGGCCAACCTAGGCTACAGTGAGGCCCTACCTTGAAAACCAAACCAAACAAAAAACCTACAAAAACTAGGAAACCAGGTATGGTGGCTCCCAGCACTCAGGCGGCTGAGGTAGGAGGATCACCGAGTTTGAAGGCAGCCTATAACATTCTGAGTTCAAGGACAGTCTGGGCTAGAGTGAGACCCTGCCTCAATAAATAAACAATTGCCCTGTACTTTGGGGCACGACAAAGGAGGGGTGGGCAGGTATAGTTATGGGGATTGCTGATGGGCTCTCAATTCAGGAAAAGCACACAGAGACCATGAGACCTGGTCCTGCTAGCTGTCTGGGCTGACCCTAAGGACAGGCTCTAGCAGGCTGGCTCTTGGGTCTCTTACATGTCTATCACCCTCTTATGGAAGCCACAGGACTGGGGCAGATGTGGCACAGAAGACTAGCTCCAAGAAGCTGGAGCTGAGGTCAGTCTAGCTGTGCCTGTTTTCCCAGCTTTAAGGTGGGGCACTGATACCACTCACTCTCCATGTGCCCAGTATGTAGCAGAGGGCAGTGCTGAGATGGGCTGACGGGAGAGGAAACTGTCTCCTTTTATACCATCTTGGACAGCAAACCCAGTGGCTTGCAAGCCCTTGTCTCACCTGTAGCTCCCCTTCTTGGTTAGCAGCTCCTTGAACTGGCCCAGGGTAACTGCACGGCCCCTCACCAGAGTTCGGTAGGGTATGGGCTCCCCACAGAAGTAGTAGGCCACAACGATGCTGTCACATGGTGGGACACTCCCGCCACCTCCCTTCCGCTGTGATTTTGTCCTGGGGCAGAGACAGAATGGTGAGCAGTGGGCTCCGACCAAAGTCACATATCAGGCCCCACCTGCCAGCAGAGGACAGGGCAGCCCAGTGTTGGCACATCACTCAGCAATGTGTTATCCACAAGCCCTGTTACACACCCACATGGCCCTGGCATCCAGTCCTGTGTGAACCGTTCACTGAGAAAAGAGCTCTGCCACCCCCCACTGGGCCACTGATCTGGTTGCTGGGCAACACTCCCCACAAGGTTGTGAAGTGGGGCACAAATTTTCATGACAGGCCAGGCCTGTGGATCACAGTTCCATCTCCAGTGGCGGAGAGATCTTTGAATGATCCAACCTCTCCAGAGCTTCCATGTCTGAAGGACAGGGACCCTTCAACCACAGCTGCAGATCTGGAAGGGAAGTACCCCCTGGACTAGGCTGGCTGACCTCCAGAGCTGACTCCTGCCCAGCTCCTGCACAGGATGCAGCTGCTTTGTATGACAGGCAGCGTCCTATATGGTTCTTCATCCTTTGAACACCCCAGAAGCTTCCAGAACTCACACAGGAAGGCCATGTGGGTGCTTTTCTCTTTTTGCCCAAGATGACTGGGCCACCTCAACAGTGAAACTATCCATTTATAAACCAACTTCCGGGGACCTGCTTTCTGGGACCCCCCCTGGCAATGGGTCTTTGGAGCCAACTGGGGGCTGGGCTTATGAAGGCCCTGCTTCTCCAGAACTCATAGAGGGCCATGCGTAGAAACCTCCAGAACTCATAGAGGGCCATGCGTAGAAACTCTGAGCACACAACACCTGGAACTCATGGTTCGGGTGTGATGGAATTTGGGCTGGGTCAGCAGGAAGGCCCGAGGCTTTAGGGGACCCCATCCTCAAGTCCCTTCTTGGGGTGATCCATAAGAGTTAATGTATCTCAAGCCCACAGAGCCATTTCGGGGCCTGTGACTTGTGGCCCTGACCCTACAAAATGATGGCAGTTCTGCAAGTCTCTGGGCTTGGCTTCGAAGCACAGGTGGGCAGAGACCCGGCCAAAGGCAGGTTGTGGTGCCTGCTTGGACCCACACTGGATGGGCAGGGAGTCCTCTGATGGAGACAGAGGGGGGGAACAAAGCCACATCAGAGCCTTGTTCAGCCCTGCCCCTCCTGGCTCAGTGCCAAAATCTAACAGAACAGCCGCTCCACCTCAGGACTTGGCATGGGCCAGATAGGAAGAACCAGGAGGACCCTTAGGGCGCACGTACTCTGTCTCGGAGAGTTCCAAGTCCGACACGGCTGGTACCACACTCAGCACCGGCGCGCACGCTGGTCTGACACAGGTGCGTCCCCGCTGCATGACCGCCTGCACATACCTAGGGAACAACCCACGTCAAAGGGGACGGGGTGTAGCCAGTGCTACAGATGGCAGGCACAGGCAGGTGAGCTGCAAGACCCACCCTTTGAGGACTCCCACTCACGGAGATGGGCTTTGGTGGTACCTGAGACCCTGTCCTGTCACAGATGTCTAGAAGTGGGGGCAATGTCACTCAGTGTAGGGCCCTGCTTTACTATCTGGATTCCCCGGAAGACACTCTGGACAACTGCTAATCTGGGTGCTAGAAACCCCCTATTCACCTATGGCTGGGAGTTCTCTAGGCTGAGGGTTCTGCAGCAAATCTGTGTGGGCACCTCTCAGGGGTGCAGCTTTTTCTGTGAGGGTCTCTGGCATGAGAATCCTGAGGACAATATGGACAATAGCAACAGCTATATACCTTGGGGACTCCTTGTTGTTATGACTGAGGTCTGTCCTGGGCCCTCTGACCAACAGAGCCTTTACAAATGGATCCCAGACCTAGGCTGCCACTCTGACCCACCTGGGAGGGTCTGTCAAGGCCTGGGCTAGAAACCCTGCCTGCCTATGAATCTATACTTGCTCCCTAAAAGTTCTAACCCTCCTGAACAGACAGACTCGGCATCTCAAGTTTCTTCACACATGGAGATGTAAGAGCTACCAAGTGAGATGTTACAGGAGGGTCACACCCCAAAGTATATAGCCCAGCGTTGTTCTAGGGGCTTAGCTGTTACCACTGGCCAGAAACAAGAGAACTCCTGCCGAGTACCCTGTCCTGAGAAAATCAGGCCCCCCAAAGAGTAACTTGCACAGACCACTGAGAGCCTCTGCCCCAGCAGGCCCCACATGATGCCTTGCTCCACTGCCTGGGGCCCTTGGCAGACCTATGTAGTGCCTCAGCGTCAGGAAGAACATTTCTTGCACGGAGTAGGCAGAACACAAGGTGGACTGTTGGTGGCAAAGTGATCTCTTGTGGCTGTAACCCATTCTGGTCTCAAAGCTGGTGAAGACGCAGAGCCTGGTATGGGTCCCTGAAGACCTTCGGTTAACTACAGGATATACACAGGTTTCCAAGGGCAGCTGCAGCGCCATACTCACACAGACCGACACCTCACTGCCTGCCAGTTCCAAGCTGCAGCCCCTTTAGTCAGCAAGGACCCTGGGGAGTCAGTACAGACCAGATCTACATGACCCAATCAGGATCAGAAGAGCCACTAGCTTGTAAGGAAAACAGCAGCCTGAGTGACCATGGTCCAGGGGCTGCTAAGAAATGGAGATACCAGGCCCTCACAGTGACCATTATCGATTTGGAAATTCCAATAAGACAGAAGGTCCAAGCAACTAATCTGAAGGACATGATGAAGAATCAGAGAAGCCATATTCTGGCCTGTGAGAATGCTGCCCCCAAAGAGAAGTATTCTTGTAGTGCGTGCCGAGCATACTTCCCCGAGGGACAGAACAGGCTTACTAAACTGATGGCAGCAGGTCTGATGCTCTGGAGGCTGTTGATTACAGAGCTTCCGAGTCCATTGTCCCCACTGTGGCTGTCACCAAAGATATGCCCAGCATTTGTTGGTTATTTGATCATGTGTCTGGCTGTCCCAGCACTGCTATAGAACCCTCAGACTCCCCACAGGACCCATGCATAGTGTAGAGAACCCCTTCTTTCCCTAAGAAAGAACATTTATATTTACCCAGTGAGAACATTTGTTTCTCAGCCCTGTCTCAAAGGACCACCTCAGTGGTTCTCAGGTAGAGGTGGAGCCTAGCATGATCATCTTCCCCTATAGGCCCTCTGTGTGGACCTTGGGTCTTAGGCCCACAGTGAGGTCACGCCATGTCATGTAGTCCTACCTCTGCTTGGAGGGCAGCTTATTGGCTCTCTTTTCCTCCTCCTCCAGACGCCTACGGGCCTCCTCCAGTTGGGTCAAGGGGTTGGGGGCCGGGTTGGGTGGCATTGTGGGGTCTTGGATGAAGAGATGAGAAGGTTGGACAGAGTTCCGGAGCTGAGCGCTGACCCAGGGATGTACGGCTCCAGGACGCTCAATGGACAAGGGCCTAGAGCTCTCATGGATCTGCTGCTTCCTTGTCCCCGAAGACCTGAGAGAGAAAGAGCAAGTATTTGCCGAAGCAAAAGGAGCAACTAAGTGTGCCCACACCCAACCACAGAAGCCACATGGCCTCCTCATACTCCACACATATGTTCTTTTTCCCTTCTAGCAAACTTTTGGGCTGGAGAGATAGCTTCGCAGTTAAGGCACTTGCTTACAAAGCCAAAGGACCCAGGTTCAATTTCCCAGGACCCACATAAGCCAGATGCATAAGGTGGCACATGCATCTGGAGTTTCTTTGCTGGCTGGAGGCCCTGGCATACCCAATCTCTCTCTCTCTCCCTCCTTCCTTATCTTTTTAAAGAAAAATAAACAAGGAAAAACAAACAAACAAACAAACAAAAAAAACCAAAAAACTTTTGGCCAGGCGTGGTGGTGCATGCCTTTAATCCCAGCAGAGGTAGGTGGATCATTATGACTTGCAGGCCACCCTGGGCTAGAGTGAGACCCTACCTCACCAAACAAACAAACAAAACAAACGTGTGTGTGTGTGTGTGTGTGTGTGTTAATGGGAATTAAACCAGGCATTGCATCACACACAAGACAAATGCTCTGCCACTGAGCTACATTCCCAATACCCTTCCCTTTTTGTTTGGAACTTTTTGTTTTGTTTATGAGGCAGGGTTTCACTCTAGCTCAGGCTGATCTGGAACTCACCTGGTAGTTCCTGGCTGGCTTTGAACTCATGCCAATCCTCCTATTTCAGCTTCCCAAGTGCTGTAACTAATGGTTTGTGCCACCATGTCCAGCTTATCCTTTACTTTTACTTTCATTTTTTTTGAACTAGGGTCTTGCACTAGCTCAGGATGACCTGGAATTCACTATGTCATCTCAGCGATCTTCCTACCTCTGCCTCCCAAGTGTTGGGATTAAAGGCATGTGCTACCCTGCTTGGCTTCCTTTTTTTTGAGGTAGGGTCTCACTCAGCTCAGGCTGACCTGGAATTTACTACATAGTCTCTGGGTGGCCTCGAACTCACGGTAATCTTCCTACCTTGCCTCCCAAGTGCTGGGATTAAAGGTGTGTACCACCACAACTGGCTAATTTTTTTTAATGGTTAAAAAAATGCACAAATTGGAGGAGGGTACTTAATAGGTTGATATTGTATATATGTAAGTACAATGATTGTGATGGAGAAGTAATATGATGGAGAATGGAATTTCAAAGGGGAAAGTGGGGGGGGGAAGGGAGGGAATTAACATGGGATTTTTTTTATAATCATGGAAAATGCTAATAAAAATTTTAAAAAATGTACAAATCAATGTAGAGGGAGTGGTGGTATACCTGTAATCCTAGCACTCAAGGGACTGAGGCAGGAAGATACTGAGTCTAAGACCAGTCTGGGTTACTTAGTGGTTTGAGGAGCTTAAAAGGAGCCCCTGGCAGGTCTAGAGACAGGCTTTATTCATAAAAAGAACACGGTTAGATACGGGATCTCTGCTGCCTTCTTCACTCTCCCCTACTTTACAGTCAGAAAGCCTCCCAGACACTCTCACCAAGTATGTAGAGGGTAGGAACTGGGTGTAGACCTCAAAGCAGGAGAGTGCAGCTAGGACTGAAGAAATGGACTTGACTCTGACCACACATATGGCACCTCTCCTGTGGCACCAGGAAAGTATGCAGACACATGAGGTACATGGGAAAAGACAGGTGAGGTGATGCAGAGAGAAAGTGTATTGGAGCTGAGCAGCCTCTAGCTTTAGGGCTGGGAAAAGGAGGTGTAAAAGACAGAGGGCTCTCCTAAGACCTGATTACATAAATACACAAGTAACAGGGACTTTCACATGGAGGTATCTGACCGAGAAGCCAGAAATAACCTACGAGCAAGGGTGCTGGCAGCAGGGGGACAGGTGGCCAGTTGCTCTAGGAAGTGTACTCACCCATGGCCAGCCTTCCGGTGCCTGCTGATCTCTTTCTCGCCCTCAATGATCCACTGCATGATCTTCTGGTTCTTTTCCACATCCTCAGTGGCACCTGGCACCTCAGCATTGGCATTCTTCCCAGAGTCAGCCTTCTTGGTGCTTCTTTTGGAGGGTGCTCCAGCCTTACCACTATGATAGCAAAACCTGGGGTCACTCTGGCCTTCCTCACTTCCTCCTAAACCTGAAGCCCAACAGGAGGGCCTATGCTTCATAGCAGCCATGTCTGCAAAGGTTGGCTGTTCAGGGTTTGTTTTGTTTTAAAACAGTGGGAATGCCATGCTGCGCACAGCCCAAGCCTAAAATAAACTTGTAGCCAGCCCTCTTCACCCAGTCAAGTGAGACTCCCTGCCTAGCTCCTCCCCCAGTGTCCTATGTTCTTTATGGGAGGTTAAGGAGACCATAGGGACATGGCCTCACAGCTTAGGCAAAAGGACACACTGGAACCATATGGCAGGGTTGGGAAAAGACTCACCCAAAGGCCAAGTCCCCAGCATTAGGGGTGGCGCCTGTGCTCTCTGAATAGCCGCGAGGCTTGGTGTGGCTGTGGGGCTCAGAGCCCCAGGAGAAGCTGCTCTGGACCCTGCGGGCAGCTTCAGCCTCCGTTTGCTCCTTGGGCCGACCTGTGCTATGGTGAACATGGTGGTGGACATGCCTATGGTGGTGCAGGCCAGCCACATCCAGCTTCAATCCTGACTTGGGCACATGCTTCCCATGTCCTGCTGTACCCCCCAAAACTGCTGTCTTGGCCATGTGACCACTGTCAGGGGAGCGGTGGCCTGGCCCAGGTGACTGGCAGCCAGGTGTCCTCATGACCCGTTGTACATGCTCGTCTAGAATGCTCTCAGGATTCTCCTCATGGGCATCCCGCAGCCCGGTGCAACTCATGTCCACATAGCGGGGTGGGAAGTGATGCCAGGCTGGGGCAGAAGGCAGCTTGTGACTAGTTCCCAGGGGGCCAGAAGGCAAGTCGCCATCCTCTCCTTCTTCCTCCTGTGGGAACGGGGCATCACTATAAGAACAATGAGGACTGACCTTGTGGTATGTCAACCAAAGGTTGCTGGGTCCTATTTTATTTTAATTATGTTTTTGGTTTTTCAAGGCAGGGTCTTGTTTTAGCCCAGGCCAGTGTGGAATTCAATATGTAGTCTCCTCGAATTCATAGCGACCCTCCTACCTCTGCCTCCTAAGGGCTGGGATTTAAAGGCATGTTCTAACACGCTCAGCTACTTCAGTATTTTGAATTTGTAAAAGTTGAGTAACATATTCATAATAAATCCAAAAGTATCTCACTGTGCTCGGTGTAGTTGTCCACACATATAAGGCCAGAACACAGGAGGCTGAGACAGGAATATTTTAAGTTTGAAGCCAGCCTAAGACTATATAGTGAATTCCATGTCAGCCTAGGCTAGAGCAAAATCCTACCTCAAAAAAACAAATCAAAAGCTGGGCGTGGTGTGCATGCCCTTAATCCTAGCACTAAGAAGGCAGAGGTAGGAGGATTGCTGTGAGTTCGAGGCCACCCTGAAACTCCAGGTCAGCCTGGGCTAGAGTGAGACCCTACCTCGAAAAACAAAACAAAAACAAATAAACAAACAAAAAAAAAAATCAAGCTGGGTGTGGTGGCACAGGCCTTTAACCCCAGCACTAGGGAGGCAGAGGTAGGAGGATCACCGTGAGTTTGAGGCCACCCTGAGATGACATAGTGAATTCCAGGTCAGCCTGGGCTAGAGTGAAACCCTACTTTGAAAACAAAAGGGCTGGGGGGATGGCTTAGCGGTTAAGGCATTTGGCTGCAAAGCCAAAGGACCCAGGTTCAATTCCCCAGGACCCATGTTAGCCAGATGCACAAGGGTCACATGCATCTGGAGTTTGTTTGCAGTGGCTAGAGGCCCTAGCATGCCCATTTTCTCTCTCGCTGTCAAATAAATAAAAATAGAATATTTTTTAAAAGTATCTAAATGTGAGTCGGGCGTGGTGGCACACACCTTTAATCCCAGCACTTGGGAGGCATAGGAGGACCACCGTGAGTTTGAGGCCACTCTGAGACTACATAGTTAATTCCAGGTCAGCCTGGACCAGAGTGAGACCCTACCTCGAAAAATTAAAAAAAAAATAAAAAAAATAAACTAAATGCAATTATGGTCAGTTTATACTAGAGCTGTAGGTGCTGGGGTGTGTGGTGGTTTGATTCAGGTGTCCCCCATAAACTTAGGTGTTCTGAATGCTAGGTTCCCAGCTGATGGATATTTGTGAATTAATGCCTCCTGGAGGGAGTGTATTATTGGGGGTGGGCTTACGGGCTTTACAGCCAGTTTCCCCATGCTAATGTTTGGCACACCCTCCTGTTGCTGTGGTCCACCTTCTGTTGGCCAGGGGGTGATGTCCACCCTCTGCTCATGCCATCGTTTTCCCCTGCCATCGTGGAGCTTCCCCCAGAGCCCGTAAGCCAAAATAAATCTCTTTTTCCCACAGCTGCTCTTGGTTGGGTGATTTCTACCAGCAATGCGAACTGGACTGCAACAGTGTGGATGCAGGTTTGTATGCAGCAACAAAACCAAGGGGAGGACAGAGGGGACACATCTGGCACACATCTCACCTGCCCATAGGGCCTGGAGACTTTGACAACAGTTACAATGTGTGGACTGCAAATGCCTCAGGTTTTGATGCCATCATTGCTAAGTCAGGAAGAAGCAAAGTTGTAAAATAACAGGATCACCTTGGCTTCAGATCCAATCTAATACTTCAGCATATGTAAGAATTTAATTATATGGCCAGGTGTGGTGACACACTGCCTTTAATCTCAGCATTCAACAGGCTGAGGTAGGAAGATTACTCTGTGTTTGAAGCCAGCCTGAGACTACACAGTAAATTTCATGTCAGCCTCTGCTAGAGAGAAACCCTGCCTTGAAAAAGAAAGAGAATTCAATAATATGATATATTTATTTTGGGTGCTGATGATGGAACCCAGGACTTCATACCACTAGGTAAGCACTCTACCAGTGAGCTACTCTCCAATTCCAATTACAGAATGGTTTTGTTTGCTTGTGTGTGTGTGGAGGGCGGTGTATTAATGTGTATGTGTTTATGGCAGTATGAATACAAAAATTCCCCCATAGGGCTAGAGAGATGGCTTAGTGATTAAGGTGCGCTTGCCTCCAAAGCCTAAGGACCCATGTTCAACTCTCCAGATCCCACATAAGCTAGATGCATTAAAGTGAGGCAAGTGCAAGGTCATGCATGCCCACTAAGTGGCACAAGTTTGATGTGGTGGATGAGGCCCTGGCGCACCAGTTCTCTTTCTTCTTTTCTTGTTTTTCAAGGTAGGGTCTTGCTCTAGTCCAGGCTGACCTGAAATTCACTATGTAATCTGAGTGGCATTGAACTCATGGAAATCCTCCTACCTCTGCCTCCTGAGTGTTGGGATTAAAAGCATGTGCCCCCATGCCCTGTGCGCACATGCGCTCTCTCTCTCTCTCTCTCTCTCAAAAAAAAAAAAAAAAAAAAGACCAACAAACAAAAAAACCATAGCCTCATATATTTGGGATTAACCCTATACTCAAGCCCCAGTTGCTAGAGCCTGCTGGAGGAGGTGTGTCACTGGGGGCAGATCTTGAGGTTTATTTAATCCTGTCCACTGGGTCCACTGGGTGTTCATAGTGAGCTCACTGTTTCTTGTTGTTTCCTCCCTATTAAGTGACAGGAGATGTGATGTTCCAGCTGTCTGCTTGTACTATGCATTTCTCTGCCATGATAAAACTTCTTCTTGATGCGGGGTGTGGTGGCTCAAGCCTTTGATTCCAACATTTGTGAGGCAGAGATAGGAGGATCGTCATGAGTTTGAGGCTATCCTGGGACTACAGAATAAGTTCTATATTAGCCTGGGCTAGAGTAAGACCCTACCTTGTAAAAACACAACAAATTTCTCCTTGGGAAATCCTACAGGAGCTAAGCTGAAAACCTCCTCCCTGTAGACCAGCTGACAGGAAGCTGGAAAAAGCTACGCTGCATATAGTTCAGTAGGAGAGAAAGAATTCACCAGTGGAGATACTCAAAAGTGGACACTGCAAGCCTAAAATTTGGCCACCTAGGCCAAATGAGTCAGTGGGTGCATGTCTGTTATGGGGGAAACTAACCGCTCTCTAACTGGACTGGAGGCACGCTCCATGGAAGGGAATACATCCCTGATACTGGAAACTTACAACAGGGGTAAACATGAGCCGTAGGGGTGTGATGTCTGCTGGTGTCTGTCTAAATGTGTATACTATGCTCACCAAACTGCCTGGTAAGCACTTCCCTTAATGTTCATACCCATATATTAATGCTACTCTCACTTTTGGCAAGAGAACCTTCTCTTTTCAGATGGCAGTGACCTTGGCATGACTCAGAAAGCACCATGGTGCTGAAAAGAAGTGACAGAGGAGTGCTCCTCAGCACTGCAATATCTCAATCACACCTTCCAAGGCTTAGTTAGGGTCCATTGTGGAAGAAGTGAAGGAAAGAATGTAAGAGCAAAAGGAAGGGTAGGACTCCTTACAAAGTGCCCCTCCAGATACAAAACTGCCTGGATATCCATGACCTTACAGTGCCTGACATTACTTACATAAGACCATCATAATAGGAAGAAAAGATCATAACATCAAAATAAAAGAGAGACTGATTGGGCTGGAGAGATGGCTTATTGGTTGAGCGCTTGCCTGTGAGGCCTAAGGACCCCAGTTCAAGGCTCAATTCCCCAGGACCCATGTTAGCCAGATGCACAAGAGGGTGTACGTGTCTGGAGTTCATTTGCAGTGGCTGGAAGCCTTGGCATGCCCCTTCATTCTCATTCTCTCTCTCTGTCACTCTCAAATAAATAAATAAAAATGAACAAAAATTTAAAAAAAAAAAAGACTGACTGAGAAGGGTAGGGGATATGATGGGATGTGGAATTTCAAAGGGGAAAGTGTGGGGGGGAGACAGGGAATTACCAATGGGTTATTGTCTACAATTATGGATGTTGTCAATAAAAAAAAAAAAAGAAAAAAGAAAAAAGAAAAAAAAAACCCTTCTTAAAACTGTAAGTGAAAACAATTTCCTCCCATAAGCTGCTTCTGGTTAGGTGCTTTGTCTCAGCACTGAGAAGGTAACTGCTACAGTGCCCATGTGAAGTGCTTGCTTACACCAGGGTGTGCTCACCTGTGGTGTCTGGAGCAGAGTATCAGGCATCTGGTTGTGTTGAATCTCAGATCTGTTCCCTTATGGGACTAGGGTTACAAATGGGTATGGCCATGTTCAACTGTTTATGTGAGTCATGTTTACATAGGAAATGCTCTTAACCACTAAGCCATCTCTCCAGCCCCTGTTTTGTTCTCTAATTTTATTTATTTGCAGGTGTGTTTATGTTTACTCCAGGGCCTCATACTGCTGCAAATGAATGCCTTTACATGGTTGGCTTGGGAACTGAACCTGGGTCAGATGCTTTGCAATTGTAAGGAAGTATCTTTAACCACTGAGCCATCTTTCCAGCCCCACTTTTAAAAAAATATTTTTAAATCTTTTATTTATTTATTTGAGAGCGAGAGATAAAAGAGGCAAAGAGGGAAAGAGAATGGGGGTGCTAGGGCATCTAGCCACTGCAAACTCTAGACACATGCACCACCGCATCTGTTGTGCATGGGCACTGGGGAACTGAACCTGGGTCCTTATTCTTCGCAGGCAAGCAAGAATCTGAACCACTAAGCTATTTCTCCAGCCCTAATACTCTTTTTTTTTTCCTTTGAAGTAGGGTCTCACTCTAGCCCAGGCTGCCCTGGAATTCACTATGAAGTCTCAGGGTGGCCTCAAACTCACAATGATCCTCCTACATATGATCCCCAAGTGATGGAATTAAAAGTGTGTGCCACCATGCCTGGCAGTCTCCCTTTTTTCCCCTTTAAATATTTTATTTACTCATAAGCAGAAAGACAGAGGGAATATGAATATGGGTATACCAGGGCCTCTAGCCACTGTGAACTCCATATACATGAACCACTTTGTGCATCTTGCTAGAGCAACTACCTCAAAAACAAAAACAAACAAACAAACAAAAAAACATTCCCCCAGCCCACTAATAAGGTATTTTAAAAGCCAGGCATGGTGGCATATGCCTTCAGTCACAGCACTATGAAAGCAGAGATAGGAAGATCGTTGTGAGTTCAAGGCTACCCTGAGACTACATAGTGAATCCCAGGATGGCCTGGGCTATAGAAAGACCTTGCCTCAAAAATCAAATAAATAAATAAATAAATAAATAAAAGGTATTTTAAAAAGAGGCGTGGTGGCGCATGCCTTAATCCCACCACTTGGGAGACAGATAGATGTAGGAGGATCACCATGAGTTCAAGGCCACCTTGAGACTACATAATGAAGTCCAGGTCAGCCCGGGCTAGAGTGAAACCCTACCTTGCAACCAAACCAAACCAAACAAAAAAAAAAAAAAAGAGAAGTAGTTATTCATTTACAAAGAGGATTATCATCTATAGCATGATGTACTAATGTACATAAACTATAGAATCATATGCTACTGAACCTGTGGTTACAGTGAAAGTTGCCCAGTACGAGTCACAGCTCATGACAGCCAACCTGACCAAGAGGCCATCTGGCCACAGATTATTTTCTGAGCTGCTATGACAGAAGCATGCACAGCTTTTCATCTTATGTTTTCTGTTATGTCAAAGAACATTGCTCTGTCCAGCCTTGATGCTAACCCATTTTCTCCCTCCTGATAGCTGTGGCACTGGCTCTAGGGACATGGTCTGGTACCTGCTGCCCTCTCTCTTGGTCAGAGTCAAGGCCATCCTATATGGCCATAGCTCAGATTCCACAAAGACATAGACATCAGCAAAGTACACACACAGTATCCTCAGTGCCCACTAGATACTTGGCTATGAGACAGCTCCAAAGGACACAACATCATTGGGTCCCTCAAGCACCAAGGCAGCCACTCAGGTTAAAGCAGGCACACAACATGTGCCACTGTAGCTCACCAGCACTGCATAGTGGGTGATACTGTCTTCACAGAGGCCAGCAGACAGACAGATGGCAGCTCTAACATGTGAGGGCTGCCCACAGGCCTAGATGGGACCTCTAACACATGAGGGATGCCCACCTGCCTAGTACATGTCTCTCCAGTTGCCAAAAAGGGCAAGAAAGAGTGCTGTTTGTCTCAGTGGCAAAACAATTTACTAAGAAGATGTGGGAGGATGGGAGAGGGAGAGAAAGAGAGAGAGAGAGAGAGAAAGAGAGAGAGAGAGAGAGTGTGTGTGTGTGTGTGTGTATGCATGCAGAGAGACCACACGACACATGTCTTAAGATACTTTTACACAAATCCCTTCTTGGATAGTTCTATTATCTTTTTTTTTTTTAAATCTTGCTCTCTATTCTGTGGCAATTACAACTGGTGCTATCATGAGCCTGGCCCTTGGAGGGCTATGTAGTCCTACTACTCAGGCAGCAGCAGCAAAGGGGGCGGGGATGAGGTAAAGAGTGAAGGGCAGGAGGGTAAGAGGTTACACTGTGTCAGGAGGCACAGTGTAAGTAGGCAGAGTTTCTGAACCGCAGGAAACTCAGGGGTGTGGACATGGCCCTAGAATAAAGCCCACTCACCATCCGTACACGCTTTAGCCGCTCCTCTAGCTTCTCCTCAGCCTCCCGCGTGCGCTGGACAGCCTCCAAACGGTGGATGAGCTCCTCAGCGAATTTCTGTGGCTCCACACGGATCTCCTTTGGCATTCGATAAGTGCGCTGTAGTGAAACATAGTGGTCAGCAGGTGCCACCTGCATACCATGCACAAAAACAGAACAGCAAGAGGGCTCTGGTGGAAGCACACACCATGAGAAACCATCTTATTTTAAAGTGCTTCCCCAAGTTTAGCAGTTAAAGTGCTTGCCTGCGAAGCCTATGGAGCTAGGTCCAATTCCCCAGTACCCATGTAAGCCAGATGCACAAGGTGGTGCTTGCATGTGGAATTCATTGGCAGTGGCTGAAGCCCTGAGTGTGTGCTTTCTATCTGCCTCTCAAATAAATTATTTTATTTTATTTATTTATTTTTGAGGTAGGGTTTTACTTTAGCCCAGGCTGACCTGGAATTCACTATGGATCTTAGAGTGGCCTCAAACTCACAGCAATCCTCCTACCTCTGCCTCCCCAGTTCTGGGATTAAAGGCATGCGCCACCACACCCGTTGTTTTTTTTTTTTTTTTGTCTTCCTTTTTTTAAAAAGCTCTTCCACTCAGGAGGCAAAAGTAGGAGGAACTACATAGTTAATTCCAGGTCAGCCTGGGCCAGAGTGAGACCCTACCTTGAAAGTAACAAAAACAAAAACAAAAACCTCTTTCTTTTCGCTCAGCACCAGCTTCCTCACCACCCCCCTTTCTCATTCCTTGACACCTGGCAACGTTGACTTCCTTCTAGTCATTCCCAATTATACTCGTGGAGGCAAGACAGGGCCCTGGTGTGTACAGGTTATCACACCCCTGAGAAAATGTTCCCCAGCCAGATGGTGGCCAGTGCTTCACTGGACACACTCTGCACTGAGCCTCTTTCAGCTTGTTCAGAGAGAAATAATGAAAAAAAAAAAAAAAAGTCCTAATAAACTCAGTGCAAACAGCACCAAGGACATACGAGGTTCAAGATGAGCCAGTACAACACTGGTCACCAGGGTGATCACTGTGGTCTTGGGTAGGCAGAACAAGCACACAGCACATCCAGGCTCCCATCTCTTTGCAGGAAACTGCAGAATGGTGCCTCATCCTGACAGTCTTGTTGCAGCCCAGTATAACAGAATGGGTGTTGCACTCAGCATTCCATTATAGGAGTAATGGAGATGGGAGACTTTGAAACCCTGGATTTCTGTTTCTTTCTTTCCTCTCTCCCCTCCTGTTTTTTTTTTTTTTTTTTTTTGTTTTGTTTTAGGCAGAATCTCAATCTGGCTCAGGCTGACCTGGAATTTACTCTGTAGTCCCAGGCTGGCCTTAAACTCAGTGATCCACCTACCTCGGCTTCCCACGTGCTGGGATTAAAGGTATGTACCATAACACCCAGCTTTTGTTGTTGTTTTTTGGGGTAAGAGTCTCACTGTAGCCCAGGCTGACCTGGAATTCACTATGTAGTCTCAGGGTGGCCTCGAACTCATGACAATCCTCCTACCTCTGCCTCCTGAGTGCTGGGATTAAAGGCATGCACCACCATGCCCAGCTCCCCAGCTTTTGTGGTTGGAGCTTTTTTTTTTGGTCATTCCCCTACCTCTCCAGGGTCTCACTCTAGCCCAGGCTGATCCTACCTATGCCTCCCATGTGCTAGGATCACAGGCATATGCCACCATGCCTGGCTCATGTTTTTTTTGAGGGAAGGTCTCACTCTAGCCTGGAACTCACTCTGTAGCTCCAGGGTGGTCTTAAATTCAAAATGACCCACATTCCAAAGGCATGTGCCACTACACCCAGCTCTAGATGACCTGGAATTCACTATATAGTGTCAGTGTGGCCTCAAATTCCTGGCAATCCTTCTTTATCTGCCTTCTGAGTGCTGGGATTAAAGGTATGAGCCAACATGCCTGGCCCCACTTATTTGCACCTTGACCACTAAGCCATCTCTCCAGCCCCAGATCTCATTTATTACCACCATGACCTTGACTGCCGGATCCAAACAAAAGAGGTATGCTCCCATGGATGAAGAAGACTGAAGGAAGGAGCCTGCCATCCTCTTTCTCAGATGAAGGAGTTCGTGGAATATGATGACCACCTCTAAAAATACACTGCACAACTGCCATCACAGCACAAGACCGTGAGGCAGACCATACTTAGGCCAAGAGACTGTACAGTGGCCAGTGCACATTACAGAGCCTGCTCTTGCATGTGCCCACAGTTCCCTCAGCTGCGCCTTCCTGTAGCTAGTGGATCCTTCCATTACTCTGGCTGTTGCTGTGCTGGTACCATGTCCTCAGGATATGCCCCTTTTACTCTTGTGGTGTTTCTTCACATACCAGATGGCACAACAAAGTGTTCAGGAACTTCTCTCATGTCCTAATCCCAGCATTAGTTGGGTTTAGAAGTGTACTGATGGTGGCACATGCCTTTAATCCCAGCACTCGGGAGGCAGAGGTAGGAGGATCGCCATGAGATCGAGGCCACCCTGAGACTACATAGTGAATTCCAGATCAGCCTGCGCAACGAAGTTCTACCTCGAAAAACCAAAGGGAGGAAAATGTGTACTGAACATCTCTGATCTCCTGGTATCCACAAGCAAAACAAACAAGGAGGCCAATATAGGAGCAAAATACCTGCCCACTCAGGCCAGACCATCCCAGACACCTAAGTAGCAGGCAGGGAACTCCCCAGAGTATTTGCAGCATGTGCACACATACACAGACAGACACACTGTGCATGCAGCATACAGATGCACTCACTTTTCACACACAGTACTTAGTATCATCATGTGTGCGTGTGTGCGTACACTCGTGCACATCCATTTGCCCGCCCTTTCCTCAGAGAGAGAAAAAAACAAGCATCTTTGTGGTCGTTTGATTCAGGTGTCCTCCATAAACTTGTATGTTCTGAATGCTAGATTCCCAGCTGATGGAGATTTGAGAATTAATACCTTCTGGAGGCAGTGTATTGTTGGGGGCAGGCTTATGGTATTATAGCCAGTTTCCCCATGCCAGTGTTTGGCACACTCTCCTGTTCCTGTTGTCTACTTTATGTGGGCCAGGGGGTGATGTCCACCCTCTGCTCAAGCCATTGTTTTCTCCTGCCATCATGAAGCGTCCCCCCTCAAGCCTGTAAGCCTAAATAAACATCTTTTTTTTTTCTCAGAAGCTACTCTTGGTTGGATGATTTCTACCAGCAATGTGAACCTGCCTACAACAACCGTTTTCTTTTTTAAAAATTAATTAATTAATTAATTTGAGAGCGACAGACAGAGAAAGAGGAGGAGAGAGAGACAGAGAGAACGAATGGGCGTGCCAGGGCTTCCAGCCACTACAAACGAACTCCAGATGCGTGCACCCCCTTGTGCATCTGGCTAACGTGGGTCCTGGGGAATCGAGCCTTGAACCGGGGTCCTTAGGCTTCACAGGCAAGCGCTTAACCGCTAAGCCATCTCTCCAGCCCCAACAATCGTTTTCTAACCACATACAACCAGTTCTTGTTTTTCTTTAAATATTTTATTTATTTATTTGAAAGAAAGAGGCAGAAAGAGAGAGAGAGAGAGAGAGAATGGACACTCTAGGGCCTCTAGCCACTGCAAACACTCCAGACACATGTGCCACCTTGTGCATCTGGCTTATATGGGTACTGGGTCCTTAGGCTTCATAGGCAAGTACCTTAACTACTAAGTTATTTCTCCAGTCCTTTTTTGTTGTTTGTTTTGCTTGCTCTAGCTCAGTTTGATCTGTAATTCACTATGTAGTCGTAGGCTGGCCTAAAACTCATGACAATTCCAACCTCTACCTCCCAAGTGCTGGGATTAAAAGGGTGTGCCAACATGCCTGACTCAACCTTAATTTGGGAATTGGGGATTCCATCAGAAATTTTACAGATTCCATGTGCTGGAGAGATGGCTTAGTGGTTTAGACAGTTTAAGGATTCCAACCAAGAAATGCTGATGAGTGTGTGAAGTTCCTGCACAGGTGCCATAAAGAACAAACAGCCAGAGCTGTGGGTGGAGGACATAGTCACAACCTCTCCTATCTTCTCCTAAGAGTCTATGAGCCAAAAAAAGTATGCTAACTCTTTGTCATCGGGAATCTATGAAGGTGGGGGTAGCTGTACATGCCTGCTTAAACCTGCAACCAACAAAGCACTGGGTCCCGTACTCTGGAAGGGCTATTGCCCTTGCCGAAGAAGCAAAGCTAAGCTGGCTTCTCAGTTAAGTTGTTCCCATCGCAGCCACACTGTTCAGCCACAGACCAGTTCCTTGACCTTCATTTGTGTTGGTACCTGACTTCACTCACATCAAATAGCCATATAGTGGTCTGTTTTCAAGTCATAATCCATCAGTTTCCTCCACAGCCATGAAAAAAATATCATGCTGTGTGGAGAACACTTCCTGTGTGTCCCTGGAGGGGCTGAGGGCTTTTTTGGACTATCTTCTGGATCTGGTCATCTCCTACTCTATCACTCAGATCACATGCTACACCTACAGGTAAGCTATGCTCCCTGGAAGCCAGACAAGCACCTCTCCCACTGACTGGTGCCACAGTGACCATGGGGACACAGGTAGGCAGCTGAAGGGGATTGAGGGGCTTCTGGATGGTACTTACAGGAATGTGAGGTAGAGGCACCCGCCCATTGACCTGGATACTCTCCTGCATCTCCCTTCGGTGCTGCTTACGGATCCTGTATGGTGGGATTCCATCCCTGAGCAGACACAAGAGATGGCAGTTAACTCAAACAGGAAACAAGGTCCAGCAGGACACCTCCTATTTCTGAGTCCAGTTACTGGGTGGTAACAATACCTGTGATGCATCACATGTACATAGGACAGCACACACAGACATAAATATACTTATGTGTACACAGCAGGCATATTCACATACATACAACTCATACATAATAGCAAAGTCCAAAAGCTCAGCCATAAAATGTTCTTCCATTCAACAAAGTGCTTGTTTTCTGTATCTCCAGATCTGCAAACTGAAGCTTTTTATGTGTGTGTGTGTAGGTGCTCTTGTACTTATGTGCACATGTGTGAAGAAGCCAGAGAACAAGCTCAGGTGTCATTCCTCAGGACCACTGTCTACCCACAAAGGGTCTCTCATTAGTCTGGAGTTTACCGTGTTCAACAGACTGATTGGCCACTGAGCCCCCCCAGGGGATTACCTATCTCCACCTCACCGATGCTGGGCCTACAAACACATGTCACTGGGCATGTGCATGGCTTTTTTTTTTTTTTAAAAAAAAAAGTTTTTATTTTTATTTATTTATTTGAGGGAAAGAGGCAGAGAGAGAGAGAGAGAGAAAGAGAAAGAGAGAGAGAGATTGGGCATACCAGGGCTTTCAGCCACTTCAAATGAACTCCAGATGCATGTGCCACCTTGTGCATCTGGCTTACGTGGGTAATGGGGAATCAAACCAAGGTCATTTGGCTTTGCAGGCAAGAAAGGGCCTTAACCGCTAAGCCATCTATCCCTCCAGTCCTAATGGTTTTATTTTCATTTGAGACAAAAAGCGGGGAGAGACAGAGAGAGAGAGAGAGGGTGGGAAAGAATGAGCACGACAGGTCCTCTAACCACTGCAAACGAACCATGTGCATCTGGCTTACGTAGACCTGGGTCCTTAGGCTTCATAGGCAAGTGCTTTAACTGCTAAGCCATCTCTCCAGCCCTACATGGCTGGGTTTTTTTTTGTTTTTTTTTTTCAAGGTAGGGTCTCACTCTAGCCCAGGCTGACCTGGAATTCACTATGGAGTCTCAGGGTGGCCTTGAATTTAGCACAATCCTCCTACCTCTGCCTCCCGAGTACTGGGATTAAAGATGTGCGCCACCACGCCCTGCATGGCTTTTTTGACACACATTCTAGGGATTGAACAAGCAGCACATTACTGAGTTACCTCTCCAGTCCTGCTTGTAACTTTTTTTTTTTTCTGAGGTAGGAAGGTAAGGTCTCACTCTAGCCCAGGCTGACTTGGAATTCACTGTCATGTCAGGGTGGCCTTGAACTCATGGTGACCCTCCTACCTCTACCTCTCAAGTGCTGAGATTAAAGGTGTGTACAAGGTGTATGCCACCACACCTGGCTTACTTTTAACATTATTTAAAATTTTAGTATTTTATTTATTTTTATTTATTTGAGAGAGGGAAAGAGGCAGAGAAAGACAGAGAGAGAATTGGTGTCAGGGCTTCCAGCGACTGCAAACGAACTCCAGATGCATGCGCCACCTTTGCATCTGGATTATGTGGGTACTGGGGAATCGAACCAAGGTCCATTGGTTTTGCAGGCAAGCACCTTAACCACTAAGCCATCTCTCCAGCCCGCTTTTAACATTTTTAAAGGGCAGGGATAACAATATGTGACAGAGACTGTGTGCGTCTGCAGTCAGTGTCTGAAGTATTCATTCCTGGCCTGATAGGGAAATCTTTGCTATCCCAGCTTTAATACCATGACCAGAGGTATGGTGCTAAGATCAAGTGTATGGCACGCAGACAAAACTCCACTGAAAGTCTTATTTCCCAAATTCCGTTACTCTGCTTTCCTCCGTTTAAAATGGCAGAGCTATGCAGCTCTTCGGCAGGGTTTCCTACATGTCAGGTTTCAGTATAAGCTTTTAGGAGAGTGAAATAAGCACACAATTCAAACCATACATGGCACCTGGTAAGTACAGGTCCCAGGACTAAAAGCTGTGGTCTTGCTCACTCAAGACAGACAACAGATCCAGACTACTGACAACTGTCTAGCTCCCATCCCAGTGTTTTGAAGCACTGACAGCAACAGGACCCAGCGACATGAAGATGCTCCAGCAACCTAGAAGACACAAGATAATTGTGAAAGTGCCCTGCTGCTGTCTGAGTATGATAGATTCATAAATCATCTCGCTAATGAACAAGCTAGAGAGGTGGCTCAGCAAGAAAAGTGCATGAGAATCTGAGTTTGGATCCTAGCCCCACATAAAATGTTAGGTGTGGTGGTGTGCACTTGTAATCCCAGCCCTGGAAAGACAGACACTGGGAATCCCCACACTCACTGCCTATACTAGTCTACTCAATCAGCAAGCTCTGGGTTCAGGAAAGATCCTGTCTCAAATAACAAGGTAGAAAGCAACCAAGGAAAACACCTGTTCTTGTCCTCTGGTGCGCGCAGGCATGCACACGCGCGCACACGCACACACACACACAGATGCACACTCACCACACTCATGCACACAAACAATAAATTAGTTAAATTAAGCCGGGTATGGTGGTGACACCTTTAATCCCACCACTTGGGAGGATGAGGTAAAAGGATGGCCATGAGTTTGAGGCCACCTTGAGACTTCAGTCTTCCTGTTTGCAAATAAATTAATAATTTTGTTTTGTTTTGTTTTTTTGAGGTAGGGTCTCACTCTAGCTTAGGCTGCCCTGGAATTCACTATGTAGTCTCAGGGTGGCTCAGAACTCTGGGAGATCCTCCTACCTCTGCCTCCAAAGTGTTTGTTGTGATTAAAGGCGTGTGCCACCATGCCCAGCTCAATTAATAAATATTTTTTAAAAGGCAGGCAGATTAAAAAAAAAAGAGTAAATTAGAAAGGGGGAACAATCCTTTAAGAATACATTCACAAGGGCTGGAGAGATGGCTTAGTGGTTAAGCGCTTGCCTGTCAAGCCTAAGGGCCCCAGTTTGAGGCCCAATTCCCCAGGACCCACGTTAGCCAGATGCACAAGGGGCGCACGCGTCTGGAGGTCCTTTGCAGTGGCTAGAGGCCCTGGCGTGCCCATTCTCTATCTATCTATCTGCCTCTTTTCTCTGTCTGTCACTCTCAAATAAATAAGTAAAAAACAAAAAAATTAAAAAAATATATTCACAAAGCCAAGTGTGGTGGCACATGCCTTTTTAACTCTCTAGTACAGAAGGATTGCTGTGAGTTTCAGGCAAGGCTGGGTAAGATGAGACCCTACCTCAGAATAAAACACAGGAACACATTAACAAATCAGTGGCTAAGATCAACCATTTGGGAGAGCCTTTTTCTTCCTTTTTAAACTTATCCATTGTCTGTCCTGTCACATGAAGAGACAAGCTGGTGGGGCAGAAATGATCAGCTGACAAGAGATAAGCTGGATCAAGAATGCTGCTCAGATGGGCTGGAGAGATGGCTTAGCGGTTAAGTGCTTGCCTACGAAGCCTAAGGACCCTGGTTCAAGGCTTGATTCTGCAGGACCCACATTAGCCAGATGCACAAGGGGGCGCACGTGTCTGGAGTTCGTTTGCAGTGGCTGGAAGCCCTGGAGTGCCCATTCTCTCTGTCTATCTGCCTCTTTATCTCTGTCTGTAGCTCTCAAACAAATAAATGCCCATTCTCTCTCTCTCTCTCTATGTTACTCTCAAATAAATAAATAAATGAACAGAACAACAACAAAAAAAAAAGAATCCTGCTCAGGATTCTCTCTGTGTGGTTACAAATAAAAGGAGATCTCATAGCAGTTGGTGGACTCATTCCTGACTGCTAGCAATGGCCAAAGGCTTCCTCCACTGTCAGGATGCTACTAGAGGGAGGCCCAGACATGCTGAGGGCTCAGATCCCACTTGGTTCTCCTTGCTGATCAGATAGATGGCAAATTGTGACAAGAACAGAGATTAGGCAGATCTGAGAGTCAAGGATGACCAAGTTAAGACCTCAAATGATCCCATCAGAGGCTGGATAGTTAAACGCAACAATAGTATTTTTACCATTCAACTATTAATGTGGAATAAGTAAAAAAAGGATGAAGGGAGGGTTAATCAAAATTCAAAATACTGTGATTAAGCCATATAAAAATCTACTTTTTTGGGTACTGGCACACCCAGAAGCCATAGACTGTTATTAGAAAAATTTCAGTGCCAGGGATGGGATACCTTTCAGTGAGTTGTTGGCTAGGGAGGTCCCTGATACCCCCAAAACATTACAGGCTATTGCCAAGGATCTTGGTTTCCCACCAGAAATAGAAGGTAAGACCCTATTGTTGAAGACTCCATACTCCTGGGCTGCAAGGTCAATAAGAAATCAAACCTCCTCCATCTAGACTAGCTGACAGAAAGCTGAAAACAGCTTCACTGCATGCATATCTATGGGAGACAGAAGTCAACAGCAGTGAAAACAGTGGACACTGCAAGCCTTAAGTGTGGCCAGCCAGGCCAAATGGCCAAACAAATGCATGCATAGTGGCATGTCTGTTATGGGGGAAACCAGCTGTTCTCTAACTGGACTGGAGGCCTGCTCTATGGGAGGGAATACACGCAAAGCACTGAAAACCTATCAAAAGCCTATGGTGGGGGAGGTCATGAGCCTTAGGAGTGTAACACCTACTCTTGTCTAGCTAGATGCATGTATTATGTTCACCAAACTGTTCTATAAGCACTTTACTTAACATTCACACTCATATATTAATGCTATACTCATTTTGTTAGAGAAGCTTCTCTTTTCAGATGGTGGAGACCACTGTAATCGAAAAGGCACAATAGTGCTGAAAAGAAGTGACTGAGGAGTGCTCAGCACTGGAACATCTATCTCTATCACACCCTCCAAGGTCCAGGGTTCATTGTGAATGAGGTGGCAGAAAGAATGTAAGAGCCAAAGGAAGGGTAGGACTGCTCACAATGCAATCGTCTAGGCAGAAATTGTCCTCCCTATCCATGATCTTACAGTGCCTAGCACTACTTTCACAAGACCCTCATAATAGCAGGAGAAGATGATGACATCAAAATAAAAGAGAGACTAATGGGGCATGGTTTTGTGAAGGGGAAAGTGGAAGATTGGAGGGAATTATCATGGTTTATTTTAAGTATGGAAGCTGTCAATAAAAAAAAAAAAAAGGTTAAAAATTTATTAATGTGAACTTGTGTTCCCAAAAGCTGCCTGCTGAGGTAAATGAGGTAGGTCATCGAACAGGCCCATTCCCACCAGGGGATTCCTAGGAATGTGATGATATCAGAGCAAGCTTCCAACTGACACTACAACAGGAGTGGAAAGGAGGCTGAGATCTGACTCCATGGCTTGGTCCTCAGACCCTCAGGGACCTCATTTTACCACTTAGCTACGTTAGACTATCTCAGGCTCTCCATCTTCTAGGGACTGTTCACTGGACACATTAAGATTCCCTACTGAATGGGCTGGAGAGATGGCTCAGTGTTAAAGATACTTCTTGCTGTGGTGGTTTGATTCAGGTGTCCCCACAAACTTAGGTGTTCTGGATGCTCGGTTCCCCAGCTGATGGCAATTGGAAATTAAAGCCTCCTGGAGGTGGTGTATTGTTGGGGGCAGGCTTATGGGTGTTAAAACCAGCTCCCCCTTGCTAGTGTTTGGCACACTCTTCTGTTCCTGTTATCTGCCTTATGTGGGCCAGGGGGTGATGCCCATCCTCTGCTCCTGCCATCGTGGAGCTTTCCCTCGAGCTTATAAGCCAAAATAAACCTCTTTTCCCATAAGCTGCTCTTGGTTGGGTGATTTCTGCCAGCAATGGGAACCTGACTGTAACAGTAAAGTGGTACTGAGGAGTGGGATTGCTGCTGGACACCTGACTGTGCGGCTTTGGCCTTTTGGAGCTGATTTTCAAGAGGAATGTGGAAGGATTTGAAACCTTGACCTAAGAGATGCCTTGCAGTGCTGTAAGTACAGCTTGATGGACTATTCTAGTCAGAGTTGAAACACCTGAGTGCAGTAAGAACTATGGACTGTGAGGTTTGCCTTATGAGGGTAACAAAGAACTTTGCTTGGACTGGTCTAGCAGTTTGTGTAAGGCTTGCTGTTATGCCCGTGTCCTCAGAAGTTGTGCAGGTTGCACAATGAACAAATAAACTTATGTGAGCAGATGGATATGGCACAGGAAGAAAAATGTTTCCCGTTCAGCTGCAATTAAGAGATTACAACCATTGAGATTGGACCAGCTGACCTGCATTGGGGCAATAGGAAGAATGTAGACTCTCTTGAAGAGGCCTGAGTGCTCGAGGAGGGTCCTGTTCTTCAAATTCTGCTTTATTCCCCCCCTGGATTAACAAATTGGCACCCTACCTGGTATTGTGGAGTGTAAGAAATGCAGGGAAAAAAGGGTCATTGCGTTTGCAACATGGTCTTGGGTTTTGGAAATGGCCATGGGCAGTGTGCAGCAGGTTTGCTGGATGTCTGCATGAAGACCCGATGGAGCCGAGAGGATGGACCATGGGTTGCAGTGGAGATTAGAGTCTGATGCTTGCCCAGGTTGTTTTAAATCTTGTATTGGTTGAATGTTTCTTTGCTATGCCCAATGCCATCTTTTGCAGTGTGAATGTTTATTCTGTGCCATTATGGGTTTTTTGAGGATTTTATTTTATTTTATTTTATTTTTTTGGTATTATGGCTCAGTTAAAGAGATCTTGGACTATGGGGATATATGAACATCATTGGAATTGATCAAAACTATGGGGACTTTTAAGGTTAGACGAATGCATTGCTTTTTACATCATGAATGATTATCAGTTTATGGGGGACAGGGTGGCCAATGTGATCATTTGATTCAGGTGTCCTCCATAAACTTAGGTGTTCTGGACGCTAGGTTCCCCAGCTGATGGCAATTGGAAATTAAAGCCTCCTGGAGGTGGTGTATTGTTGGGGGTGGGATTATTATGGGTGTTAAAGCCAGCTAACCCTTACTAGTGTTTGGCACATTCTCCTGTTAGTGTTGTCTGCCTTATGTGGGCCAGAGGGTGATGTCCACCCTCTGCTCATGCCATCGTTTTCCCCTGCCATTGTGGAGCTTCCCCTCGAGTTTGTAGGCCAAAATAAACCCCTTTTTCCCATAAGCTACTCTTGGTCGGGTGATTTCTACCAGCAATACGAACCTGACTGCAACACTTGCAAAGCCTGACAAACCCAGGTTTCATTCCCTAGTACCCACGTAAAGCTAAATGCACAAAGTGACACATGTGCCTAGAATTCACTTGCAATGGCATGAGGCCCTGGCATGACTATTCTCTCTCTCTCTCTCTCAAATATATCTGTATATGCATATGTATGTATGAATGTGTATATATGCATATTAAAGATTCCCTACTGTCAATCGGGCCAGAAAGGAACCGCATGGGCAGGCATTATGTATGCGCAGCCTTGTGGACTCCAAATCTGTGTCTCTGCCCTGCCTCTTGGAAAAGCAGCTGCCCATCAGGCTGTTCCTTGGACCTATCTTTACACGGAAAGCCCAGGCTTTGCAGCTAGCAGAAAATGAAACTTGAGCTGATGGTTCCTAACTGGAGTTCTTTTTCCTCAAAAGCTCCATGCTGGGTATGGTGGTACATGCCTTAGGGATGTGAACTCGGGTCTTCAAACTTGTATGGCAAGAACTTTATCCACTGATTCATCTCCCCAGCCCAGTTTTAGGGTTTTGTTTTTTTCTCCCCAAGGTAGGGTTTTGCTCTAGCCTAGGCTGACCTAGAACTCACTATGCAGCTTCAGAGTGGCCTCAAACTCATGGCAATCCTCCTGCCTCTGCCTCCCAAGTGCTGGGATTAAAGGCATGTGCCAACATGCCTGGCCTATAGGGATTTTAAACTTTTCTTTTTTTTTTTCCAAAATAGGTCTCACTCTAGCCCAGGCTGGCCTCTAACTCAGAGATCCTCGTACCTTAGCCTCCCCAGTATTGGGACTAAAGAGATAAGAGTTCTGGAGTCCACATACCTGGCTACAGTTTTGTTGCTGTTTTGAGGCAGGGTCTTATTCGGTAGCCTACACTGGCCTGGAACTCATGCCAATTATCTTGCCTCAGCTACCCACATGCTAAGATTACAAGTATGTGCCACCATACTCAACTTTGTCTGTCCTTTAGAAGCACATGAGCCAAGCTCTAGGGGAACTGAAAGCAAGGGTTAGCACAGAACCATGAAGCACAGAGCCAGCAAGCACAAGACTTACACACTGCTGTCTGTGAGGGATAGGGTGTCAGCATCGCTGGATAGGCTCTGCTGCTCGCTGTCATTGGCACTGGTGGCTGGGGCTAGGGCGTAGCCAGAGTTGACATAGTAGGGGTTGACTGGTTCTCGCCAAGATCCATACCTGTGAACAAGGAAGGCAGGTGAGTGACAGCAAGGTTAAATCATTACTATCAAAGTTATCTCTGTATCAGTGGTGAATTACAAATTTAAACTCTTCAAAAAAAAAACCCACCATAGCAAAAGGTTGGTATCTCTATCTCCCACCTCATTCATCATCCCCTCTTTCCCAATGGAAGGAGGTGATCTGTAAAAGTCACGGGCATCTTTCCAAATGTTTCTTTTGCTTTTTGGAAGACATTTAAGTGCACATATATAGAATAGCATCTGGATAATGGACATAACTCCATCCTTTCCCAGAAGATAACACAAAAGAGGGTCCATTGTCCTTGTTGCTGGCTACTAAGTTATCTGTGTCTGGCCCACACACCAGCATTTCTTTCTTTCTTTCTTTCTTTCTTTTTGAGGTAGGGTCTTGCTCTAGCCCATGCTGACCTATGTAGTCTCAGACTGGCCTTGAATTCACAAGATACTACCTTAGCCTCCTGAGTGTAGTACTGGGATTAACACACCATCACACCCAGCTCACAACCAGCATTTCTAGAGCAGCTAGTTAGGGCCACCAGGACGCCAATCCACACACTCTAGCTCTAAGCTCAGTGCTACCCCATGGATGGCACACACAGCTAACATCTGCTACTGGATGGATATTGGGAGGTGGGTCAAGGTATGAAAGTATGTATGGCTCTAGTACTAGAACTAGCAGGGTCCATTTGTTACCATATGATTGGCCAAAAAATAAAAACAAAAAAACACAAGACTTTGTCTTAATCTGCATTTTGTCTTTTTTTTAATTTTTTTTAATATCTTTTATTTATTTATTTATTTATTTATTTATTTATTTATTTATTTATTTATTTATTTGAGAGCAACAGACACATAGAGAAAGACAGAGGGAGAGAGAGGGAGTGGGCGCGCCAGGGCTTCCAGCCTCTGCAAACGAACTCCAGATGCATGCGCCCCCTTGTGCATCTGGCTAACGTGGGACCTGGGGAACCGAGCCTCGAACCGGTGTCCTTAGGCTTCACAGGCAAGCGCTTAACTGCTAAGCCATCTCTCCAGCCCTTTTTTTTTTTTTTTTTTTTTTGACGTAGGGTATCTCTCTAGCTCAGACTGACCTGGAATTCACTATGTAGTCTCAGACTGGCCTTGAACTCACAGCAATCCTCCTACCTCAGCCTCCCAAGTGCTGGGATTAAAGGCATGTGTCACCACACCCAGCATTAATCTGCATTTTCTCTAAGGGCAGTTTTAGGGACTTGTCCTTTTCTTTCACTGTTCATAGCAATCAGCCCTTAACTATTGGGTGATATCTAAATTTCTTAGTGATTTTGCGAGTTTGTAAATATTTTTACTACTAATCACTGGTTATATATGTATAAAATATGTTCTCACTAAATATCAGCTTTCTTTTAATTGTTCATTTTGACTTTGGTCATATAAAAGTTTTATGTCTAGGAAATCAGTGGAGTCATTTCCTTTGTAGCTTTTTTTTGGGGGGGTACTGGATTTGGAGCCACTTAATTACATCCCCAGTATACCTCCCTTTTTGAGAGGGTTAAGTTGTCCTGGCTGGCCGTGAAATTGTGTTCCTCCTGCCTCAGCCTCCTGAGCACCTAGATTATAAAACTGCCCCATCACACTTGGTCCTTTACAGTGTTTCTGTTTTTGTATTATGCATGGGCAAGCCTTATTATTTTTTATATTAACCTAATCATTAAAAATTTGTTTGTGGGGCTAGAGAGATGGCTGAGCAATTAAGGCGCTTGCCCACGAAGCCTAAGGACCCAGGTTCTACTCCCCAGAACCTAGTAAACCAGACATACCAGGTAGGAGGATCACCATGAGTTGGAGGCCACCCTGAGACTATATAGTGAATTCCAAGTCAGACTGGGCTAAAGTGATGCACAGACCCAAATACTGAACTTTGACTTCCATCTCACACTTCAACAACCCACTTACATGATCAATCCCTGTAGCCACTGGGTGTTTTCAGCCCCAAAGTCCATGTTGCCCTACTCCATCTACTTGGTACCTTCCCTCTTTTGCTTAGCAACTTGCCTAGTCAACTCCGGTGTCCTGGGTACTCAGCATGTTATTTTCCCACCTCCACCAAACAGCTGGCACTTGGGCCACTGAGAAGCACTCTGGCCATCTGCAGCCATCCTGGAGTGCACGTGACTTACTACCTCCACATATGGCATTCTCTCTGGGCAACTCAGTCTCTGTTCAGTGCTCAATACTTTGTGTCTAAGTGTCCTTCAGATATCCCTCAGAGATCTTCTACTATGGGTCAACAAAAATTGTTATCCTAAAAATCTATCTTTAACAAATTCATTGCTTCAGCATACTGCAAAGCTGATTCACAGATCTTACTCAGTAATTTCGTTTTTGGCTGATAGCTCAGCTGAGCTGGGAATTCATTCTGTAGCCTCAGGTTGACCTTGAACTGATGTTGATCCTCCTACCTTTGCCTCCCAAGTACTCGAATTAAAGATGTATGTCAGTATGCCCGGCATCAATAATTTTAATTAAACAACTACCTCTGTAGTTGCCTAAAACTAACTGCTGTGGGTTAATAAGCTAACACCAATAATACAACAGAGAAGGGGACAAAATTTAAATCACAAAGGGCTGGAGAGATGGCTCAGCAGTTATAGGTGCTTGCTTGAAAGCCTAACAGCCTGGGTTCAACTCCCCAGTACCTACATAAGGGCAAGGGCATAGGGTGGTGCAGGTGTCTGGAGTTCCTTTGCAGGGGCAAGGGGCCCTAGCACACCCATTCTCAGTCTCTCTCTCTGCTTTCAAATAAATATTTTTAAAAAGTTTAAACCCGGGCTGGAGAGATGGCTTAGGGGTTAAGCGCTTGCCTGTGAAGCCTAAGGACCCTGGTTCAAGGCTTGGCTCCCCAGGACCCACATTAGCCAGATGCACAAGGGGGCACACGCGTTTGGAGTTTGTTTGCAGTGGCTGGAGGCCCTGGCGTGCCCATTCTCTCTCTCTCTCTCTCTCTCTCTCTCTCTCTCTCTCTCCTTCTTTCTCTCTCTGCCACTCTCAAATAAATAAATAAAAATATTTTTAAAAAAAGTTTAAACCCAAAAACATGTTGTGGTTAATACAGTATTAACATATACCAAAAAAAAAAAAAAGTTCTTCATAGGGCTTAATGGTTAAGGCACTTCAATTCCTCAGAACCCATGTAAAACAGATGTACATGGCACACGCATGCTTCTGGAGTTCATTTGCAGTGGCTAGAGGCCCTGGTATGCCCATTCTCTCTCTCTTTAGTAAATGAATGAATAAATAATTTTTAATTGCAAACGTATGTCCACTGTAGTAGTATAAGCCTGTAATTCCAGGAGCACTTGGGAGGTGGAAGCAGGAGGATTAGGAATTTAAGGCCAGCCTGGGCTACATTAGACCAGGTCCCAATAACAACAAAAGTTACAGTTGCAGATTTATAGTATCAGCACATAAAAAATTACAAAGTGGAGCTGGGCACACACTTTTAATCCCAGCACTTGGGAGGCAGGGGTACATGAGTTCAAGGCCACCCTGAGACTACATAGTGAATTCCAGGTTCTACCTCAAACAGTATCAAGCCTCCAACCCTTGTAGCACATCCTTGGATGGACGGGGAGAGCTGGGGTGTAACTCAGAGCCAAGGGCCTCAGTAGACATTTGAAGCACTGTAGTTTTTAAAAATTTACTCATCCATCTGACAGAGGGAGGGAGGAAATAAGGGAAGAAATGGGGAATAAGGGGACAGAAATATAACTATGAGCAGACCAGGGCATCTAACCACAGCAAACAAACTCCAGATACATGCCCCACTTTGCACTGCATCTGGCTTTACGTGGGTAGTGGGGAATTGAACATGGGCCAGCAGGTATTGCAAGCAAGCACCTTTCAGTACTGAGCAATCTCTCTGGTCCAAATCTCTATATTTTAGAGGTAGGATCTCCTTCTAGCCAGGCTAACCTGGAATTCACTATGTAGTTCTTGAACTATGTGGCTTCGAACTCATAGTGATTCCCCTACCTCTGCCTCCAAAGTGTTGGGCTTATTAAGGCGTGTGCCACCACACCCAGACCAAATCTCTATTTTTGTTGTTGTTGTTATTTTTGATTTTAGATAAGGTCTTATGTAGTACAGGCTGGCCTCAAACTTGCAGCAATCTTCTTACCTCAGACTCTCAAGTGCTAAGATTATAGCATGTACCATGACACCTGGCATGAGGCACTCAACATCTTTTTTGTTATTACTTTCTCTTATGCTATGTTATTACTTGACTTGGGCCAATTTCCTGAGCAAGCAAGAGAAGACACACAAGTGGGGGGTAAAGACTATAGTGGCTACAGGTTGAGCATGGCATGCAATGACTACCTGAGAGGCAAAGGCCTTCAGCCTCTCTCTCAGCAGCCCCAGTCTGAGCTCTGCCCTCAATAAATCCTGCCAGGCTGATCTTGCACCCAAAGTATGTAGGAACCAAAAAGCAGCAAATGTGCCCAGTCCAAGATTCTTAGCTTGGTACCTGGAGGTCAAACTGCTTGAAAGCAGGGACACTCAAGGCTAAGCAGGTTACTGTGAGTACTGGAAAAGATGGCTTACTTCACAGGAACCGTGTGCCCCCAAGCCACCTAACTAGCAGAGACTCAACTCAAACTGGATAAATTCCACACATGAAATGCTGCCTCCTGGTGACATTCTTCAGTTTTCTGGAGACCAGAGAGCAGTGGTGAGGTCAGAGCTCCCTAGCACAATGCAGAAGCCAGTATTGAAGCTGGGGAACAGGTCAAATGATCATGCCACACTGCCTACAAGCCTCTATCAACAGCCCCTTCACAGGGCTTCATTATTATTCAGACCAGCTCCTCTGTAAGACTACATCCACACCTGACCTCAGCAGTATTCCCACAACCTATACCTTTCCCCAAGAACAGTTGACATGAGAACATCCAGAATGAGCACACACCCCACCCTCCTTTCTGGGAGTGACACCACTGATCCCAGAGCCTAGGTTCTCAGATGCAATGACAGAAGTTCATCCAGCCTACCCAGACACTAATGCACCTCAGTCCCTACACCAAGATGGATGAAGGCAATCAACACATAAGGAACAGCAGGAATGATTGTGCCATCAATGTCCTAATACTGTCCACTAATAGATGACAAGACACAATCGATGTTTTGATCTGTGTGTGTCTACTCATGAACAACAGTGTACCGTTGATATTCTGATGCTGTCCATCCATGGACAACAGCATGCCACCATGTCACAAGGGCAGCCCCCACACCACATTCCCTATAACCTTGGAAATTCATCTGTCCTGATGAAGGAGAAACAGGAGAAAGCTTCTTTTATTTATATATATATATATACATACACATACACACACACGCACGCGCGTGCGCAGTTAGCCAGGGACAAAGGACTAAAGAGAACATGGGTGTTATCTTGTCTGCCCTGGCAGGGCTGGAACCCATGTCTGATTTACTTTCATCCAAGGTGGCTGCAAGCAACACTCCCTGCTTCTTCAGCTGGGCATGCATAGGTGGGATGGTCCCTCCTGAACCAGCCCCCTTGAGTTCAACAACCAATCAGGTTTCTGCCTTACATACCTGAATCTGATGCCAAGGTTCATTTTAGTTGGATGTTTGATACATATTAAGGGGCCAAAACACATGTGAAATCTCTCAATCCCTCTCTCTCTCTCTCTTTTGGCTTTTCAAGGTAGGGTCTCTCTCTAGCTCAGGCTGACCTGGAATTCACTGTATAGTCTCAGGGTGGCCTCAAATTCATGGAAATCCTCCTACCTCTGCCTCCCAAGTGCTGGTATTAAAGGCATGCACCACCACACCTGACATCTCTTTTTAGACTTGACCTTCTCCATCCTGTGGTTTCACCGGAACACCAGTGTTAAGTTCCTCTCTCCCCCTTCCCAGCCTGACTGAACGGGTGGGAGGCATTTCCTTCTGCCAGGTCTCTCTTTAATTATTTGAGAAAAAGAATGGGCACGCCAGGGCCTCTAGCCACTGTAAACAAAGTCCAAATGCATGTGCCACCATGTGTATCTAGCTTACACAAGGAATCAAACCTGGGTCCCTAAGCTTCTCACGCAGGCATCTTAACCTGCCAACCCATCTACAGTATGCTGGGTCTTTTTTGTTTGCTTCCTACATGGATTAGGTTTCTGGGTGTTTTCTCACTTTTTTTGCATGTATGATCTCTCTTTAAGCTCTGGCCCTTCACTGTCCTATCTCCTAATCATTTTATTTTTTTTTAAATTTTTTAAATTCATTTTTATTTCTTTGAAAGTGACAGAGAGAAAGAGGCAGAGACAGAATGGATGTGCCAGAGCTTCCAGCCACTGCAAACGAACTCCAAACGTGTGCATCTGGCTAACATGGGTTCTGGGGAATTGAGCCTTGAACTGGGGTCCTTAGGCTTCACAGGCAAGTGCTTAACAGCTAAGCCATCTCTCCAGCCTTCTCCTAACCTTTTCTTTTTTTTTTTTAATTTTTTTTTGTTCATTATTTATTTATTTATTTGAGAGCGACAGACATAGAGAGAAAGACAGATAGAGGGAGAGAGAGAATGGGCGCGCCAGGGCTTCCAGCCTCTGCAAACGAACTCCAGACGCGTGCGCCCCCTTGTGCATCTGGCTAACGTGGGACCTGGGGAACCGAGCCTCGAACCGGGGTTCTTAGGCTTCACAGGCAAGCGCTTAACCGCTAAGCCATCTCTCCAGCCCTCTCCTAACCTTTTCTTAACCCTGATGTGAAGGTAAAGAATCTGGGCTCTCATGGCTTGCCTTCCATATATGTACATATGTGCCCTTTCCATAGGCTTCTCCCCTGGAAATCTCCCTTTCTTTCCTTTCTACTCTCTCCCTTGGGTTCTAATTCTCCAAAAACAAACCTCATAATTCATAATTTACCATCCTGAGTCTTTTTTTTTTTTCCCCAGCTCTTTGCTAAATTTGGATAAGCACCAAAAGCTGGGATTTACAGGCCTAGGAATTCCACCCTAGATTCCCAAATTCTGCATCACTATTGCCTCCAGCCCTGTCCTATTCTTACCAGAGGTTAACCAGCATGTTCCAGAACTCTAACAAAAACAGAGTCTGGCAGGACCACTCCTGTAGTCTGGCTTTTTGTCACTCATCACTAGGCTGAGGTTCTTCTGTGCTGCCACAATGTCCACCCACCATGTCCACTCACCTTGCAGCACAGAACCCTAGTTGCTTGGTGTTGCTGGCCACCTAGAGAAACTACCCTTTTATAGTCACAGCCCATACACTATGCATAACATGTATGACATGTTACAGCTAAGGTTCTAACCCTGATACCACATAGTGGCCAATAACCTTTGCTGCCCTCTTTTTTTTTTTTTCTTTTTTTTCTTTTTTCTTTTTTTTCTTTTTTCCCATTAACGAGCTTCATTCTGCCCAGCTCAGGAAAGGAGACACAAGGGACCACTTTCCAAAGTGTTTATTTTTTATTTATTTTATTTATTTGAGAGAGAGAGAGAGAGAGAGAGAGAGAATGGGCGCACCAGGGCCTCCAGTCACTGCAAATGAACTCCAGGCACGTGCACCCCCTTGTGCATATGGCTTATGTGGGTCCTGGGGAATCGAGCCTCAAACCGGGGTTCTTAGGCTTCACACAGGCAAGCACTTAAGTACTAAGCCATCTCTCCAGCCCAAGTCTCTCTTTTTGTTTAAATCAATCAATATCTCTCTCTCTCAAACACACACACATACACACAGAGAGGGGGGGGGGCAGACAGACAGAGAGAGAGACCACTACAAACAATTTCCAGGCGCATGTGTCACCTTGAACATCTGGCTTATGTGAGAAGTTGAACCTGGATCCTTAGCTCTACAGGCAAGTGACTTAATCACTAAGCCATCTCTGTAGCCCCCAGAGGCAACTCTTATCAAGAACTATGACATTTCAAAGTAGGAGGTTTCAACCCCACAAAGGAACCAATGAAGAAGGGTACTTAAACTGTGACTCCAAATTAGTATCTGAATAACATGTAAACTGTGGACTCCTAGATAAGATCTACTTCCATAACAAGCATCTAAACTAACCTTTGTATCCAGGTGGTGGGCAAGGGACACAAACCTTTTTAATCCCAGCACTCAAGAGGCTGAGGGAGGAGGGTTGCAGAGTTTGAGGCCAGCATGGCTACAAAGTGGGTTCTAGGTCAGTCTGGATTAGAGTGAGACCCTATCTTAAAGGAAAAGAAAAAAAAAAGTTAAAACAAAGCTGGGCGTGAGTAGGGCTAGATGGCACACACGCCTTTAATCCCAGCACTCAGGAGGCAGAGGCAGGAGGATCACTGTGAGTTTGAGGTCACCCTGAGACTACATAGTGAATTCCAAGTCAGCCTTGGCTAGAGTGAGACCCTACCTTGAAAAAAAAAAATTAAATTAAATTTTAAAAAAGGGCTGGAGAGATGGGTGGCTGGAGGCCCTGGTGCGCCTATTCTCTCTCCCTCTATCTGCCTCTTTCTCTCTCTGTCACTCTCAAAATAAATAAAAGTAACAACAACAACAAAAAATTTAAGGAGGGGGGGACTTGATAGATGGCTTAGCAGTTAAGGTATCTGTCTGAGAAGCCAAAGGACCTACGTTTGATTACTCAGGACCTACAAAAACCAGAAGCACAAGGGGCACATGCATCTGAAGTTCATCTGCAGTGGCTGGAGACCCTGGTGTGCCCATTCTCTCTCTGTCTCTCTTCCCTCTTTCTCTGCTTTCAAATAAATAAATAATAAAATAATAATTGGGCTGGAGGGATGGCTTAGCGGTTAAGGCGTTTGCATGCAAAGCCAAAGGACCCACATTGACCAGATGCACAAGGGGGTGCACGTGCCTAAAGTTTGTTTGCAGTGGCTGGAAGACCTGGCATGCCCATTCTCTCTCTCTCTCTCCCTCTTTCTCTGTCAAATAAGTAAATAAATAAATATAAAATACTTAAAATAAAAAAAATAATAATAATTTTAAAAGACAAGACAAAACAGGGCTGGAGAGATGGATTAAAAGACAAGCCTAAGGACCCAGTTTCGATTCCCCAGGACCCACGTAAATGCAGTGGCACACGCAGCTGGCGTTTGCAGTGGCTGGAGGCCCTGGCATGCCTATTCTCTTTTCCTTCTAACAAATAAATAAACAAGACAAAGCAAAATATATAAAACAAGAAGTGTTCCAGCCAGGTGTGGTGGATCATGTCTTTAATTCTTAAGCCTCATGGGACGAGAAGACATGAAAAGCTGACTGAGTTACCAGGTAGCAATAAGTCAGGTCACTTATGCTTAGGAGGCTGCTACAATGGCTCCACTCCCTTGTAGGCATCCCACCCACTCTTAATTACACAACATATCAAAGGGCTTTTATAGTAAAAAAATCAAATGGGGGGGCAGGTTGCATGTGTGCTCCCTACAATCTGCAGGTACAGTAGGCAGAACAATGTCTTATACTTGCCCTCTTTTGGAGAACAGTCAAATAGCTGTCATCACCATTTACTACCTACTGACTTGACAAGCCACTATTTCCTCACTTGTAAAGTGGAAATGACAACAGTAGATTATTTTTATTTTCTGAGGCAAGGTCTCACACAAGCCCAAGCTGGCCTTGAACCTATCCTATCTCAGCTTCCCAAGTGCTGGGATTAAGGGCATGGGCCACCACATTTGGCTAACTGGATTCTTTATAGGAATTTTGAACACCTTAGTGAATAAGTCCACTGGTACCCACAATGCATGGATGAGGGCTCAACATATAAGGCCAAACTACCAACCAAACTATATCTAGCCCAGTATCCCACACTTTGGTTGGGAGGAGGACAGGGTGAGGATGGCTACAGTTAAACTGACACAAATGTGTAACCAAAGTTCTGAAATTATAAGAGAAGCGGACCTGTGAAGCCCAAGCAAAAGTGATTCTGAGTATCATTTAGGGCAGGATGCTGACAGCCACTGCCACTGCTTTGCAGAGGAGGCAGGCAGGTAGGCAAGGGCTACATTTGGCATCATGTCCTCCCCAGCCCAATTCCTACATATACCATTCAAACCAGTTACTGTTTCAAACAACTGTCAAGCAGGGCGTGGTGGTGCACACCTTTGATTCCAGCACTCAGGAAGCAGAGGTAGGAGCCTCTGCCATGAGTTTGAGGCCACCTTGAGACTATATAGTGAATTCCAGATCAGCCTGGGCTAGAACAAGACCCTACCTCAAAAAACAAAAAAACAAAACAACACACACACACACACACACACACAGACACACACACACACACACACAAGCACGCACGCACGCACGCACGCACATGGGGCTTGGCATGGTGAAGAAGCCTTTAATCCCAGTAAGCAGGTGTTACTGGGGGAGGACCTTGAGGTTTATTAACCCCTAGCTTGCCAGTGTTAATCGGCTTACTCTCCAACTGCTGTTGCCCATCTGATGTGGCACACATTATGTCTAGCCTCTGCTCATGCCATGCTGTCCCCTGCTATCACACTTACCCCATAAGACTGTAAACCAAAATAATAACTTTCTTCACATCAGCTGCTTTTGATCAGAATCTTTGTTCCTGTAACAAACTAACTACAACAGCAGTCACATGGATTATAATCCCACTGTTCAGGAAAAGAACCCAAGAGGTGGCACGAAGAATGTAAAAGCCAAAGGAAGGGTAGGACTCTTTACAATGCATTCTTCCACACACAAAATGGCCTGGATATCCATGACCTTGCAGTGCCTGACACTACCTACACAAGACCATCATAATAGGAGGAAAAGATGGTAACATCAAAATGAAAGAGGGGGGAGGGGACATGATGGAGAGTGGAGTTGTGAAAGGAAAAGTGGTGGGGAGGGAATTACCATGGTTTATTTTTTATAATTAGGGAAGTTGTCAACAAAAAAATGTTTTTTCTACTATTTAAAATATGTTTTATGTATTTGAGAAACAGAGAGAGAGATAGAGACAGAATGGACACACCAGGGCTTCCCAGCCACTGCAAATGAAACTCCAGACACATACATCACCTTGTGCATCTGGCTTACATGGGTCCTAGAGAATCAAACCGGATCCTTTGGCTTTGCAGGCAAATGCCTTAACTGCTAAGCCATCTCTCCAGCTCCCAAAATAAATTAATTGATTAAAAATTTTTTAAAGGAGAAAAGGGAGGGGAAAAAAAAAAAACAAGATGAATGTTAGTGTCCAAAGCTACAAAACCCCTACAGGTCTTATACAACTTCCTACCAGCTAGATTCAGTTCCATCCAGTACAACCTATCAAAAGCAGACCTGTAAGACACTATCGTAACAGATGCAAACAGACAGAGAAGTTTCTTCTCAAAGGCTCCAAGTAGTTCACAGCTAAATATGAAGGACATTTCAAATATGTTGTTACAGCCTACCACCAGCAAAGTTCAGAATCACAAATGACCAGGATCTAAATTTCCACTTTGCTGAATTTAGTGGGTGATAGTTCTTTCTCCTGTTATCAGTGCTCAATACACATTCATATCATTTTCTTACTTATTTACAAGCAGAGATAGAGAGAAAAGAGATGGAGAGAATGGGTGCTCCAGGGTCTCCAGCTGCTGCAAATGAATTCCAGATGTATGTGCCACTGTGCATCTAACTTTATGTGGGTACTGGGGAAATCAACCCAGTTAGTCAGGTTTTGTTAGCAAGTGTCTTAATTGCTAAGCATCTCTCCAAGCCCTCATACCATTTTCCTTCCTTCCTACCTCCCTCCTTCCTTCTTTCCTTAAGATTTGGGGTTCATCTATGCTTTTTTGTATGCATCAGCACATCCTTTATTTATTTGCAAGCAGAGAGAAAAAGACCAACAGACAGAATGGGCGCACCAGGGCCACCAGTCACTGCAAACCAACTCCAGATGCATACAACACCTTGTACATATGGATTTATGTGGGTACTGGGGAATTGAACCTGAGTCCTTAGGCACTGCAGACAAACACCTTAACTGCTGAAGAATCTCTCTAGCTCCCCCTTTTTTTTTCTGTTTGTTTTTTCAAGGTAGGCTCTCACCCTATCCCAAGCTGACCTGGAATTCACTATGTAGTCTCAAGATGGCCTTGAACTCATGGCAATCCTCCTACCTCTGCCTCCCAAGTGCTGGTATTAAAGGCCTAAACCAGCATGCCCAGCTCCATCTTTTAGTTTATTTATTTGACAGAGAAAGAGGGAGAAAGAATGGGTACAGCAGGACCTCCAGCCACTGCAAATGAACTCCAGACTCCCTTGTGCAACTGGCTAGCGTGGGTCCTGGGAAATCGAACCTGGGTCCTTTGGATTTGCAGGCGAATGCCTTCACTGCTAAGCCAGCCCTCCCCCTTTTCTTAATAAAAATTCTATTTTATTTATTTATTTGGGAGAGAGAGAGAGAACAAGAATGAAAAGGGGTGTGGCAGGGCCTCCATCTACTGCAAACAAACTCCAGATGCATGCAATACCCTGTGCATCTGGCTTACATAGGTAATGGGGACTAAAACATGGATCCTTAGGCTTCGCAGGCAAGCGTCTTAACTGCTAAGCCATCTCTCCAGCACCTGACGCCTTGTTTTTCTATTGCTGAGGCAAGGTCTGGCAGTGCTGCCCAGGCTGGCCTCAAACTCACTGAAATCCTCTAGCCTCAGCCTCCCAAATGCCGGGATTACAGGCATGAGGTCACCATACCTGACTCAGGTTATTCTTGGGACACATTTTTCTCTGGCTTCCAGGATTCCTGTGACATAGTAGCTGCTTCTTCATTGCCCAATAGATCTCCTCAGCCTCCCTGCTCCTTCCCATCTCCCAAACCCAACATTGAGGTCACACAGCCTCCTATTTTGCAGTAGGTAATCCCACGCTGGTATCACTGGAGCTCAAAGCTGTAAAGACCACAGATAAATTGATAACTTGAAAGACAGACCTCAACACACACGCACGCACGCGTGCACACAAAACACACACACACACACACACACACACACACACACACACAGAGATTCCCCCTCTGAGTTCCCTTCATGCCTTCTGTTTCATACAACTGTCCTTCTGGCTCTCCACTTTTCACAACTTCCTTTTCCCTCTTCCTAGAACCACCTTCCCCTAAATGGTACACGAAGACTGGAAAGATAGACAGCTTAGCAGTTCAAAGAACGTGTTTGGTCTGTGGATTTGCTCACTGAATTTCTTCAGGCTGCTCAAATTCAAAAAATCCTGAGACATCTTTGCTACCTGCCACCCCACCTTTCCTCTGGCTTGGATTTCCTGATGTTACTGGTTTCCACTTGAACCCTCTGCCTGTCTTTATGTTCTGGCTCCTTGGATTCAAGGAGTTCTGTCTCACTGGTGACCCCTAGCCCACTCACTCAACACAGAGGTCCTCAGTGAAGGGGAAACCTGCCAGTAAATGGGTGCATGAGATGCTTTAAGAAGAGCAACTGCACAGACCACAAAGTGTGCTCTTCCCATGTGTTTAGCCTTAGTTCCTTTGGGGCCATGTGTACCATTTCCCTTGTTCTCTGGTGACTAGTGTGTGTAATATAGAAGGAATTAATTTTTCTAAGATGAACAAAGGTCCTTAGGAGGGTTTTAAGAAAACTCTTAAGTTATACAAAAATGAAATGCATAGCCAAGTGAACCCCAAGACACCAATGTTCAGTTGTGTCCATGTAGGAAAGCCTGCTCACAGCACATCACTTTCCTGGGGATGGTGTTTTTATGCATAGGTACCCAAACAGAACTTTCACGGTGCTGCCACCACCAACTACATGCACCCCCCCAAAACTGGCAACTTCACATTGTTCTTTTGTTTCTTTGTTTTTTCAAGGTAGGGTGTCATCCTAGCCCGGCTGACCCGGAATTCACTATGTAGTCTCTGGCTGGCTTCGAACTCCTAACTCTGCCTCCCAAGGCATATGCCACCACACCCAGACCCAAACGTTCTTGGACTAGAGTGAAACTCTACCTCAAAAATAAATAAATAAATCTAACAGTTGGAGTGAATTAGATAAAATCCCAGACAGAGAACTCAAAAGTAAGGTTATAAATATGTTCAAAGAAATAAAAGATGAGGACTAGAGAGACGGCTCAGTGGTTAAGGTGCTTGCCTGTAAAAGCCTAATGACCCAGGTTCCATACCTGAGTACCCACACGGGGCCAGATGCATAAAGAGGCGCATGCATCTGGCATTCCCATTCTCTCTCTCTGTTTGCCTCTTTCTCCCTACCTCTCTCTCTCAAATACATAAATAAAAACTTTTAAAATATTTTTATTTTTTATTTATTTGAGAGATACAGAAATAGGCTGGTAGAGAGTGAATGAGCAAGCCAGGGCCTCCAGTGACTGCAAACGAACTCCAGATGTGTGTGCCTCCTTGTGCATCTGGCTTACGTGGATCCTTTGGCTTTGCAAGCAAGTGCCTTAACCACTAAGCCATCTCTCCAGCCCCCCAAAGAACTTTCTTTTTTAATATGAAGGCTGGGCAAGGTGGCACACTCCTTTAATCCCAGTACTCGGAAGGCAGAGTTAGGAGGATCGCTGTGAGTTCAAGGCTACCCTGAGGCTACATAGTGAATTCCAGGTCAAAAAGCCAAAATAACCATATATACACATGATATGAGCAAGTATAAATACTGAAGAAATATGAAAACAGTAAGTCAAAAAAAAAATGAAGAAAGTCTCACCAACAGAATGGATCAAGGAGAGGACAGAATATCCAAGCTTAAAGACAAGAGGCAAATCTAGACCTTTCCAACAGAGAGAAAAACAGACTTATAAATTATAAATGAGAATATAAAGACCTTCAGAACACAAAAATTCAGAGGATAGGAGGAGAAAAATTTTAATCTAAAGGCATAAGTATTTTCAGCAAAATCATAAAAAAAGGGCTGGAGACATGGCTCAGTGGTTAAAGCACTTGCCTGCAAAGCCTAAGGACCTAGGTTTGATTCCCTGGTACCCACATAAAGCCACATGTGTGAGGTGGTGCATGTGTCTGGAGTTCATTTGCAATGGCTGCAGGCACTTATATTTCCCTCTCTCTGCCTCTCTCATCTCTCAAATAAGTAAATAAAATATTTTTTTAAATCATAGAAGAAAGTTTCCCCCAAATAGGGAAAGAGATGCCAATACAGATATATATAAGGAGGTATTGTATTTAGAACACCAAATACAGCTGAAGCATTTAAGACAGACATCAAACACACAAAACCAGAAAAGAACCTTTCCTCACCATATTATAATTAAAGTACCTAAACACATAGACCAAACAAAAACATATTGAAAGCAGTAAGAGGGAAGCACCCAGTCACAAAGGCAAGCCCATCAGGATAATAACAGATTACTCAACACAAACCTTAATGCAAAGCTATCTGTTACCACTGAAGAAACAAGAACTTTCCATGATAAAAATCTAGCTAAAGGAATACATGACCACTAAGCCTGCTCTACAAAAAATACTTTAGGGCTGGAGAGATGGCTTAGTGGTTAAGCGTTTGCCTCTAAAGCGTAAGGACTCCAGTTCGAGGCTTGATTCCCCAGGACCTACGTTAGCCAGATGCACAATGGGAGGGGGAGGATGCATGCATGTGGAGTTCATTTACAGTGATTGGAGGCCCTGGCGCACCCATTCTCTCTGTCGCTCTCAAATAAATAAAGTAACAAAATAAATAAATAAATAAGAAAATACTTGAAAGACTCCTTTGGGCAAAAGAGAAGGAAAAGCAGGAGACCACAAGAAAGAACACGGCCGGGCGTGGTGGCGCACGCCTTTAATCCCAGCACTCGGGAGGCAGAGGTAGGAGGATCTCCGAGAGTTTGAGGCCACCCTGAGACTACATAGTGAATTCCAGGTCAGCCTGAGCCAGAGTGAGACCCTACCTCGAAAAAAAAAAGAAAGAAAGAAAGAACACCACCACTCTTGAATGAAAGAGAGGAACAGGCTGTGCATGGTAGCACACTAATTTTAATCCCAGTACTCGGGAGGCAGAACTAGTAGGGTCGCTGAGAGTTTGAGGCCAGCCTGGGACTACAGAATGAGTGTCAGGTCAGCCTGGGCTAGAGTGAGACCCTACCTCAAAAAAAGGAAAAAAAGAGAGAGAGAGAACAGAAAACATCAAGCACTACATAATCAACAAGAATTAATACACACCTTTTAATAATAACTTAAATTTTTTTTAATATATTTATTTATTTGAGTAAGAGAATGAATGGGCATGCCAGAGCCTCTAGCCACCTTTGTGCATCTAGTTTACATGGGGGCCTGGAGAATAAAACCTGGGTCCTTAGGCTATGCAGGCAGGCACTTTATCCACTAAGCCTTATCTCGAGCCTCAATAACAACTGTTAATTAATATTAATGGTTGCAATGCTCCAACCAAGACAAAGATTTGGCTGGGCATGGTGATGGACACCATCAGCATGGGTTAGAGAGGCCACCCTAAGAATACAAAATGAATTCCAGGTCAGCCTGGAATAGAGTGAGACCCTATCTCAAAAAAACAAAAACAAAAACAAAAAACAAACAAAATTTTTTTTTTAAATCCTTCCTTAAAGTAAGGCTGGCATGGTGGTGCAAGCCTCAGCACTCAGGAGGCAGAGGTAGGAAGATCATTAGGAGTTTGAGGCCACCCTGGGACTACATAGTGAATTTCAGGTCAGCCTGAATGAGCTAGAGTAAAGCCCTACCTCGGGAGAAAAAAAAAAGTGTCTCAAACAAATAGGCATAGGAAACAAGCAGGTGGTGTTGTTCTTCTAACAGCTGATAGGATAGACTTCAAACCAGCATTAATTAGAAGAGATCTAAGAAAGTCACTTTGCTGCGCATGGTGGCTCACTCCTTTAATCTCCACACTTGGGAGGCAGAGGTAACAGGACTGCTGTGAGTTCAAGGCCATCCTGGGCTAATGTAAGACCCTACCTCAAAAACCCCTGGCCCAAATAAAGAAGGTTACTTTACTTTATACTAATTGAGGGAACAATCCAACAAAAGAACATTACAATTCTAAATATACCTGCACTAAACATAGGAGCATCCAATTTCATTAAACAAACATTACTACATGTAAAGTAAGATAACCTCAAGCACAACAGTAGTGGATAACTTCAATACTCCACTCTCACCAACTGACATGTCATCCTGGCAAAAAAATAAACCGAGAGGCATCTGGATCAAAGGACATCATAGAACAAATGAACCTAACAAACATCTAGCGAACATTCCAGCAAATGTTGCAGAATACACATTCTTTCCAGCAGCACATGGAACATTTTCTAAAATAGACCATATATTAGGGCACAAAACAAAACTTAACATACAGGAAAAAATGAAATAATTCCTAATCCTCTATCTGATCCCAATGGGATAAAAATTATAAATCAACAGCAAGAAAGGCTATAGAACATACATAAGCTAATGGAAATTAAACAAGACACTTCTGTATAATGAATGTGTCACTGAAGAAATCAAGAAGGAAATTAAAAAACCCTAGAATCAAACGATAATGAAAACTGTAGACTCAGTGGTGAAAGCAGGGGAGAAAGCATCAAAGAAATAGTATCAGAAAGAAGAAATTATCAAAACAATCCATGACTGAAGGACAAGTTTCTCCAGTACAGTGAAGGAAAACACCCCACAGCACAAATAAAACAAAACGAATACAAACAATATTATGAAAGAACACTAACAACAAAGAATGCACCCAGAGACATTCAGTGACAGTACACTTGCCTAGCATGTCTAAGACACCAAAGCTAGCACCCCAGCACCTGAAAGGAAAAAGAAAAAGAAAGCCACCATAATAGCTCACATTTATAATCACAGCACTCGGGAGGTGAAGGCAGAGGAACTGCCATGAGTTTGAGGCCAGCCTGGGTTACACAGCAAGAACCTGGCTCAAATAAAAAGATATCCGATGCAGGCATGGTGGCACAAGCCTTCAATCTCAGCCAAAGGATAGAGGTTTGATTCTCTAGGTCCCACATAAGCCAAATACACAAAGGTGTCACAGGCATCTGGAGTTTGTCTGCAGTGGCTAGAGGCCCTGGCTTCTCCTCCCCTCCTTCTCTCCATCTCTCTGTTTTTAATTTTAAAAAAAGAAAAAAATAAATAAAACAACCAAAAACACCTCCACAGGCCTTGCTCATGATATGCAGAACAAGTGCTACAATTTGGATAACTCTGGAACTTTTCCACAGTGTCATGGGTTTGTAATACTTGAAGCCCTACATTTGTTGTTATTATTGTTGTTTTGTTTTTACAAGGTAGAGCTAGCCCAGGCTGACGTGGAATTTACTCTAGTCTCAGGATGGCCTCAAACTCACAGCAATCCTCTTACCTCTACTTCACGAATGCTGGAATTATAGGCGGGAATCACCATGCTAGGCTAGACTTAAACAAAATTTCTATTTTAATTTAATTTAATTTTATTTTATTTATTTATTTATTTGAGAGCAACAGAGAGAAAGAGAGAATGGGCGCGCCAGGGCCTCCAGCCACTGCAAACGAACTCAAGATGCGTGCACTCCCTTGTGCATCTGGCTAACGTGGGTCCTGGAGAATTGAGCCTCGAACAGGGGTCCTTAGGCTTCACAGGCAAGCGCTTAACCGCTAAGCCATCTCTCCAGCCTACAAAATTTTTTTGTTGTCAAACATAGGTTCCAAATATGATGCAACAAATTGTTTTGAAAAATTAAAATTAAAAAAAAAAAAAGACATTCTGGGTTGGAAAAATGGCTTAGCAGTTAAGGTGCTTGCCTGCAAAGCCAGAGGATCCAGGTTCGACGCCCCAGTGCCCATATAAACCAGAAGCACAAGGTGTTGCACGCATCTGGAGTTCAACTGCAGTGGCAACAGGCCCTGGCGCACCAATTCTTTTTCCCCTCTCTCTCTTTCTCTCTCTCTGTTCTATATATATTTTTTGATCCTGAGAAGTCATAGTAACAGGATAGAGTCACCCATCTAATTCAACTCTAGCTAAGACACAAGGCCAAACTTGAGGGGCATGCTACCCAGCCTAAACCCAACTCAACTAGGCTTTACCAAGCATGTTTAGCATTAGCACACGGAAGCAATAACAGCACCCAATATCACACACAGTAATAACTTAGGCAGCCCCTAAACATCACAGCACCCAAACATACCACCCAGTTTGTCAGGAACACAGCACCCAGCATCATACACACTGCTGACACAGTACCCAGCACTACACACACTGCCCAGCACCATAGCACCCTAGTAACACAGCACCTGGTACAAGATGTCTAAAGAGTGACCCTTTCAGCTAGAGTGGGAATACAGAAAGCCTTAGAAACATATCTTCAGGAAATTGTTCATGTGTAATAATGTAGACTAGTTCATTCCATGTACTTCTTAGAGCTGATGCAGAGTATGACAAAAACACGTGTCAGGGACTGGAGAGATGGCTCAGCAGTCAAAGGTGCTTACTTACAAAGCCTAACAGACCAGGTTCAATTCCCCTGCATCCACATAAAGCCAGATGCCCAAAATGGCAGTCTGCTTCTGTCTGTCTCTCAGATAAATTTTTTTTTAAATTTATGTCCCAGGAATGAAGAGATGGCTTAGTGGTTCAGACGCTTGCCTGCAAAGCCTAAGGACCCATGTTTGACTCTCCAGATCCCAATAAGCCAGATGGACAAAGGTAAGACAAGTGCAAGGTCGCACATACCCACTAGGTGACACAAGCATCTGGAGTTCAATTGCTGAGGCTCTGGTATGCCAATTCTCTCCCCCCCAAAATAAAAAAAAAAAAATGTCACAAATGAAAAAGATGTATCAATTAATTCCATGACACAAAATCATACAAGGGAACATATGGCCAAAAGTAGAAAAGGAATAAAAAGATCACATCTTTTTTTTTTTTTTTTTTTTAAGTTTTTTGAGGTAGATCTCACTTTAGTCCAGGCTGATCTGGAATTCACTATGTAGTCTCAGGGTGGCTTTAACCTCTTAGCAATCCTCCTACCTCTGCCTCCCAAGTGCTGGGATTAAAGGTGTGTGCCACCACCACTCAGCTGTCTTTTTTGTTTTAAGACCACATCTTAATGCATGAACAAGTCAATGCAGGTGACAGAGATGGCAGGCTACCAACAGAACTTATATATGGAAAGGACAATCCAAGCCAGGAATCTTGGTGCACCTGTGATCCTACCTAGCACTTAGAAGGTGGACATAAGAGAATCAGGAGTTCAAGGTCATCCTCAGCTACACAAGAGGTTGAAGGTAGCAATGCAAGCACATGTTGCAGAAGCAGTGTCATAAACTAGTGGTACTCCTAGTTCATGTGCTATATAACCTCACTCCTGTTTCTTCCCCTTGGCTACATCTATGAGGAAAAGGTTAGGTTAAATGAGGATATGACCCAGAAAAAAAGAGAGCTCTATGCTCTCTACCTCCATGCTCACTACAGGCCGGGGAGCAGCCATGCCTTTGACCTTGAACTCCAGCTCCAACTGAGGAATAAAAGTCATTATGGGGCCAGCCATGGTGGTGCACACCTTTAAGAATCCCAGCACTTGCCAGGCGCGGTGGCGCACACCTTTAATCCCAGCACTCGGGAGGCCGAGGTAGGAGGATCGCCGTGAGTTTGAAGCCACTCTGAGACTACATAGTGAATTCCAGGTCAGCCTCAGTTTGAGTGAGACCCTACCCTCATTAAAAAAATTAAAAAATCTATTTTTTTTGTCTTTTCTTTTGAGGTAGGGCCTCACTTTAGCTCAGTCTGGTCAGGTTTTTTAAAACATATTTTTATTTATTAATTTGAAAGAGAGATACAGAAATAGGCAGGTAGAGATGGGGGGGGGGAGAAAGAATGGGCATGCCAGGGTCTCTAGCCACTGTAAACGAACTCCAGATGCATGCAACCCCTTGTTCATCTGGCTTATGTCCTGGAGAGTCGAACCTGGGTCCTTTGGCTCGGCAGGCAGGCAAGTGCCTTAAACACTAAGCCATCTCTTCTCCAGCCCTGTTTTTTTTTTTTTTTTGTTTGTTTTGTTTTGTTTGTTTGTTTTTTTTTTTAAGGTAAGCTTTCACTATATCCCAGGCTGACCTGGAATTCACTCTGTAGCTCAGGCTGGCCTATAACTCACATAGATACTGTTACTTCTGCCTTCCTAGTGCTGGGATTAAAGGCATGCATCACCATATCCCAGCTATGAAGATCTATTATTTTTATTTATTTATGTAGGAGAGAGAGAGAATGGGGGGCCTAGGTCCTCTAGCCACTTCAAAAGAACTCCAGATGCATGTGCCACCATGTGCATCTGGCTTACATGGGTTCTGGGGAATCAAACTGGGTCCTTAGGATTCCAAGGCAACCACCTTAACTGCTAAACCATCTCTCTGGCCCTGATCTATTATCTCTTTTTGTTTATTTGTTTGAGGTAGGGTTTCACTCTAGCTGAGGCTGACCTGGAATTCACTATGTAGACTTAGCCTGGCCTCAAACTCACAATAATCCTCCTACCTCTGTCTGCCTCTAGCCCAGATTCACCTGGCACTCATTCTGTAGCCCAGGCTAATCTCAAACTCACAGTGATCCTCCTACCTCTTTCGTCCTCTAGCCCAGATTGATCTGGTGCTCATTCTGTAGTCTCCATCTAGCTTCAAACTCATACTCATCCTCTGACCTCTGCCTCATGACTGCTGGGATTAAAGGTGTGTGCCACCATGCCCAACTATTTATTTATTTATTTGAGGGAGAAGGAGAGGAGGCAGATAGAGGGCTGGAGGGATGGCTTAGTGGTTAAAGCACTTGCCTGCAAAGCCAAAGGACCTTGGTTCAATTCCCCAGGACCCACATTAGCCAGATGCAGAAGGGGGTATCCATCTGGAGTTCATTTGCAGTGGCTGGAGGGTCCAGCGCACCCATTCTCTCTCTCTCTCTCTCCCCCCTCTTTATCTGTCAAATAAATAAATTAAAATTAAAGTTTTTTTTTAAAAAAAGAAGCAGATAGAGAGAGAATGGGCATGCCGGAGCCTCCAGCCACTGCAAATGAACTCCTGACACACATGCCACCTTGTATATCTTGCTTACATGGGTACTGGTGAATCAAACTTGGGTCCTTGCTAAACCCACTCTCCAGCCTGCAAACTCTTTGTTCTAAGCCCACCATATTCTCACAACTCAAGACATCCAAGAGCTGCAGGATCAATCAATGTTCACAAACTCAACTCAGGATTGTAGAAAGATTGACAGAACCAGTGAATAGAAGCCAAACTTAAGCCTATGGCAATGACTTGTACACAGCCAACACAAGTAACAGTTTAATTTTAGGCAAGACTATGCTAACTTCATAATGAAACACATGCATGACATCACCCTATGCCAAACACATCAATCCTGCCTTTCTGAAACAGCTGCTGTAAGTGCTATGGCAGTGTGGTCCACACAGAGAGCCTCCATAAACAGTGTTCACTCCTGCTGTGCTGTCTCTAACAGCTTCCTATCACATATGCCCCCAAGCCGTGGCAGGCATTGGACATTCACCAAGCTCAGAAACTCAGGGGTATGGACCTTTACAGGACTAAAGCAAAATGGCTACTCCCTGATAGGCATGTATAAATGCCAACAGCACAGTGGGGTGTGAAGTATGTCTGTGTCCCAAAGACCTCAGATCTCACTCCTAAAACACTGCAAGTCCCATTAGCACTGGTAGAAAGGAAGGTATCTATAAGATGTGCTGATGCTGCAGAACTGGGAGGCACATGCCTGCAGCAATCTAGTAAAGCAGTGGGAAGAGCATGAAGACAGTAGATCCAAAACCATTTCACCTAAAAGTGGGATCAGGGCTACTGTTAACTGATGTGGGTAGATGAGGCAGATTTGGGCTGACACAGGGATAGGGAGGTGAGACAGTTACCTTCTGACTGCTGGGAGAAAAACACTTGACCAGAAGCAACTCATGGAAGGCTTACAGTTTTGACGGAAAGTTTCATCATGGTGGGGAATGGTTGGAATCACATCAGCAGGGAAGCAGCAAGAGTGTGTTATCTTAGCAAGTGGGGCCAGACTGCCCGCCCCTAGCAACACACCTCCTCCAGCAAGGCTCTACCAGCTGGGAGATTAAATGAGGCTTAATCACAAGAACATGAGAGCTGTGGGGGACATTTTACATTCCAACTACCACATGGTGCCACTTCTGAGATAAGAAAGATTAATAGAAAAACAAACTGGGCAAGCCAGGTGTGGTGGCACACACCTTTAATCTCAGCACTCGGGAGGCAGATGTAGGAGGATCACCATGAGTTAAAGGCCACCCTGAGACTACACAGTGAATTCCAAATCAGTCTGGACTGGATTAGAATGATACACTACCTTGAAAACCCCAAAAAAAGAAAAACGAGTTAGAGAGACGGCTTAGTGGTTAAGGTGCTTGCCGTCGAAGCCTAAGGACCCAAGTTCCATTCCCCAGTACTCATGTAAGCCAGATGCACAAGGTAGCATATGTGTCTGGAGTTTGTTTGCAGTAGCTAGAGGATCTGGCATGCCCATTCTATCTACCTCTCCCCCCTCCCTCCCCCCTCCCCCTCTCTCTATATGTATGTATGTGTGTGTGTGTATAGATATATAGATAGATAGATAAAATGTATATGCCTCTTTCTTGTAAATAAAAATATTTTTTAAACAATGAAAAATAAACTGGGATGGGGAAATCAATGTGCTCACTTTAAGAAAAACTAAATATTAAATCTGAATGTGTCACCCACTGCCCTATCTTTGCAACTATATGCAACCCAGATGTGAGTTCTATTGTTATCTAGTAGAGGAATGCTAAAGTACTCCACAGTAAAAATACATTATTTTTTGGAAATGGATCAAATATAGTAATTGTACAACGCACAAGAAAGCAACACACCAGGGGACAGGTTAGACAATCACTGCCTCTTTCACACCATATACTTCTCAATGGCAATCTGTGGAGGTTCCAAAAGAGCAAGTGAGCAACACAGTCACCAAGGGTGAGAACTCACAAGCTTTTCTCCTGAGAATCTCACAACTGCATATTAAGACTGTCTAGACTTCCAATCCCCTCATTTGGGACAATCTGTCCAGTAAAGGTGTTTACCCCTCTAGATCTTCACATATCTGGAAGGCAGTGGGAATAGTGACAGGACACACTCTTTTTTTCAGCCAAATGCCCAAGGACAACAGTCAGAGAAAGGCAGAAAAGGCTTCAGGGAGACCAGACTAAAACATGAACTTTTATCACAGATGGCCGTGAGGAAAAGGTACCAGAGGCCAAATCCAGTCTGCCAAGGATGTCCTAAGTCTATTACATGTTCAGATCGACTCAGCCCATTCTGCCCACCTGTGCAACCAAGAGTTCTCACCACATCTCTTGGATCATTCAAATCATGACCCAAAGTAAACTTTTTACATAAGCTCTATGCATATGTTGGGGACTTCCTCTTTGTAAATTTCTTCTATTGATCTCTTAAGCCAAACAGAAAGTCAAAAAAGAGCTGGAGAGATGGCTTAGTTGTTAAGGCGCTTGCCTGCAAAGCCTAAGGACCCAGGTTCATCTCCCCAAAACCCACATAGGCCAGATGCATGAGGTGACGCATGCACACAAGTGGTGCATTGTACAAGGAGGTGTGCACGTCTGGAGTTCATTAGCAACAGCTAAGAACTTGGTGTGCAAATTTTCTCTCTCACCAACTCATTAAGAAAAAAAGAAAGGAAGGAAGGAAGGAAGGGAAAGAAATAGGGCTGGAGGGATAGCTTAGTGGGTAAGGCATTTGCCAGCAAACCCAAAGGACCTCAGTTCAATTCCCCAGTATCCACGTTACCAAGACGCACAAGGTGGTACATGCGTCTGTAGTTTGCAGTGGCTGGAGGCCCTGGCAATCCCTTTCCCTCCCTCTCCTTCTCTCTGTCAAATAAATAAATTTTTTTTTTTAAATAGTCAAAAAACTGATAGGTCCAACTCAGAGAGGTCTAGAAAGCAAGAGTTGATCACCATGCCTACATGATCCTCTTATCTTGAGTGGAAATGGGCTTTGTGCCAGGAACCCAGTCAAGCCACCATGTTGCTTCTGCTGTGAATGGAACTATGGTAACAGCAACCAGGCATCACAAGCAGTGTTTCATTGGCCTGACCCCAGGAACAGGCAAGAGACCCTGTGCTCAGAGATGTACACAACCAGCAAGGAAGTTAAGAACAGCAAACAGAAATGCAAAGAGCATCTGAGAGGTTATAGTCAAAACCACACAGCCAGCCACAGTTTCTGAGCTAAGGCAGTTGGGCTGGCTTTAGGCCTGACTGACAAGACCTGACAGGAAAGCCAGATCAACACTGAATGTCACTTACCAAGGACAGTAAAATCCAAGCCTGCTAGCTAGTATCACAGTCCCCAAGATTGATTTTCAAGCCATTCAGCAAATAGCCAGAAGTCTACTAATTCACAAGTTTAAGCTGTGGGCCGGGCATGATGGCACACAACCTTAATCCCTAGCACTCAGGAGGCAGAAGTAGGAGGATTGCTGTTGAACTCTACATAGTGAATTCCAGGTCAATCTGGGCTAAAGCAACATCCTACTTCAAAAAACAAAACAAAAAATGCCAGGCGTGGTGGCGAACGCCCTTAATCCCAGCACTTGGGAGGCAGAGGTAGAAGGATTGCTGTGAGTTTGAGGCGACCCTGAGACTCCACAGTAAATTTCAGGTCAGCCTGGGCTAGAGTGAGACCCTACCTCGAAAAACCAAAAAAAATAAATAAATAATTTTTACAAAGGAACGTGTTCCCCCTAGATACAAAATGACCAGTATATCCACAACCTCACAGTGCCTGACACTACCTACACAAGACCATCATAAGAGGAAAATATCATGACATTAAAATAAAAGAGAGACTGATTGAGATGCGGAGGGGATATGATGGAGAATGGAATTTCAAAGGGGAAAGTGGCGGGAGGGAGGGTATTGCTATGCGATATTTTTATAATCATGGAAGTTGTTAAAAAAATTTGAAAAAAGAAAAAAAAAGACACAGGAGGGGTTGGGGAAATGGCTGAGCAGTTAAGGTGTTTGCCTGCAAAGCCCTTAAGGTTCGAGTCCCCAGGACCCACATAAGCCAGATGCACAAGGAGGTGCATGTGTCTGGAGTTCATTTGCAGTAGCTAGAGGCCCTGGTGTGCACATTTTCTCTCTCTCTCTCATAAATAAATAAGAAAAAAGAAAAAAGAAAAAAGAAAAAGAAAAGCAAGCAAGCAAGTAAGAAAAAAAAAAAAGAGCGGGAGAGGTAGCTCAGCAATTCAAGCATTTGCGTGCAAAGCCTAATGACCCAAGTTTGATTCCCCACTATTCATGTAAAGCCAGATGCACAAAGTGGTACATCTACCTGGAGCTCATTTGCAGCATGCCTATTCTCTCTGTTGTCTCTCCTTCTCTCTCTCTGCTTGCAAATAAACACTGTTTTAAAAATAAAATTAAAAAAAAAAATCACTGAGAAATCAAGGTGGTGATGAGCAGAAAACCTTCCCCCTGTAGCCCAGAAAACTGACAGTTGGAAAAAGCTGCACTGTATGCAGTCTTTTTTTTTTTTTGGTTTTTTGAGGTAGGGTTTTACTCTAGCTCAGGCTGACCTGGAATTCATTATGGAGTCTCAGGGTGGCCTTGAACTCACGGTGATCCTCCTACCTCTGCCTCCCAAATGCTTGGATTAAAGGTATGTGCCACCACACCCACCCTGCAATAGACAATTTTAAAATTATTTATTTGCATATGTGCTGAGATTAAAGGCTTGTGCCACCATGCCCGGCTTTTTTTGTTTGTTTGTTTGTTTTTTTAGGTAGGATCTCACTCTAGCAGAGGCTGAACTGGAATTCACTATGTAATCTCAGGGTGGCCTTGAACTCAGACCTTGAACTCACGGTGACCCTCCTACCTCCGCCTCTTGAATGCTGGAATTAAAGGCGTGCGCCACCATGCCCAGCTCTGTATGCAGTCTTATAGGAGACAGAAGTCATCAGTGGTGAAAACAGTGGACACTGGAAACCTCAAGTTTGGTCAGACAGGCCAAAGGTCTGAATGAGAGCAACAGTGGCATGTCTGCTCTGGGGGAAACCAACGGCTCTCTAATTGGACTGAAGGCCCACTCTATGGGAGGGAATATGTGCCTGGTACTGAAAACCTTATCAAAAGACTATGGCAGGAGAGGTCATAAGCCTCAGGGATATAAAGCCTGCTTTTGTTTGGATAAATGCATATATTACTCTCACCAAATTGCCCTGGAAGCACTATACTTAATGTTCATACTCATACATTAATGTTACTTTCACTTCTGGTTAGAGAAGCTTCTCTTTTTCAGATGACGATGACCACTGGGATGCCCCAAAAGGCAACATAGTGCTGAGAAGAAAGTACAGAGGAGTGTCTAGCACTGAAACATCTCATACCTTTCAAGGCTCAGGGTCAATTGCAGAAGAGGTGGAAGAAAGAATGTAAGAGCCAAAACAAGGGTACCACTCCCTACATACAACTATCTGGACAGAATTTAGCCTCGATATCCAAGACCTTGCAATACCCACACAAGATCCTCATAACAGGAGAAAAAGATGATGACATCAAATTAAATGAGACTATGGAGAGAGGGAGGGTATATGACGGAGAGCAGAGCTATGAAGGACAAAGTGGGGAGGGGAGGAGAGAGGGAAGCAGGGAAGGGGAGGGGAGAGAAATACCATGGTTTGTTGTCTGTAAGTATAGAAGTTGTCAATAAAAGTATAAAATAAAAAAATAAAAAGAGGGCCTGGCATGGTCCTTAATGCCAGCACTGATGAGGCTGAGGTAGAAGAATCACTGAGTGTTTGAGGCACGCCTGGGGCTACTGAGTGAGTTCCAGGTCAGCCTGGCCTCAAATGAGACCCTACCTTTAAAAATAAATAAATAAATAAATATATTGCTGAAGACTCCACATACTTGAGCTGCAAGGCCACTGAGAAATCCTGCTGGAACTAAGCTGATAACCTCCTCCATGTAGACCAGCTGACAAAAAGCTGGAAGAAGCCATTCTGCATGCAGTTAGTTCAATGGGAGAAAGAGAAAACACCAGTGAAGATACTCAACAGTGGACACTGTAAGCCTTATAATTGGCCAGCCAGGCCAAATGAGCCAACGGGTACAATAGTGGCACATCTGTCATGGTGGAAACCAACTGCCCTCTAAGTGGACTGGTGGCCCGCACCAAGGGAGGGAATACATTACTGATACTAAAAACTTAAAATGGGTTGTCATGAGCCCTAGGGGTGTAACATCTGCTGATGTCTGGATAAGTGAATATACTATGCTTATCAAACTGCCCAGTAAGCACTTCTCTTAATATCCATACCCTTATATTAATGCTACTCTTACTTTGGGTAGAGAATCTTCTCTTTTCAGATGGCAGTGACCTAGGGACGACTCAGAAGGTATCATGGTGCTGGAAAGAAGTGACTAGAGTACCGAGTAACATCTCAATCACACTTTCCAAGGCTCAGGGTCTAATGCAGAAGAGGTGGCAGAAAGAATTTAAGAGCCAAAGGAAGGGTAGGACTCCTTACAATGTGCTCCCTCCAGACACAAAATGGCCTTGATATCCATGACCTCATAGTGCCTGACACTACCTACACAAGACCATCATAAGAGGAGGGAAAGATCATGACATCAAAATAAAAGAGAGACTTATTGAGATGGGGAGGGGATATGATGGAGAATGGAATTTCAAAGGGGAAAGGGGGAGAGAGGGAGGGTATTACCATGGGATATTTTTTATAATCATGGAAAATGTTTTTAAAAATTGAGAAAAAATAAAATAAGATTTAAAAAAAACTTTACAGCTGGGTGTGGTGGCACATGCCTGTAATCCCAGCACTTGGGAAGCAGAGGTAGGAGAATGGCTGTGAGTTTGAGGCCACCCTGAGACTACATAGTGAATTCCAGGTCAGCCTGAGCTAGAGCGAGACCCTACCTTGAAAAACCAAAAAATAAATAAATAAAAACTTAAAAAAATAAAAATAAAAACAGCCCTCTCTCCCAAGGAAAGGTAAAATCTATAACTAAAAACAGAAAAAAAGGACCACTTGCTGAGCACGACACCTTCTTCAACAGTACAATACTGGACTAGGATGCATGAAGTCCTGGATTATCTCCCAACACTATCAACAAGGAAGCATGTGGAAACTACTCAGAGTGGTACATGCCTAATTCCAGACACTTGGGAAGTAAAGACAGGAAGATTAGGAATTCAGGGTCACCTTTGGCTACAGAGTAAGTTTAAGGCCAGACGGAGCTACATGAGACTATCTCAAAAACAAAACAACAGAGAATAACTTATTTTTATTTTATTATTGTGTGTACCTATATGTATGTATGCGTTCAATGTATGTGTATGGCACATGTGAAGGTCTGAAGACATCTGGGAATTTGTCCTCTCCATCAACCCTGCATGAGACAGGGTCTCCCTTGCTGTTATTTGGTTTGCACAGCTTCACATTGTACAAGTGCACCATGTCTAGACGACCCATGACTTTCCAGATTCTTCTGGCTGTGCTTCCCATTGCTTAGGCATTGAGATCACAGATGCATGCACTTTACATCTATCTTCACAAGGTTGCTGGTAATTGAACCTGGGCTGACAGGTTGGGAAATGAGCACCTTTAACTACTGAGTGATCTTCCCAGCCTCAAGAAAGAAAACTGAGAGCCGGGCATGGTGGTGCACACCTTTAATCCCAGTACTCGGGAGGCAGAGGTAGGGGGATTGCCATGAGTTTGAGGCCACCCTGAGACTCCATAGTGAATTCCAGGTCAGCCTGGGCAAAAAGTGAGACCCTACTTCAAAAAAACAAAAAGAAAGAAAACTGTATTTGAGATGAGATTAAGGACAACCAAAGTTGGGTCCACATTCTGTCAAGTGCTAATAAACAACGACCCCAATATCAGAAACCTCCAAACCACAAGACTAAGCCACCTCAAATAGGAGAGTATCAGTGGCCCACAGGACTCCTGCACTGCCACCACCAACTCCCTAACAGCAAATAAAAGCAAACCGCATGACTGGAGAGATGGCTCAGTGGTTAAGGCGCTTGCCTGCAAAGCCAGATACAAAGTAGTACATACATCTGGAATTCATTTGCAGCAGTTAGATATCCTGGCAAATCTATTCTTTCCCTCCCTCTACTCCCTCTCTGCTTGCAAATAAATAACTAAATAATTTTTAAAAACAGAATGGATAATTTAGATGTGGTACATTTATACAATGGAGTTCTATTCAGTGGTAAAGAAAAATGAAATTATTAAATTTGCAGGGAAATGGATGGATATGGAAAGGATTATACTATGTGAGGTAACCCAGGCACAGAAAGCCAAATGTCACATGTTCTTTCTCATACAGGGAACCTAGCTACATATGTTTAGATTTATTGTGCTCCTCCAGACACACAATGGCCTGAATATCCATGACCTCACAGTGCCTGACACTACCTACATAAGACCACCATAACAGTAAGAAAAGATCATGACATCAAAATAAAAGGCACTGATTGAGACGGGGAGGGGAGATGATGGAAAGTGGAGTTTCAAAGGGGAAAGTGGGGCAAGGGAGGGAATTACCCTGGAAATTGCTTACAATTATGGAAGTTGTCAATAAAAAATAAATAAATAAATAAATCAGCAGGGCCGTGGTGGCACATGCCTCTAATCCCAGTACTAAGGAGGCAGAGGTAGGAGGATCACAGTGAGTTCCAGGCCACCCTGAGGCTACATAGTGAATTCCAGGTCAACCTGGGCTAAAGCAAGATCCTACCTCAGAAAAAAGAAAGAAACAAAGAAATTGGCCTCAATATTCATGACCTTGCACTGTCTAGCACTGCCTTCACAAGACCCTCATAATAGGAGGACAAGATAATGCCATCAAAATAAGAGACTAGCTGAGAGGAGGGGATATGATAGAGAATAATTTGTGAAGGGGAAAGAATTATCATGGTTTATTGTCTATAACTATGAAAGTTGTCAATAAAAAAAGTTAAAAACAAAACAAAACACAAACTATGCCATAGCCCTCATCACCAAGTACTACCCAATAGCCTATTAACTCAACTAAGGTTCCTTAACAGAAACAAAGAAGCCCAAGAAAGAAAGAAAAGAAAGAACAACAGTACTTTTCAAAGAACCAAGAACTGAAGTGTACTAATGAGCTAGACCTAGGGAGGGTAAATTTAGCAGCTCAAATTAGAAATCAACAAGATTGCTGTCAGCCTGAGCTATAGAATTCCAAGGCAGGCAGGGCCACCTAGTAAAGTCCAATTAAAAAAAAAAAAAAAAAAAAAGGCTAGGTGTGGTGGCACAAGCCTTTAATCCCAGCACTTGAGAGACAGGAGGATCACTTAAGAGTTCAAGGTCATCCTAAGAATACATAGTGAATTCCAGGTCAGCCTGAGCTAGAGTGAGACCCTACCCCCTACCTTGAAAACCCACCCAAAATAAAGGCTGGAGGGATGGATTAGTGATTACTAATGACCCAAGATCAATTCCCCAGTACCCCTAGTAAAGCCAGATGCACAAAGTGGCATATGCATCTGGAGCCCATTTGCAGCATGTGGAGGCCCTAGTTTGCCCATTCTCTCATTCTGTCTCTCTTGCAACTAAATACTTTTTAGGGTTGGAAAGATGGCTGAGCTGTTAAGGAGCTTGCCTGTGATGCCTAACGACCCAGATTTAACTCTCAAGAACCCACTTAAGCCAGATACACAAGGTGATGCATGCACACAATGTCAAGATTATGTATAGGGTGGCCCAGACATCTGGAGTTCAAATGCAGTGGCTAGAGGCCCTGGTGCTCCAATTGTCTCTCACATACCAAAAAAAAAAAAAAAAAAAAAAAAATTAAACATCTTAAAAAAAAAAAAAAAAGCTGCACAGGTGGCACATGACTTTAATCCTAGCACCTAGAAGGCAGAGGTAGGAAGATCACTTTGAGTTAGAGGCCAGCCTGAGACTACAGAGTGAATAGTCAGGTCAGCCAGGGCTATAGGGAAACCCTACCTGAGGAAAAGGGAAAAAAGGGGGGGGGGGCTAGAGAGAGAGAACTCAGTGGTTAAGGCACTTGCCTGAGAAGTTTAAAGACCTGGGTTTGGTTCCCCAGTACCAATGTAAAATCAGATACAAAAGGTAGAGCATACACCTGGAGTTCATTTTCAGTGGCCGGAGACTCTGGTGTAACCATTCTCCCTTTCTATATGCCTTTTTCTTTTCCTTTCTCTCTCAAATAAGTAAATAAAACATTTTTTAAAACACAAAAAATAAAAATAAACAGCAGGAGAGGTAGCAAAGTAAATAAGTTAATAAAAGGGCTAGACAGTAAGATATAAAGGAGACATAAAGTGTAGAGAAAGGAAGGGAGGAGGATACTTAATAGGTTGATATTGTATATATGTAATTACAATGATTGTAATGGGGAGGTAATATGATGGAGAATGGAATTTCAAATGGGAAAGTGTGGGGGTGGGGAGGGAGGGAATTACCATGGGATATATTTTATAATCATGGAAAATGTTAATAAAAATTTAAAAAGAAAAAAGAAAAAGAGAAAAAGAAAAAAAATAATCAATTGCAAATGAGTATGACCCTAAATGTAAAAGTTTGCATTGTAACAATAAAAAAATAGATATTTTTGAAAAAAAATAAAATAAAATAAAAGGGCTAGAGAGATGGCTTAGCAGTTAAAGAACTTGCCTGCAAAACCAAAGGAACCAGATTCGATTCCCCAGTACCCACATAAGCCAGATGCACAAGATGGGGCATGTACCTAGAGTTCATTTGCAGCGGCTGGAAGCCATGGAACTTGCTCACTCTTCCTCCCTCCCTCTCTCTCAAAGAAAAATAATTAAAAAAAAAAAAAAGTTGGAAGGCCAGGCATGGTGGCACACGCCTTTAATCCTAGCACTCAGAAGGCAGAGGTAGGAGGATCGCCATGAGCTCGAGGCCACCCTGAGACTACACAGTGACATCAGCATAGGCTAGAGTGAGACCCTACCTCAAAAAAATACAGGGGGAGGGAGAGTTGCTAGAGAGATGGCTCAATGGTTAAGATGTTTGCCTGAGAAACCTAAAGACCCTGTTTCAATTCTCCAGTACCCACATAAACTGATGAAAAAAAGTGGCACATGTTTCTGGAGTTCATTTGCAGCAGCTGGAGGCCCTGGAACACCCATTCTCTCTTCTATCGCTCTACCTCTCTCTGCTTGCAAATAAATAACAAATATTTTGGGGGGGGTTGGAGAGATGGCTTAGTGGTTAAGGTGCCTGCCTGCAAAGCCTAAGGACCCATGTTCAACTCTCCAGATCCCACACAAGCCTGACGCACAAAGGTGAGACAAGCACAAGGTCACACATGCCCTCTAGGTGATACAAGCCTCTGGAGTTTGACTGTAGTGACTGTGAACCTGGCATGCCAATTATCTCTCTCTTAAAAAAATTTAAGCCAAAAAAAAGGCATGGTGTGGTGGTGTGTGCCTTTAATCCCAGTACTTAAGAGGCAGAGGTAGGAAGGATCACCATGAGTTCAAGGCCAGCCTGGAACTACAGAGTAAGTTTCACGTCAGCCTGGACTTGAGTGAAACACTTCCTCTTAAAACCACCACCACCACCACCCAAAAAAAAAAAAAAAAAATAGGGCTGGAGTGATGATTTAGCAGTTAAGGTGAACACCTGTGAATCCTAAGAACCCTGGTTCAATTTCCCAGTACCCACATAAACCAGATGCACAAGGTGGCACATGCATCTGGAGTTCGTTTACAGTAGCTAGAGGCCCTCACCCTCTAAGAAATAAAATATCAAAAAAGAAAAAATAAAATAAAAGGACGGACTATAGAGATGACTCAGCAGTTAAGACCCTAATCTAGAAAGCTCATTCTCATTCATCCCCCCTCTCCTCGCACATAAATATATATGTATATATACATACACACACACATTTTGTTTTTGTTTTTTCAAGGGAGGGTCTCACTCTAGTCCAGGCTGACCTGGGATTCACTACGGAGTCTCAGGGTGGCCTCGAACGCATGGTGATCCTCCTACCTCTGCCTCCCAAGTGCTTTGATTAAAGGAATACACCACCACACCCGTCAATAAATTTTTTTTTATGTTTTTGTTTAATTAATTAATTTATTTGAGAGTTACAGACAGAAAGAGGCAGATAGAGAGAGAGAATGGGCGAGCCAGGGCCTCCAGCCACTGCAAACGAACTCCAGACACATGCACCCCATTGTTCATCTGGCTAACGTGGGTCCTGGGGAATTGAGCCTCCAACCGGGGTTCTTGGGCTTCACAGGCAAGCGCCTAACTGCTAAGCAATCTCTCCAGCCCAATAAAAATATTTTTAAAAAGGGGATGGAAAAAAAAAAAAAAAAAAGAATGAGCAGGTATGGTGGAACACTCCTTTTTTTTTTTTTAATTTATTAGTTTTCTTTTCAGTAAATACAGGTAGTTTGGTACCATTATTTAGGCTCATCTGTGATCTACCCCTTCCCATTAGACCCTCCTTGTTAATGAAAATGGGTCATGCATTGTGGAGTTAGCCCCCAGTTATTGGTATGATAAACGTCTCTGCAAATCATGACCCAACATGTGACTCTGACATTCTTTCCGCCCCCTCTTCCGCAAAATTTCCCTGAGCCATGTTGGGTTCATTTTTGGTCTGCTTCAGTGCTAAGGTGTTGGGGGCCTCTGAGGCTCTGGCTCTCTGATTTGGGGAACACTCCTTTTAATCTCAGCACTCTGAAGCCAGAGGTAGGAGGATCACTGTAAGTTCAAGGCCATCCAGAGACAGGTCAGCCTGGGCAAGAGAGAAACCCTACCTAGAAAAACAAAGAAACAAACGAAAAAATAAGGGGACTGAGAAGATGGCTCAGCAGTTAAGGCACCTGCCTACAAAACCTAGCAACATGGGTTCAATTCTCCAGTATCCATGCAAAGCCAGATGCACGAAGTTGCACATGCATCTGGAGTTCATTTGTAGCAGAAGCCCTGGCATGCCCATTTCCTCCAACCTCTTTCTCTCCCTCCCTCTTTCTCGAGAAATAAATTAATTAAAATATCTTTAAAATATGCTGAGCCGGGCGTGGTGGCGCACGCCTTTAATCCCAGCACTTGGGAGGCAGAGGTAGGAGGATCGCTGTGAGTTTGAGGCCACCCTGAGACTCCATAGTGAATTCCAGGTCAGCCTGGGCTAGAGTGAGACCCTACCTCAAAAAATCAAAAAATAAAATAAAATAAAATAAAATATGCTGAGTTGGGCTGGAGAAATGGCTTAGCGGTTAAAGCGCTTGCCTGTGAAGCCTAAGAACCCCAGTTCGAGGCTCGGTTCCCCAGGTCCCACGTTAGCCAGATGCACAAGGGTGCGCACGCGTCTGGAGTACGTTTGCAGAGGCTGGAAGCCCTGGTGTGCCCATTCTCTCTCTCTCTCCCTCTATCTGTCCTTCTCTCTGTGTCTGTCACTCTCAAATAAATAAATTAAAAAAAAAAAAATGCTGGGTGTGGTGGCATGTGCCTTTAATCCAAGCAAGCAGAAGGCAGAAGTAGGAGAATTGCTATGACTTCAAGACAAGCCTGAGACTGCATAGTCAATTTCAGGTCAGCCTGTGCTAGAGTGAGACCCTACCGAGAAAAAATAAGTTTTTGAAATAAATAAAATAAAGTAAGAAACTAGGACTGAACTAATTTATGTTTTCCCTGCAGTCCAGCTAAGCTCTCAAGTTTATTGCCATCTTAAAAATGTTTCTAACTGGACTAGGGATACAACTCAGCGTAAAGTACTTGCCTACCAGGCATAAAACCCAAGGTTTGATTCTCAGCAGCATAATAAAAAATGAATAAAATGGACTGGAGGGATCGCTTAGCAGTTAAGGTGTTTGCCTGCAAAGCCAAAGGATCCTGGTTCGATTCCCCAGGACCCATATTAGTAAGATGCAAAAGGGGGGGGGGGCATGCCTCTGGAGTTTGTTTCCAGTGGCTGTAGGACCTGGCATGCCCATTCTCTCACTCACTCTCCTTTCTCTGTCAAATAAATAAATAAAATATTTAAATTGAGTCCTTTAAAAACATGAATAAAAAATAAATAAATGAAAGAACTTAGTAGTTAAGGCGCTTGCCTGCAAAGCCTAAGGACCCATGTTCAACTCTCCAAATCCCATGTAAGCCAGACATAAAGGTGAGGCAAGTGCAAGGTCACACAGGCCCACTAGGTGGCACAAGCATCTGGAATTCAATTGCAGTGGCTGAGGCCCTGGCTTGTCAATTTTGTCTGTCTGTCTTTCTCTCTCTCTCTAAAACTGTGTGTGTGTGTGTGTGTGTGTGTGTGTGTATGTATGTGTATATGTGTATGTATGTATGTATGTGTGTATATATATATATACATACATACATACATACATACATACATACACACACACACACAAACATACATGTATGTATGTATGTATGTATGTATGTATATATTTTGTGGTGGATCACACCTTTAATCCCAGCACTTTGGAGGTAGATTTAGGAGCACTAGGAATTTGGGGCCAGCCTGGGACTACAAAAGGACAATTAAAATTAAAAACCCTTAGTATGGCAATGCACATCTGTAATCCCAAACACTTGAGCACTTGGGAAGCTGAGGTAGAAAGATCAGGAGGAAATCAAGTCCAGCCATGAGAGAGTGAGTTTGTCAAGACCAGCTTGGGATACATGACAATAAGTTTCAAAAAAAAAAAAAAAAAAAAAATGGGACTGAAAAGATGGCTGAGCAGTTAAGGCACTTGCCTACAAAGCCTAAGGACCAAGGTTTGATTCTCCAGATCCCATTTAAACTAGATGCACAAGGTGGCACATGCATCTGTAATTTGTATGCAGTGGCTAGAGGCCCTAGTGTGCCCATTCTCTGACCCCCCCCCCCCCCGGTCTCTAATTAATAAATAATATATTAAAAAACAACAACAGGTATTTGGGGGATAGAGAGATGGCTTAGTGATTAAAGTATTTGCCTGCAAAGTCTAAGGACCCAGGTTCCATTCCCCAATACCCGTGTAAGCCAAATGTACAAGGTAGTGCATGCACCTGGAGTTCATTTGCAATAGCTACAGTCCCTGGAGTACCCATTTGCTCTATCTGCCTCTCTCTCTCCCCCTCTCATTCATAAATAAATAAATGGGCTGGAGAGATGGCTTAGTGATTAAGGTGGTTGCCTGCAAAGCCTAAGGACCCAGATTCGATTCCTCAGTACCCACATAAAGCTAGACACACAAAGCACAGGGTGCCACATGTATCTGAAATTCTAATGCAGTGGCTAAAGGCTGTGGCAGGCCCATTCATATTCATATCCCCCCCTCCCCCTGCAAATTAAAAAAAAAAGCATTCTCCAAGTATCCATGCAAGTTCACTCCTATCATTAAACCAAAAGGGTTACGGTCTCAGGTTAAGTACATCTTCTATGTAAGATACATAAATTTTGTGCTCAAGGGTAAAGTATAAATGCTATTATGACTTCTAAGAATACCCATGTTCCTAATACCACACAAGGCCATATATCCTCCCTCCCCAATACTAAGGATGGAACTTGGGTTGTTTTTAATTTTTTTATATTTATTTTATTCATTTATTAGCGACAGAGAGAGAGAATAGGCATTCCAGGGCCTCTAGCAACTGCAAACAAACTCCAGATGCATGCACCACCTTGTGCACCTGGCTTACCTGGGACCTGGAAAATCGAACCTGGATCCTTTGGCTTTGCAGGCAAATGTCAAAAAAAATGCTTTAGCTGCTAAGCCATCTCTCTAGCCCAAAGAACTTGGGGTTTTGACCATGCACTTTCTGCTGAGCTATATACCTCTATCCTCCTGTTTTTGGTTTGTTTTTCAAGGTAGGGTCTCACTCTAGCCCAGGCTAACCTAGAATTCACTATGTAGTCTCAGAGTGGCTTCCAACTCACAGCAATCCTCCTACCTCTGCTTCCAGAGTGCTAGCATTAAAGGCATTCACTATCACACCCAGCCATTTTTTAATACTTATTCATTTGCATGCATGCATGCTGCAAATGAACACCTGTCCAGCTTTATCTGTGTAGCTGGGGAACTGAAACCAGGCCATCAGGCTTTGCAAATAAGCACCATTAACCATTGAGACATCTCCCTAGTCTTACTCCTTTTTACTTTTTCATTTTGAGACAGAGTCTCTACAAGTTCTCCAGATTGATCTCCAACTTCAAATCCTCCTACTTACTTAAGGTTACAGGTGTGTGTCATCAAGCCCAGCAAGTCTGTTCTTGATAAGAAGTATTCTTAAATGGATGGACCTGGAAAGGATTATACTAAGTGAGGTAACCCAGGCCCAGAAAGCCAAGCGCCACATGTTCTCTCTCATATGTGGATCCTAGCTACAGATGACTGGGCTTCTGTGTGAGAATGAAAATACTTAGTAGCAGAGGCCAGTAAGTTGAAAAGGAGACATAAAGGGAAGAGAAAGGAAGGGAGGAGGATACTTAATAGGCTGATATTGTATATATGTAATTACAATGATTGTAATGGGGAGGTAATATGATGGAGAATGGAATTTCAAATGGGAAAGTGTGGGGGTGGGGAGGGAGGGAATTACCATGGGATATATTTTGTAATCATGGAAAATGTTAATAAAAATTTTAAAAAAAAAGAAGTATTCTTGAGGCAGGCGTGGTGGTGCACACCTTTAATCCCAGCACTTGGGAGGCAGAGGTAGGAGGACTGCCGTGAGTTCAAGGCCACCCTGAGGAATTCCAGGTCAGCCTGGGCCAGAGTGAAACCCTACCTCAATTAAAAAAAAAAAAAAAAAAAAAAAAAAGTATTCTTGGGACTGGGGAAATGGCTTAATGATTGAGGCACTTTCCAGCAAAGCCAAAGGACCAGGTTCAGTTCCCCAGTAGCCACATAAAGCCAGATGCACAAGGTGGTGCATGCATATCAAGTTCATTTGTGATGGCTGGAGGCCCTGGTGCAACCGTTTTCTCTCTCTCTCTCTCTCTCTCTCTCATAAATAGATAATGAATATTTTTTAAAAAGATATCTAATAACAATTATGAAGGTGTTCTAAATAGAAAATAAACTCATAATTCAACTATTGAAGCAGCAGGACTTTCAGTTTGGGTTGAAAGACAAGGGCACCTATTACCACACCTTTTCCTTGCTCCTTCACTGTGTCTTGGTCTGAGTACAGAAATGGACACCTTGTGCCAGACTCACCTGAGCTCTCTGCCTTCGCTGTACCGTCTACTTGAGGAGGCCCTTGGGGCAGCAGTCTCCAGGAGCAGCTTCTGAGTGAGCCTGCTGGGTGGGGCAGAGTCTCTACCATCATCCTCATCTGCATCGTGGTCACATTTCCATTCCTCATCTTCATTCAAAGTAGGCAGGTATCCAGACATACCCTTCCCTGTCCCAGACCCTGAGCTCTGATCACTGCAGACCTTCGGGCTCTCTGAGCCTGTCCTTGTGTATTCCAAATAAATGTCAGACTTTAGGAAAGCTGGGTAGGTGTTCTCCTCTATGGTAGACTGGATTTCTGTCTGGGCCTGGTCAAACATGGCAGGATCAATCTGCTGCCTCATGACACAGTCCTTTATGAAGCTCTTAGTGGCTGGCTTGGTTTGCCTGGATACAATGCCATTGCTATCCAGGATATACTTTCGGTAGATGGCTCTTGCCAGCTTCAGCCTCTTCTCCTCATTTGAGTCACAGGGCTCAAGCTTCCTGAAGCCACTGCAGGCAAACCAGAAGTCCAGCAGGTCAGCACAGCCTTCCTGCTTCAGGAAAGTTCTGAACAGGCTGATCCCATCTTGGTCATCCAGTAAGGAATGCAGTGACTCGGCCCATCGTAAGTATGGGGGAGTGGGGGAGGCGCTGCCCTCAGGTTCATATCCCAGATCCAGATCCGAGCGCCTTGGGGTGGCTGTTGAGGTCTCACCTTTAGTGCCGGGGCCTTTCCCAGAGCAGAAACTGTGGCTGACAGGCCTTGGGTCAGTAGACACCAGTTCTCCCTCCTCACCAGGCACTGGGGGCCGAGGGGCATCTTCAGTGAAACTTGCTCCGAGGTCCAAAGGGAAACCCTGCTCCTGGACATTCATTTTGGGATCTGTGCGTCAGTGAACAATGAGCGCTGCACCCTAATACCTCAGTACTTACAGCTCCCAAGGGAATCAATCTGTCCTGTTGAAACCATTAAGAGGACAAGGATTAGGAAAGGTGGTCCACGGAAACACCAGAGGTTCTCCTGAGATGCACATCGACGCCCTCCCATTCCCACAAGGAGCAGAGACTCAGTGCAGGCATTCAGCAGAAACATATTTTGACCACAAGGTTTGCTCTATATTTAAGACAACTTCTACAAACTTTACAAGTACAGGAATGACTCTCACAAAGGAACACCTGGAAAACAGACATTCTCTGCTCTCAAGTGTGCTTCAGTAGTGAGGACCTGAGGACTACCTACTCTAGCTAAACAGCTGAGTGACCGGAGGGCAGGAAAGCCAGAGGAAGGGTATTCTGGCCCTAGCCACTGATACTAGTGTCAGTAGGCTGGTCCCTCAAACATAAAATTACCCCACCTGCCCCAGTGACATTCAGACATCACCAAGAGGCACATTATAGATCCTCAGGTAGGTAAGTGCCTCCCAAGTCTCACAGCCTCTATATTTTCTGCCTGTTATACCACTTTTTGGATTTGGTATGGCTCACAACTGTGTAAGTACACAACAAGATGCTCCTCCCAAGCCAGGCATGGTGGCGCACGCCTTTAATCCCAGCACTCAGGAGGCAGAGGTAGGAGGATTGCCATGAGTTTGAGACTAAGACTACATAGTTAATTCCAGGTCAGCCTGGGCCACAGTGAAACCTTACCTCGAAAAACAAAAATAAATAAATAAATAATAAGCAGTTGATGATGGGTCACCTTCCACATCATGGACCAGTGATGGAAGGACACAGGCCCACATGCAGACATGTGTGTATCATCAACATAAACAATCTTAGCAATGTAGGAAACTGTACCTGGCTACTTGGTACTCTCTTATAAGAGACTCCCTTCTGATAGCAAAGAGGGGACTGGGGACATGGAGGGTCAATGACTGTACAGAAAAAATGAAATCTAAGCTGGGCAGAGTGGGGCACCCCTTTAATCCTACGACTCAGGAGGCAGAGGTAGGAAGATCACTGAGTTCAAGGACAGCCTGGGACTACAGAGTGAGTTCCAGGTCAACCTGGGCTACAGTGAGACCCTGCAGGAGGGGGGGAGGGCAGGGAACTAAAATCCAAATTCAAGTGTACTTTTCAGCAAAAGCATCATACAGCTCATACGGGTTAGCGTCACAAGGTGAAAAACCATCACCTATTCACTGAGAGATTATTCAGGTTCAGACTTAAGATAGGATCCTCTCTCATGGTTCCTGGTCCTTCCTGCTATATCCTAAAGGAACCTAGAGAGGCCCTGGGCTCTGGCCATACCTCACAACCTAGCCAAGGGAAAGACTACCACACAGCCTGTCATGACCAAATGTTGTATAATAAATGTAGGCTGAGCTGGGCGTGATGGTGCAAGCCTTTAATCCCAGCACTTGGGAGGGAGAGGCAGGAGGATCACTGTAAGTTCAAGAGCACCCTGAGACTACATAGTGACCTCCAGGTCAGCCTGAGCTACAGTGAGACCCTACCTCGAAAAACAAAACAAAACAAAAAACAAAAAAAAGGCTGTTCAGCCAGGTGTGATGATGCAGGCTATTTAATCCCAGCATTCAGGATGCAAAGGTAGGAAGACTGCCATAAATTCGAGGCCAACTGAGACTACAAAGTGAATTCCAGGTCAGTCTGGGCTAGAACAAGATCCTGCCTTTAAAAATCATTTAAAAATAAATAAATAAAGAAGGCTGGAGAGATGGCTTAGCAGTTAAGGCACTGCCTATACAAAGCCAAAGGACCCAGGTTCAATTGCCCAGGATCCACCTAAGCCAGATGCAAGGTAGCACATGCATCTGGAGTTCGTTTGCAGCTGCTGAAAGCCCTGGTGCACCCATTCTCTCCTCCACTCCCCCCCCCCTTTCTCTCTCTTTCTCTCAATTGAAAAAAGAAAAAAGTAGGCTTTACATACATGCCAGGGTCAAAGACTTGGAGCATTTGGGCTGGGGAGATGGCTCAGTGGTTAAAGACACTTGCTTGCAAAGCCTGACAGCTTGGGTTCAATTCCCCAGTACCCATGTAAAGCCAGATGCACAGAGTGGTGCATGCATATGGAGTTTGTTCAGAATAGCAGGAGGCCCTGTTGTGCCACTTCTCTCCCTAACAAAATACTAAAAAACACACAGAACTTGCAGCACTGCACAGGCCAGAGGGTACAAAATAAATCTTTACAATTAAAGCCAATAGTGTAGCATGGACCAGTAATCCCAGCACGTGGTAAACTGAGGCAGAAGGATCACCTTGAGGTTGAAGCCAGCATGGGCTATAGAACAAGACCCAGTCTCAAAAACAAAAACAAAAAAACAATAAAGCTGGTGTGATAGTCACAGTACTTGGGAAGCTAAGATAAAAACTACCCCAGTCATTAAAGGTCTGTTTAGTTTAAAAAAAAAAAAAAGAAAGAAAAGAATTTCAAAATAGAGTTGGAGAGATGGCTTAGAGGTTAAGGTGCTTGCCTGGGAAGCCTAAGGACCCAGGTTCTATTCTCCAGTACCAACAGATGCACAAGGCAGCACATGTGTCTGGAATCTGTTTGCAGTGGCTAGAGGCCCTGGCGCACCCATTCTCTCTATCTGCCTCTCTCTTTCTCTAACAAATAAAATATTTTTTTAAAAAGCTGGATGTGGTGGCGCATGTCTTTAATCCCAGCACTCGGGAGGCAGATGTAGGAGGATCACCATGAGTTCAAGGCCACCCTGAGACTACATAGTTAATTCCAGGTCAGCCTAGGCCAGAGTGAAACTCTACTTCGGGAAAAAAAAAAAAAAAAGAATTTCAAAATATAACCAAAACAAACTGGCTCTCCCTGGCCATCACTCCAGAGCTGGACCTTGGCACCCATGAAATCCATCCCTGACTCATTCCCACACTGCACACACTCTACCTGTTGACTAGAAGAAAGAGCATGTACAGAGAGAATGGGTCACAATTATGCCATTTCTTAATTAATTAATGACTTCTTAGGTAGGTGCCCTGCTGCTCACAGACCTTCCTACACTCCATCCCAACTGCAGTCACTTTTTGTAAGCCCTGTAAGCCATACAGTGAACATCCTGGGCATCTGCAGCTCCACCACACCAGCCCATGATGTCTTATCCAGGATGCCAACACAGGAAAGAAGGCCAGCATCCCTAGCCACCTGACCTAGCTTTACAGAGATGGGCAACCGGCCTGAAAAAGAACCTAGTCACTCACTGTCACTTTCTCCCAAAGTGTGTAAATCAATGCAGCAGGACCCTCAGCACCTGGCATATGTTCCTAAACTCATAAAAATTTAATGTGTTTATATACAGGAGAGAGACATGTGTGAACCAAGTCTATCCTAATTATTTTAAGCTATTTTCAAAGCCCAGATGAAACATGTCTCCCTCTAGCCAAGGCTGACCTGGAATTCACTATGTAGTCTCAGGGTGGCCTCAAACTCACAATGATCCTTGTACCTCTGCCTTCCAAGTGCTGGGATTAAAGGTGTCCACCACCATGCCCAGCTTGTCTTACAATTTTTTGGGCTGTTAACTGACAAAAAAAAAACAAAAAAAAAAACCTTCACTGTCCCTGGAAGCACATGAACAATGAACACCACCAAAAATTACTGGTGCCAAAATACTCCAATTCCTAAGACTTTCTGGGCTTCAACAGAAGACACCTAGCTAGCATTTAGGCCACACACACAGGCAGAACCACAAAACAGCTATGTTAATTCAGGAAGAATCCAAAGCCCACAGCACCAAATCTGGTCCACAGCCTGTAAATCCATAAAGGAAATATACAAGTCTGATACCTTACTTAAAATTCCCTTAGGCACTGTCAAAGCATACAGCCCTGGGTACCATGAAAGCAAACTCAATACTAATGTGTCTGTGTGTGTTTATTTTACTCAAACATAGCTTCCCAGCTTTTGATTTACATTGAATGTGGAAATAACATTGAGAGTACTTCCCAATTTATATTATTTATTTTAGTTTTATTTTCTTGGCTTTTCAAGATAGGGTCTCGCTCTAGTCTAGGCTGACCTGGTATTCACTATGTAGTCTCAGGGTGGCCTAGAACTCATGGTGATCCTCTTACCTCTGCCTCCTGAGTGCTGGAATTAAAGGTGTACACCACCATGCCCAGCCCAATTTATATTCTTGAAGAGTGATGGTTATCTCTCATATCTATCCATTTCATCATACAAATTCCCAATAACCAATGTAACTCCAAAAAATCCACTTAGCTGGTCTGAAATATGAAATCTAAGGCAAGTAAACACCTGCTAAGAATTAAATACAACCCATGCTTTCTCTCTTGTTCCTGAAACCAGCTAGTGCAGCCTCTTAAATTAAACTGCATGTTCTCCAAAACCTGTGAGTCTACAGAAGGCACATGTTGCAGCAAAAAGGAGCGTGCACACAATGAGAACCTTTAATAAGCTATCTTGGAGATGGGCTGTGAAAACCCTAGACAATTAATGGCTTGATATATGTTTTTTCTCCTCTATGATCTTTGTGCCCAACTTAAAAAAAAAAAAAAAGTAGCTCTAGTTGCACAGGAGTTGAAGGGAATATAAAAAGTTGCAGTGAGGTTAGAATCTAAGACCTAACCCAAAGGAAGAGAGAACTGTTTTGTGAGCAAAGCATCAACCAGACAGGGTATGGACACCAGGACCCAACTAGCTTATCCAGCAAGAACCACAACATGGATGCAGAGTGCCTGCCTTCCTCGTACAGCATTCACTCATGCCTTGGGAGGGCGGGCGGAGGATGGGGTGCGAGTGAGGGCTGAAGGGACTACCCCTGCACACCTGCACACACAGTCGGACTCCAGCAGCTTGCTTCTCTGCTCTTACCCACTCACACCCCTGAACACATCCCAGACTAATGGACCACAGCAGGCACACTGCACTCTACAAACACAGATCCAGCTGCAGAACCTGCTCATAATCCTGGGTCTCACTTCTTTCCCTTTTCAGAGCTCAAGGCCTCTGCCTTCCCCATTCCCTGCTATCACCTCCTCCATGGCACACTGGCCCTCACAGCCCCTCACCCCACACACCTATCACACATCGCAGTTCTCACGCCTCTGCCTCGTTCTCGTAGCCTGCATCTACCTGCCTTCTTTCTACCTGCCTTCTTTCACTTCGCAGCCTCGCACACATTCATGCATCCCGGGGTCTGCACAAACCGTACTCCGACACGCCTCCCGCCAGCAACCCGCGCGCCCCTCTTCCGGGTCCGCGCCCGCTGGCCTAGCGCGGCCTATGCTCGCAGCGGCGGGCGGCAGGCCTCCGCGCCGAGGGAGGGTGCTCGCCGGTCCCCACTACTCACCGGCGTGCGGTGACTGTGGCTGCGAGGGCCCGGGCCCACCTCCGGGCCCGGCGCGGCCCATGCGCTCAGCGGCGGCGCGGCGAGAGGGCCACGGCGGGGGCGCGGCCCCGGACGGCCCCCATCGCGACGGCGGAGGCTGCTCAGCGGCCCGAGGCCCCGAGGCGGCGCGGGGCGCCACCGAGACCCGGCCACCCACTCTCACTGGCCCACTCCGTAGGGAAGTGGCCCCGGCCCAACTCGAGCGGGCTCTGGCGGCGGCGGCGGCCTCAAGCGCTGCACTGAGCCGGGAGCCGGAGCCCGGAGCGCTGTAGCCCAGGCCCGAGCGCCCCCGCCGGCGCCGCCCGGAAGTGCGGGGGCGGGGCCTCGGAGCCGGGGCGGGGCCGCGGCGTGGGGAGGACCGGAAGCACAGAGACAAGGTAAAGTGCACCGGGCAGGGCTCTCCAGCGAGAGGCGAGGCCGCGGCGTAGGTGGGGCCGGAACTAGGGGGCGTCGTCGTGCTGGAGGTGGTGAAGGCGTAGCGTGGGTTTCGCGCCCGGCGAGGAAAGTTGCCCCGTAGGACTCGCGAGAGGCGACGATTGCAGCGCGACCCAAAGGGTGGCTTGGGGAAGTTCCTGCCCTGGGCTGGTACGGTGGTGAGCCTGAAGTGCGCAGCTAGATTGCAGGGCTTGTCTCCGCACCACACCTCGGATGACGACTCTAGTCTATCAGCTCAGAGTTCTCGAAGTCGGTACTCACAGGCCCAATCATCGGCCAGCCAGTGCCCACTCCCTCTGAGCAGGTGGGTAAGGGCCAGAAGGCCTCGAAGCTGAAGCTCCCTTCCTGGCCCATCCTTAACTGAAGTTCCTCTCAGGGACCATCACCGCCTACCCAGAGGTCCCAGCCATTATTAGGCTTGTGATGGGTGGGACTGGGCTAATCAGAAGCTGAACCTCTGGTGATGTCCAGCCCATCTGCTTTCCCTTTCTTCATACCCACTGTCCCTTAGCTGGCCTGAGAAGATAGGCTGGGGCTCTGCCCCAAGATGCACAGAATCAGACTAGGCTAAGGCATACTGAAAGTATCCAGTATATGTTGGCTGTAACTTGGACAGAAGCCACAATCTCCTAAGAGTCTAGTGGGCATGAGCTGGCCCACTACGATGCAGGTTCCTTGGTCTTAATTTCTCCCAGGTACCTAAACACCACCTAGGATCCAGTCAAAGGCCGTCTGTCACGGAGGCAAGGTGGCCCATGCCTTTAATCCCAACACTCACAGAGGCAGAGATAGGACTACTGTAAACCCAAGGCCACCCTGAGACTACATAGTGAATTCCAGGTCAGCCTGGGCTAGAGTGAAACCCTACCTCGAAAAACCAAATAATAATAAATAAAAATAAAAGAGCTGGGTGTGGTGGTGCACGTGTTTGATCCCAGCACTCGGGAGGCAGAGGTAGGAAGATCACTGTGGTTCAAGGCCACCATGAGATTGCATAGTGAATTCCAGGTCAGCCTGAGATAGAGTGAGACCCTACCTCGAAAAACCAATAAATAAATAAATAAATGGTTGTCTTTCTACTGCAAAAGGTCCACTAATCTAAGCCACCCTAGAAATGGAGGGGCTCTGAATGTCGTGATCTCCCCTACACACACACACTCTCTCTCTCTCTCTTTCCCTCTCTCTCTCTCCAACCTTGCTGAGGTTTTCAGTCTGAGCCTGTAAACCCAGCAGGCCAACTCCATATTGCCCCCCCCCCCCCACGGGCTGCAGGACACTAACCCACAGCAAACAGGTGCTCCAGGCAAAGGGATAATCAGCCCTACTTGGCAGCAACCCCTGTGTCAGCTGTGGTCAATGCCATCCTATCAGAACCAGAACACTGGTAGAGTCTTGCTCAGCCCTTTACCCTACATCAGTCACTTTCCAAGCAGAAGGATGCCAGCACAAGGCACCACTGCCCCTGACGATGTCATTTGCCTTCCTGTTTGGGATTCCAGAGCACTACCCCGGCACTACCCCATATCTGCCCAGGGCTCCCTTTGGCCAACAGTCTTACCTGGCCTGCCAGGGGTCCCTGGTATCCACATTCTTTCATAATCTCTCCTGAATGAGATCTCCCCCATTACCACCCTCTTCTGACTGCATCTGCAATTGACCACCTATATGTGGCACACATGCTACCACTATGATGCCACACAAGTCATCACTAATGCTACCATCACACCTTCTCCTGGACATTGCTCATCCTCAGTGCCTAGCACCTCATCCTTCATTGTTCTCAGACAGAAGCAGAAGTCCAGGCATGAGGCTGCTCCTGAGCACCAGACCACCTTCCACCCAGCTGCCCACCAGTGTCACCTGCCTAGGGTCATCCTGTGCAGAGATATCTCAGGCCTAATTCTACCACCTGACTCTCTGGCACTCAGCATAGTGCCTGATGTTCAGGGCTGCTATGTGTAAGAAAGGAACAGCATGAACAAGGGTTACTGAGGCATCCCAGCCTGCCAAGGTCCCCTCCTAGGCCTGTCACTGAGCCTTAGGGCAGGGGCTAGGCTACGGCAAAACTGTATTGCTAAGCCAACATGTGCCTGACTGGATCATGGCAGCAGATGTCATGTTCATGCATGTCCAACTAGGACAGCCCCAGGTCCCAGGGTGTCTGGGCATTGGAAATGCCTTTGCAGCCTCTCCCCCAGGCATTCAGTCTCAGATCCTTAGAGTAGATCATGAGTGGAAACTAGGTGGGCAGTAGGTAATCTTCATGGAACATCTCACAGACCTCCATCACATAAGTAAGTTCTGGGTTGTGGGCCAAAAGCAAGACCTCCCAGGCACTGGCCTTGGGCTGCCACCCCACTCCCTAGACCAGGGCCCCATTGCTTGCCTTGATTCTGTAGAGCTGCTGCTGCGGCCAGGCCAGAGTCTCGGGGTCAAGTCCACGTCTGTCCTCCTCCTAGCCCACGGTGGTAGGTATCCCCAAGACCTGGGACCAGAATAGGACCCTTGGACCTCTGGCTCCTCGGAAGCCCTGCCCTGCAGGGACAGAAGGGAATCAGGAAGCCTGGAAGAAATGCAGCAAGCCTGCTAAGGTGGGTCAAGGTACAGCTGTGGAAGAGAGTACCCAGTTGGGGGTTGTAAATGGTAAAGGATAGACCAGAGCAGGGAGCCTGAGAGACCTTCACTCAGGATCAGACTGGAGAGACCATGAGGAAGGCTCTGAAGAAAGGAGGCCAGAGAGGACAGCAATGGGGGACCTTGCTTCTGAACAATACGTACTCTCCTTCCATGCTCAGGAGCCTTAAGATGCAAACACCCTTTGTTCCAACAGAAATTGCCACTAACAACTTTGACTTAACTTCCATATTTGTTCAGGTTTCTTTCCAGGAACCAAAGGTATAAATATAAGAGCAGAAATTAAGTTATTTTCTTCAACATACATAAAAAGGAATAATTCGGGGTTGGAGAAATGGCTCAGTGGTTAAGCACTTGCCTGTGAGGCCTCAGGACCCCGGTTCGAGGCTTGATTCCCCAGGACCCATGTAAGCCAGATGCACAAGGTGGTGCATGCATCTGGATTTTGTATGCAGTGGCTGGAGGCCCTGGTGTACCCATGTTCTCTCTCTCCTCCCCCCTTTGTTTGTCTCTCTTAAATAAGTAAATAAAAATAAACAACAACAACAACAAAAAGGAATAATTTAAGCCAGATGTGGTGGCACATGCCTTTAATCCCACCACTCAGGAGGCAGAGGTAGGAGGATCACCATGAGTTCGAGGCCGCCCTGAGACTACATCGTGAATTCCAGGTCAGCCTGGGCTAGAGCGAGACCCTACCTTGAAAAAACAAAAAACAACAACAACAAAAAAAGGAATAATTTGAAATAAAATGACCTTTGAAGCCTTCAGTGTGTTCATCCAGGTGACTAAGGAAGACCAGGCATAGAAAGCTATTTGAAGGGCTGGAGGGGTGGCTTAGCACATAAGACATTTGTCTGCAAAGCCAAAGGACCTAGGTTCAATTCCCCAGGACTCACGTTAACCAGATGCACAAGGGGGCGCACATATCTGCAGTTTATTTGCAGTGGCTGGAGGCCCTGGCACATTCTCTCTCTCTCCCTCTTTCTGTGTCAAATAAATAAATAAAAATAAAATATTTAAAAGCTATTTGAAGGGCTGGAGAGATGGCTTAGCAGTTAAGGTGCTTGCCTGCAAAGCCAAAGGACCTGGTTTGATTCCTCAGGAACCATGTAAGCCAAAAACACAAGATGACATGTGTCTGCAGTTTGTTTGCAGCTGGAGGCCCTGGCGTACTCATTCTCTCACCTCCTTTCTCTCTCAAATAAATAAAAAAAAAAATTTTTAAAGCTATTTAAAGACAGGTGTAGTGGTGCATACCTTTCATCTAAGCTAAGGTAGGAATTTAAAGCCCGCCTTGGGGCTACAGAGTGAATTCCATGTCACTCTGGCTACAGTGAGATCCTGCCTTGAAAATAAAAGCTTTCTGAAGGAAATTATATGGGACCACCTGTGTGTTAAGCAGGTTTGATCCAGCAATGCATGGAAGAAGGCCAGCTACAGAGATGGATGTCCACAGTCCATGCACCAGCTCAGGAAGGAAGGATGAAGAGGCACCATCCTAGTACCAGATTCTGGAGGAGCCTCAGGCTCAGCTGGTTTCTAGCTATCTGTCCCCTGCCCCCTCTGGCAGTGAAGAGGTGTGAAGTTGGCCAAGCAAATAAGGTCCCCAGAGGGAGAGGATGTATAGGTTTTTAAGTAGCTTATTTGCCATTCTAGAATAGGGCAGCTGTCTGGACCCAAAATGATTCAGAATGCTCTAGAGAGGATCTGGGTTGGCCCAGTTCCCACAGTGAGGACTCTCAGTTCTCCCACTCTGCCAGCCAGCCACCTTCGTGCCATAAGCTCAGCCCATCATCTCCTCATCCTGCATCTTTTCCCATCAGCTCTGAGCTCAGACAGGAGGGCCTAACACAGGACAAGGAGCACTGAGTAGATGAGCGACAAAGTCACACACAGGTGCCAGTTTATGTGCAACAGAACATGTATCTGTGAAGGCAGTAGGAATAACAGCCCATCCTAAACTATTCACAAAGGTCCATGGTAGAGATCATAATTACCAGTAGGTTCCATTCTCATTCTCCATATATTCATTCTCATCTCCCTTCTTCCTTTCTCTGACAGAATTTTATTATGTAGGGCTGGAGAGATGCCTTAGCAATTAAGGCACTTGCCTGAGAAGCCTAAGGACCCATGTTCAACTCTCCAGATCCCACGTTAGCCAGACATACAGAAGTGAGGTAAGGGGCTGGAGAGATGGCTTAGCAGTTAAGGCATTTGCTTGCAAAGCCAAAGGATCCCGGTTCGACTCTCCAGGACTCATGTAAGGCAGATGCACAAGGTGGTGCATGCATCTGGAGTTTGTTTGCAGTGGCTGGAGGCCCTAGCGCTCCCATTCTCTCTCTCTTTCTCTCTCTCTCCCTCTCTGTCTCTCCTCTCCCTTCTTCCTTCTCTCTCTGCCTCTTTCTCTCAAAATTTTAAAAAATTTTTAAAAAGTTAGGCAAGCACAAGGTCACACATGCCCACTAGGTGATGCAAGCACCTGGAGTTCAACTTAAGTGGCTGAGGCCCGACATGCCAATTCTCTCTGTCTCTCAAATTAAAAAAAGAAAAAAATTATCTTACTGTGTAGTCCAGGCTAGATTCAAACTTGTGATCCTCTTGCTTCAGCTATCCAATTACTAAGATTACAGGGATGCACCATCTTGGGCTCTTTTTTTTTTTTTTTTTTTTTTTTTTCTTCAAGGTAGGGTCTCACTCTAGCCCAGGCTGACCTGGAATAATTCACTATGTATTCTCAGGGTGGCCTTGAACTCATGACCCTCCTACCTCTGCCTCCCAAGTGCTGGGATTAAAGGCGTGCACCACCATGCCCAGCTGGGTTCTGTTTTCTTTTCTGAACTTCAGAAATATCCTCTGGTGACATTACTGTTACTATCATGTTGAAACCCCAATAACTCCATGGTAGCTGCCATCTTCCAGTTGGTTATCAGTGCATAACTCACAGGGTCAACATGACAACAAAGGTGAGGAGGACCTTGAGAGATGCCATGTAGCCGTGGGCATTGTTGGCTGGTCTGCTGCTATGCATACTCCAGGCTGGATTTCCCCAAGTCCTGATTCTACATCAGCAGCCACCTCAGTGCTGACATGCCCCTCACAAGTCCTTTCTCCTCTTGCCATTTGTACTGTTGTAGAGACATATCTTCCAAGCTTGCAAGTTGTATCACTCTTATTTGGAGCAAAAGGAGCACAACTTTGCATTGAATGACTTGGTTTAATGTGACTCCAGTGTCAGCCACTGTTGACACTCCTGAATAATGGGTGACACAACTGTCACCAGTACAATATAAGTCCCTGATGGCTTCTGCATCCAGAATACCATCTCACCTGAGTATCTACCTTAGCCTCCCAGGTAAAAAGTACTCTTCCACACAGGGGTAGAGGAGGAACCCACACTCCTTGCTAGCATGGGCTCTCAGCAGAAGTAGCCACTGAGGTCATTGCTTACCCCTCTGGCTCAAAGTACAGGGTTACCTATCCTAGGGCCAGTTGGCTAGCACCATGCTTGACACCTCCCCGCCCCCCATGTGGGTAGGCTCCGGAGCCCTTCACAATCACTTGCCTACATCTAGCAGGCTTGACCCAGAATATCATGATGCTGCTGTCCCCCAGGATTCAGAGTTAAGACCTCAAGGCCAGCCTGAAGGCAGTGTTAATAGGCACAAAGATAGGGCTAGGCCAGCTCTCCACTAAGGTGGGTCCAAAGCAGCAGGCTCATCCCAGGATACTGTCCACATCCTCAAATCAGTCTGTTGTCCTAAAAGGAGTCATCCACATACTGCCTTCCTCAGATGTTCTAGCCCCAGGAATATGTCTAGGGTTCTAGATGGAGGAACAGGGCAGACACCTTGAGGCAAATAGGCCAGAGCCAGAAGGTGGACGTGTAGGATGTGAGATCCAGGTTAGCTCTTTCTAACACCCCAGCTAGAAGCCTGGGATGCAGGATGGGAGGACAGCCTGTCACCAGGCCCAGAAGCTCCCCAATTAGGTAGCCTTGGGGACATCAGGAAATAGCTCCAGCCTCCCTGGAGATTTTTGAACACCTGCTATGCCTGTTATGTCTGTGTCTAGGTAAGACAGTGTCCTCCTTGGCAAAGTGAGAATCCCTCGAAGGTCCACATATGACCCTACCTTAGGTGGTAGGATAGCGCCTATTGCTGTCTGTGACCCGGTCAGGTGTCTCACATATCTTCAAAATAAGCAAGAGCTTATGGTCTCTTCAGCCCCAGCACCATGTCCTTAAGACAGATATATCCTCCCTTATGGGGCCTAAAGGTATTCAGAAGGTAGTCACACATCCCTGCATACCTCAAGCCACTTCCTATTCCCATCCTGAGTACACCTGCTGCCCACCGTCACCTTTGTTTTTCTCTTCCCTCCCTATCTGTCTTCATAGGCTTTACTCTCCATGTACCTACCCAGTACTGGGTATCAGTGTTCCTTCTACTTGATTCATCTCAGTGAGCCCCCACCAAACCCTCATCATCCCAAGGAAAAGCAGCTGTACCTCAAACTGGTGGACAGAGGACCTTTTGACAGAAGGTGAAGAGGGCTGGGCATGGCAGCTCATGCCTTTAATCCCAGTACTCAGAGGGCAGAGGTAGGAGAATTATCATGAGTTTGAGGCCAGCCTGAGACTACATAGTGAATTCCAGGTCAGCTTGGGCTAGAGTGAGATCCTACCTCAAAAAAAAAAAAAAAAAAAAGAAAGAAAGAAAGAGAGAAAGAAAAGAAAAAAAAAGTAAAAGAAAAAGGTGAAGAGTGTGGCCCACAGGCTGGCAACCCACTGCCTCAACCCACCTTGGCCCCTTCTTCCCTGTGTCGTCTACTGCCACTGCCCCTCCACATTGCTGTCCTGAGATGTCTCTCTCAGCTGCCTAGGAATCCTGCGGCCAAGTTCTAAGTAGTGATTATGTATGCCGGGGTCCCTCTGGCCCCTTTGTTGCTGCAGAATCTGTCGTGGCAAACAAAAGTGCACTGGATTAGCCACAGTGGATTAAAAGATTTGCCTCTCAGAGTTTACCTAACAACCTAACAATCACATCCACAGCAGCTTTCAACCCCCAGGATACACTTGCTGGGCCAGTGAGAACTTAAGGCCTCTGTGGGCACAGGAACTGGTTGTGCAGTTATATACCTAGCCATGGCTCATTCTGACACCCAGCGCAACCCACAGCCCAGACCTTCTTCTCAGCTCCCATAGGCTCCTGTGGGCAAACCTTGGGAAAGGGACAGAAAGCAGGTAGAAGGTAGAGGCTGAGGTAGGGGACAAGGCCTGGCCAGGACTGCCTTTCAGAGGATGTCTCAGGAACCAGGCCTTGCCTATGCCTAGCTTGGCCCTCTGATAGATCCACACAGCACACACAGCCACAAGGACAGGAGCAACAACATGGAAAGCCACAGTGGGTAGGTGACATACCAGGCTCTGCTGTGCTATGGTGCTCGACCCCTTCATTGTTACCCCACATAGCGTAGGTTCCTATTCACACGTATGCACGCACGCACGTACACACACACACACACACACACACACACACACACACACACACGTGCACGCGCACATACACGCACAACACACAAGCATGTCCCCTTTGATCTCCGAAGGGGACTCCATTGACAAGCTCTTAATCGCAGCTGCCTGTGCAGGGCTGTGCTCTGAAGTCCCGAGTAATGGGATTTGGCGCTTCTGATCCATCTGGGCTGGCCGCTCCCTCTGTTATAGGTGGACATTTTTTTTTTTTTCTATTGCTTCTCTTTCTTGCTTCTTGAAAAAAAAAATGCTTCTTAAACCATGCCGACTTGAGGCAGCTTGTCGCCGAGCCCAGACGTGGTAGCCAGAACACAGGGCGTGGACCAGTTGGGGGTCTTTGATGCCGCCTCTGTATAGAATATGATGTGGGAGACCTACCAGAGCGGTTTTCGGGCCTATGCTCTGGTGGGCTCCATTCTGTTCATGGACTTTCTTTTGTCTCCTCCTCTGACCCTTCCTTGGGCCATGTGGAGAAAGGGCCTAGAGCGAGAATGTGGTGTGTGTGTGTGCCTGTGCCTGAGGGTGGGGTGGGCTGAGGGCAGGGCCGTAGCCAGGAGAACAATGGGCTGCAAGGACCACCTACATCCACCTGTCCACCCCTCTTTCCACCCATCTGTCCACCCGCCTGGCTTACCTCACCTGCCTGGCTCCGAGTGCCTGCTCGCGCAACACCATCCTGTTGTCCGCCATGATGGGCTTGGCCGTCCGTCCTTAGGAGCACTTTCAGCCACTCCAGGAAATGAGTCCCTGCTCTTGGCCACTGTGTGGCTGGGAGGCAGAAGCGTGACTCTAGGCTGCAGCTCAGGCTCCGATTGGCTGAGGCAGGGACCAGATGACGGGCCTCGAAACCCTATGGTAGCCATGGCAACCAGCCCCTTTAGACACCGCCACCCCCAAGCCACTCCTGTCTGCTGAGGGAGCAGGCCATACTACCAGTGGGCCCATGCCAGGGTTCCTTCAGAAGGGTGACTGGGTGTGGATGCATGGTAGCTGCTCCCACACCAGCTGTTAAGTATTTTTGGTTGTTTCATACATGTCCAGTGGGAGAGATCTCTGTCCCTCTCATGGCCCATCCTGAACCATTTTATGCCCTGCTTTAGACCCTGGCTGAAGTAGGAACAGTAACCTTGCAGTCCCTACTGACAGAAGGACTTCAGGTCAGGCTTGCCCCAGGGGCTAAAGGCTAGGCCCAGTCTGATAAGAAAATAGTGGTGGCTTATGCCTTTAATCCTAGCACTTGGGAGGCAGAAGTAGGAGAATCGGCATGAGTTTGAGGCCAACCTGAGACTACAGAGTGAATTCCAGGTCAGCATGGGCTAGAGCAAGACCCTACCTGGGGGGAAGGGGTCTGGGGGGACAGTGAATGGGAACAGTGCAAGATCCTTCATCTGTGGGGACAGCTAAGCTAAGCAAAGAGCTTGCCAGCATTACCTTTGCCCACAGAACACTCCACACACTTATAGCAATGCTACTGAGTATTGAACACAGACCTGCTGCCAAAGATCTTTTCATGAGCCTTCCAAGGCCCTGGGCATGACCCTGATCCACACTAGGCAGACAGGTTGGCCATCAGCCACACACCTGAGTCTGTCCCTGCCTTTCCCTTGGTATTGGACCATCTAGAGAAGTCTCTGCCCCTAGAGGACCAGACCACATCAGCCCTCAGCAAGGCATACCAAAATGTCCCAGAACAAGGGCTTCTCAGCAAGGGTATGACATATCATCCCTCCATGGGCTGGCCATCCTGAGGATTAATAGGGGTTGAGGGACCTTGGAGTCACCATCTCTATTCTGTGACAGTCAGAAATAGCCCAGCCTGTCCAAACATTCCTGGGAGCACCACCACCTGGTCAGCGGCCTTGAGAAGGCCTTGGCAGTCCTGGAAAGCTGTAGCCCACTTCCTGAGTTGAGCCCAGATCCCAGCTGCTAAGCAGAATGTAGGGATGTGCAGCTTCAGGGCTATGAGGATCAAGCATGCCCCTCTAGCTCCTGTAAGCAGGACCCAAGAAGCTAAGTGGCCCATGAGGACAGCTCTGTCAAGGCCAGAGGGATCTGGAACATGGGTCTTGCAATTCCTGTATCCAAAGGTTAGGATACGTAGAGCTGGTCCTGGGGACCCAGACTTGGGATGGGCCTTGCTGTGGCCAGTGACAGACTGTTTGGCCAGCTCCCAACATGGCTCAATTGCTTCATACTGGCCAGAACTGGTGCCTCCTGAGCTGCTGGTACAGGATAGTGCCTAACTTTGAGGGGTGTTCCCAGCACTCTAAGAGGCCATCAGCAGACCAGCAGGGTGTGGGTAAGGACAGAATCCTAGGTCAGCTGGTGGTGGTTGTGTGGCATTGCAAGGGAGGGAGTTGAGGTGGTATGGGATCTCTGCTGTTAGCTGAGCTCAGGATAGTGCTGTTAGGGTAGCATAGGAGGGGCAGGAGGGAGCCACACAACCTGACCCACATCTGTGCCAACAAAGGTTGGAATCCTTGTGAGATCACAGTGGTAGCATAGGACAGGAAGAGTGGAGACTTGCTACACATAGGCAGGGTTAGCACTTGAGTGAATGGGCTCCCAGTGCACTGATAGGGAAGCAGGGCATGGGCAAAGATGCCCAGGTGATCCTGTTAGGCCTTCACACCCTCCCCACCACCCTGAAGCCACTGAACACTTGAGCAGGGCTAGCAGGCAGGTGAAAGCATCAGGGTCAAGTGAAGAGGTCTAGACAAGACATACAGGCCACCTCATGTCCCTCCATCCACAGTGAAGGCCCTACTCTTCCTGGCCTTGGTTGTCTTATCTCTAAGTAAAATGATGGGGCCACCCCTTACCAGGTCTCCTCTGCCCAGCCTCAATGTGCAGGGACAGCAGCACAAAAGGTCCACTCCCTACCCTGGTGTTTTTTGAGGCTGGCATCAGGTTCTGTTGCTTAGAACATAGGTGTGACTTGTTTTTTGCAGGTTTGGTCACTACAGACCCCACACCCGATGTTGGCCCTCAGACACATTAAGAAAGACCCACAGGTTGATCCCCAGGATACAGAAGTGGATTTAAGGTGGCTCAGGAAGCTGGCAGAGTGGGATAGTATATATGGAGGGCAGGGAAAAGCAGGCCATCTTCTACAGCTGCAACTCGGTTCCTGTTCCATGTGTGGTATAAATCATGAACACAAACTTGCCTCAGTGTGTGTGCCCTCTGTAAGCTAGCACCCTTCTCCAAACCTCAGAAGGCAAGACAGCGTGCAGATGGTCTGCTTGGAGCCTGCCCTTGACCTAGGTCCTTTTAGGGAAGAAGTAGCATAAGCCAGTCACTAGGAACCATCATAATTTCCTAGGAATTACAATAGTTCTAAAAGATGTTTGTGAAGTCAGGCATGGCTCACACCGTTATCCCAGCACTTGAGACTGAGGCAGAAGGGCTGTCTCAAGTTCAAAGCCAGCCAGGGCTACATAGTCCAGGTCAGCCAAGGATACAGAGTGAGACACTGTCTCAATAAAAACAAAACAGTTTGTAAGCATGTGATCTACCAAAGCTGACTACACCAGAAAGGAACTGTTTGAGGACTGAAGACCAGGGCCATACCCAGAGTCCATTTCAGTCTTGCCTGACCTACTGGGAAAATGAAACAGCTGCAGGTTTTAGGCGAGGTGTCTGGGAAGTCTGAGCTATTTCTCAGTAACACCCATTTCCAGAGCCCAGAACTACAACCCCAAGAATCAATGTATGTAGCATGTGGAAACTTGTCCAGCTCATCATTCCCAACAGGGAGATCAGGACTGGGGTCAGGCCTACAGCTTGGCTCCTTCTCTGCTCTGACAACATCCTCCTCCAAGCCAGCCCAGGCTCCTTGAGGCCCTAGAATGCTGACACAAGAAACCCTATAGGTCCTAGCTATGTAATTCCCATAATAAGGCACAGACACAAGGATCTGGATTTTGAGGCAAACCTTGGCTACACAGTGAGTTGCCTCAAAAACAGAAAAAAAAGCCAGGCGTGGTGGCACACGCCCTTAATCACAGTACTCAGGAGGCAGAGGTAGGAGGAACAGTGTGAGTTCAAGGCCACCCTGAGACTACATAGTGAATTCCAGGTCAGCCTAGGCTAGAATGAGACCCTACCTCAAAAAAAGAAAAAAGAGAGAAAGAAAAGAAAAAAAAAAAAAAGAGATGAGCAGACTGGTGGCAGAGAGAGGGGATATCCTACCACACATCCCAATAGGGATTCAGCCCCAGTGGGTTATAATTCAGGGATGGAGTTGGTTTGGCAGTTAAAGGTGTTTGCTTGCAAAGCTGATGGCACAGGTTTCATTCCCTAGTACCCACATAAAGCCAAATGCACAAAGTGGCCCATGTGTCTGAAGTTCATTTTGCAGAGGCAAGAGACCTTGGCACACCCATTCTCTCTCTCAAATAAATATTTGAATAAATAAATAAATTCAGAACCTAACATGGGTACTGCACAGCAGGGACCAGAATACCACCACTTTGACTGAAGCCAGGGGCCTAGCAACTGCTGGTGATTTAGATAACTGGGTAGGGCCTCAGGAGCCCACTAGGGCTAAAGAAAGAGCTGGATGAACATTGCTTTGTGCAAAATTTTAAAAAATTAAGCCAGGAGTGGTGGTATACATCTTTAATCCAAGCACTTGGGAGGTAGAGGTAGGAGGATCACTGAGCGTTTGATTTGACTAGCCTGAGACTACATAGTGAATCCCGGGTCTGCCTGGGCCAGAGTGGAATCTTACCTTAAAAAACCAAAAAAAAAAAAAAAAAAAAAGAAAAAGAAAAGAAAAAGTTAAAAATTATTCACAGAGCTGGACATGGTGGCGCATACATTTAATCCCAGCACTCGGGAGGCAGAGGTAGGAGGATTGCCATGAGTCTGAGGCTACCCTGAGACTCCATAGTGAATTCCAGGTCAGCCTGGGCTACAGTGAGACCCTACCTCGAAAAAAAAAATTATTCACAGAGCAGGAGTGTTATGGTGGTATGCAGGGGCAGAAGGGTCAGCACGGATGGACTAAAGCCTGGGTGTACAGCCCTTGGGCTCTGATCCACCCAGACCTCCCTGTGGGCTCTCTACATTGGCAGGGCAGCTGTGTGCTGCCTCTAGATTTGGCACCATGAATACAGTACACATGGGTACTCTCACAGCATACCCACGGGATCCCAGTGTTGTTCACCTAGCCACCAGACCCAAGTCAGGCATGTGAGCTCTGGGAATTAGTTTCTAACCACCCTTTTCTCCACATGTAGCTTGAGGAACCCAACCCAGGAAAAAGTATGGGCCTCAATGCTTAGGCTTCTGAGTCCTTAACACTTGGATAGGCAAACCCCTGGGACACCTGGCTTGGCTTTCTACCTCAAGCCATAGTCCTAGTCACAGGACAAATAGGAAGTAGCCCTGGGGGAGGTGATGGCCCCCAAACCCATGTGCCCTTAAATCCTGCATCACTGCAGGGCAGGTGCTGCTGACAAAGTCTTCTTACTCAAGAAGCTGCCCGCACCTGGCTCTTCAGGGCATACCAGAGACCCTTCCTAGACCTGAGCCAAGCCCCAGCCTCCTTTCCCCTGCTCTGAAGAACATTCCAGAACAGGCAGGAATGTACAAGGAGAGGAAAAGAGCTTCATCCTACTGTAGCCCAGATGCTTTATGACAGGATCCTTTCCTAGAGGGATGATAAGCATCAAAAGTGACCTCGAGTTGGGCGTGGTGGTGCACACCTTTAATCCCAGCACTCGGGAGGCAGAGGTAAGAGGATCGCCATGAGTTCGAGGCCAGCCTGAGACTACATAGTGAATTCCAGGTCAGCCTGGGTAAGAGCAAGACCCTACCTCGAAGAAAAAATAAGTGATCTTGGTCTCCACAGCTCAGCAGGACTGGCGAGTGCAGTCATAGAGCACTCACAACCACTTAGGGATGTCTGGGACAAGGGGTGACTGGGCCATGACTCCACGTGAGCACTCTAGCCCTCCAAGAAAGAGCAGCACACACACACACACAGCTGGCTCAGACTTTACTTGTTCCCAGCCCCATCAGTTCAACAAACAGTGCAAGTGCTTTTCCCTCCTGGACAGACCTCTGCTTGGTTCCAGGCCTTCTGGGACAGATGGGCCTTCTAAAATCTTACTCCAGGAGCTGTGTAGCCAGCACATGCTAACCATAATTCACCCACTGTCCACAGGTGACCCTTGGGGCCACCTAGCTATGGCCACACTGCTAAAGACCCAGCAAGGAAGGCAGTCAGATGTGGTCGCTGGCTCTCTTCTGCACCACTGCAGGCTCCGACAGTGCCTGCTGCTGAAGCCGCTCGACCAGCTCCTCTACGTAGACTCTGAACAGGGGGGTAGGGTCCTAAAGGGGAGAGTCATGGTGAGGCTCAGGGCAGCCCAGAGCAGCTGAAGCTCTGAAAAGGGTGGGAACCACTTGCCGTTGGCCAAATACGAAGAGGACTTGTGGCATGGGAGGACTTGGACCAGACAGACTCAGTCACAGGGTCACATGAGGCTAGCTACCAACCTAGAGGGCAGAGCCTATCCACAAGACCAGCACTGTCCTCTTTTGGGCACACATGAATCACATGGTCGCCTCTAGCCTCCCTGTCCTGGTCACCGTGGCCCCCAGACCCTTCTGGGAAATAGCCACAAAGGAGGGATGCTGGGTGGTCAAGTCAACACTTGGTGCCAAGGATCTCCGGCCAAAGTGTCCAGGAGTAGGAGAGAGGGACCTCAAGGGGAGGAAGCATGCCATGTGCTCCAGGGAGATAGGGGCCAAATGCACAGTGGCTGCCACCGGCCCACCCCGGATCTCACCAAAGCAACAGCAGCCCCCACCCCCACCCCCACCAGCCCCAGAAAGGCAGCAGTAGCCGGCGCACATGCTCACCCTCTCCTCCAAGAGCCTCTGCTTCTCCACAGCCTCCTCTAGAGTCAGGCCGACCCATTCAGCCTCTTCCTCTGGGATGACAAAGCTCTGGGCAGGCAGAGAGAAAGCTTGGTGAGGCCCAGGGCCACATTAGTGGACCCGACCAGCAGAGGGGATGGAGAAGTCCTTACCTTGTACTTGTCATAGATGGCTGCCCTTCGCTCAGGGTCATCAGGGTGCAGCTGGGGGTCCTGACAGGCAAGTCTCAGCAGCATTCCGCGCTTCAGGTCCATGCCAAACTTAGAGCACAGGTCCTCCTTTGGAGTCTGGCAGAAGGCTCACATAGGGCCAAGTGCTACATACCAGGGCCCACCCACCCCACTAGCTGGTCCTGCTGGGCTCTTGTTAGGCTGCTGGCAGCTCTTGGCCAGACCAAATCAGGACAGGCATTGGGAGGAGCACCATCACCAGGCCTGGCATGGGTCAGGCTCCAAGCAAGCCCAAAAGAAGGGCAACAGCTAGTTGTGCTCACATAGGCTCTTTGGCCCAGTCTGCAGCCCACAGCAAGGGACATTCTGGCAGGCAAAAGGGGCTCAGTTCCATTGTGTCTCTAACACCATGTGTCTCAGTGTAGTGCTGCTCTGGGCCTCCCTTGAGTTTGGCAAACCCCCACAGTGCATGAACCCCCACTTGCCTTGAGGATATAGAAGTCAAACCCATAGGCCTCGTCAATGAGATCCAGAGTCCGCATTGTCACCATGACAGTGAACTTCTTGTCTAGTATCTCACTATAGAGCTCACGCTGGAACAGCTGGGGCTTCCATACCTTCTTCACCCTGCTGGAGAGCTGAGGGTGTAAAAGAGATCAGCCAACTACTGCATCATAGCCCCACAAACTATACAGGACACAAAGCATCTTCCTGGGAGTTGGGACATGGTGGCCCTGTTCTCACCTTTCCTCAGGGGTTCATCCACACAACCACTGATGGTAGGTAGATTCAAGTCTCGAGGACTGGACTTGGCTGCCCACCTAGTGGCCTGCTTCTCACAGGCTTGTCCCAAGACTGTTGATGTGAGTTCCAGACACTGGATAACAACACTCAGGGACCAAAGGCAAGAGAAGGCAGCCTAGGAGGTTTCACACACACACTCTCCTCAGTCTGGACTTAGCCAGGAACAGAGTCCGAACCTGGCTCTTCAGCCTTCCTTTCTTTTCTTTTTTCTTTTCTTTTCTTTCTTTTTTTTTTTTAAGATGAGTCTCATTCTAGTGCAGGCTGACCTGAAACTTGTAGTCCCAGGCTGGCCTCGAACTCACCACAATCCAACTACCTCAAGCCTCCCTTGTGCTGGAATTAAAGGCATGTGCCAGGCTGGAGAGATGGCTCAGCAGTTAAAGGTTCTTGCATGCAAGAACCTTGCATGCAAGCCTAATGGTCCTGGTTCAATTCCCCAGCATCCACATAAAGCCAGATGCACAAAATGGCACATACATCTGGAGTTCATGTGCAGTGGCAGGAGGTTCTGACACGACCATACTTACTCTGTCTCTCTCTCTTTTTTCAATAAATAAATAAACAAAAGACATGTGGCACCATGACCAGTTCTTGCTTTTCTAATTTTGATAGGGCAAGGGGCATGCTATCCTCAACTTCCTAATTTTAATTAATTAATTAATTTTGGTTTTTCAAGGTAGGGTTTCACTCTAACCCAGACTGACCTGGAATTCATCATGTCTCAGGATGACCTTGAACTCACTACCATCCATCTACCTCTGCCTCCCAAGTCCTGGGATTAAAGGCATGCACCACCAGGCTTGGCTGTTTTTTTAATATTTTATTTATTTATTTGAGGAGGGAGTAGAGGCAGATATAAAGAGAATGGGTGCACCAGGGCCTCCAACCACTGCAAATGATCTCCAGATACATGCACCACCTTGTGCAGCTGGCTTACATGGGTCCTGGGGGAATCAAACTTAGGTCCTTAAGATTTGCAGTCAAGTGCCTTAATCACTAAGCCATCTCTCCAGCCCACCTTCCTGTTTTTGTCAAATATTTTTATTTATTTACTTGGGAGAAAGAGAGAGGCAGATAAAGAAACAGAATGGGAAAGCCAGGGCCTCTAGCCTCTACAGACATACTCCAGATGCATGCACCACCTTCATCATCTGGCTTACATGGGTACTGGGTAATCAAACCTCGGTCCTTAGGCTTTGCAGGCAAATACCTTAACTGCTAAGCCATCTCTCCAGCCTGCACCTTCCTAATTTTGACAGGGCAAGGGCCACGCTATCCTGTTACAACATTTCAGGCTGACCTGGAATTCACTCACCTGGATCCTCCTACCTCTGCCTCCCTAGTGCTGGGACTAAAGGCATGCGCCACCATGCCTGGCTCCATTCTAACTTTTGACACATCCTAGGTATGGCCACCCAACCTCAGGACATTGTTGGTAACGCCAATGTAACTTTCCAAATCCCTGCGCTGTATTTTGTTTTGTTTTGTTTTGTGAAGTAGGGTCTCACTGTAGCTCAGGCTGACCAGGAATTCAGTATGTAGTGTCAGGGTGGCCTCGAACTTAAGGCTATCCTACCTCTGCCTCCCGAGTGCTGGGATTAAAAGCGTGCACCACCATGCCTGGCTTTTTTTTCTTTTCTTTTCTTGTTTTTTTTTTTTTTTAATTTATTTATTTGAGAGCGACAGACACAGAGAGAAAGACAGATAGAGGGAGAGAGAGAATGGGCGCGCCAGGGCTTCCAGCGTGCAAATGAACTCCAGACGCGTGCGCCCCCTTGTGCATCTGGCTAACGTGGGACCTGGGGAACCAAGCCTCGAACCGGGGTCCTTAGGCTTCACAGGCAAATGCTTAACCGCTAAGCCATCTCTCCAGCCCTTTTCTTGGCTTTTTGAGGTAGGGTCTCACTGTAGCCCAGGCTGACCTGGAATCCACTAAGGAGTCTCAGGGTGGCCTCGAACTCATGGCGATCCTCCTACCTCTGCCTCCCGAGTGCTGGGATGAAAGGCGTGCGCCACCACGCCCGGCTTTTTTTTTCTTTTTTATCATAGTCCGTACACTGAGCTTGCGTCCACCAGATGCTCCGCAGCGCCCGGGTCGAAGCCTGCCCAGAAAAGCCTCGTGAAGCTCAGAGGCGGAGCGCACCCACCTTGTCGTTGTTGGCATATCTGTAGCCCAAGATCCAGCCTTCGCCGCCCCACAGCCCCTGCTGGGACTCCGGGGGGTAGTAAAGTGGGATGGGTACGTCCTCCACGCGCTCCCGCTGCCCATTCTTGGGGTTGATCTTGAACCCAGCCCCGTGAGGCCGGTAGTGCACAGGGGCAGGCGTCCGCTCGTCCTCCAGCGAGCGCAGAAAGTGCGCGGGCAGACGTGCACAGATGCCCTGCCGCAGGCGCAGCCGCCGCCACAAGTACACCGGGTACTTGTGTAGGGGCATCGCTTAGCCCTTGCCCACCTCTTGGAGTTTCGTGCCCGGCGCCCGCCGGAACCGGAATTGCGTTCCCGAACCAGGGCCTCCGCCCATCTCCGATTGGCTGCAAAGCCCGTCCGTCTAAGGTAGCCACGCCCCCATTCCCAATTTTAGGCATCAAGAGAAATGAGCTTCAGAGACGTAAATAATTCTAGGCACCACAGACCCAAGTGCAGCCCAGGCATTTAGCCGCTGGCGCTAGTGGGCGTAGTGAGGTGGTACTCTAATCCCCTCATACCCAGGAACGCAGAAAAATAAATGCAAAAACTCATTTGGCTTGAAAAATATCACTGTAGAGTATTAAATTCACTAATCAAGTAAAAATATGCCTTCATATCTTACTTTTTCACCCTGTAACATAATGTATACATATTTGCCCTTTTCAGAGGCAAGACCTGCTTTGGTGGCCAAGTAAAGGCTGCCAGTGGCTACTGGAAGCCCACACCCTGGACAGGGCCTGGAAAAGAAGCCCCAAAGCCAGAAGACCCAACCCTGAGCCTCATCTGCACCAGCCTCACAGGGCCTTTGCCACCCACCACGCAAAAGGACAGGGGGAGAGGAAGGGCAGGGCACTGCTCTAGACAATCAGTCCAGAGCTCCCAGAAGGCTCTGGAAAGGCTGGGCCAGGACTCCAGTACCACCTCCTCGAGGCTCAATTGGTCCAGTAAGTGGGAGCAGTAGGCTCTTAGGATCAACTCAAAAGTGGGCTCACCTGACAAGCAAGTGCCCGGGATCCCTGGGGTGAGCAGAGAACACAGTTGGGCCAGTGTGGACCTTCTGGGGCAACAGCTCACACAGTTGAGTAGTCCCACCCTCACCCCTACCCTAGGGTCTTCTCAGGATCTGTGGCTCCACAGCAGAGAATGATGGGCAGGGTACTGTACCCTGGGGCCCAGCAGCTCCCCAGTGACCTTGGTCTCTCCCATAGAAACTCTAGCAGCAGTGCATCTCCATGCTGAAGCAGGTTGGCATTCAGGGAGGGGTCCAGGCTTCCTTGCCCAATGAGTCTCACATCATAACTTCACAAAGGAATAGGGCTATGGGGGGGGGGTTCCTCTACACCTCAAGCCACAGCACTGGATCCTGCCTACAACACATGGTACCTTTGGTCTCCAGAGGCCACTGCAAAAACAGCTGAGACCTGCAGAAGATGTCAGCAGTAGCCACAAGGATATTGGAGAGGAGGGGTCCTTTCCTCTAGAGGAAGCCAAGGGTCTCAGGGCTATTTTATTCAGATGGAAACCAATCTAGGCTGAATAAGGCTCTTCTCCCTTGTTCCTGCCCTGCAGGGCTGAAGAGGTCTTCAGTGTAGCAGGTATCCCTAAGCCAGCCACATCACGTTACCGCATACAACTCATCCCGATCATTCTTGCAGATCTGGTACTGACAAGGAAATTGCTGTGAGCAGGCCCAGGGCTCAGCCTGCTGCTCCCGTGGTGGCAGCAGGAAAGCTGCACTCCCAGCCAGTAGGATATGCCAGATGCTATGGGTGTAGTAATAGTTGTCACTAGTCATCATGGAGGTGTAGATGGCGATGCCCACAGAGGCCATGGAGATGCCAGGTAGGAGGTAGAAGACCCAGCGCTGCCACGAGGTAGGGTAGCACTGGCGCCGGTGCCCACAACGGTATGCCTGCAGTAAACAGCCACATGAATGTCAGCACAGGCCAGCTACAAGGGCAGCACCTGGGGCCAGAGGTTGCAGGGGTCTGTCTAGGTCTGGGTAGTAGAACCAAGTGTGGCTCATGGTTGCTGGTCATCAGGCCCAGGCCAAGGCCACAGGCCCAGCCATACTGGAACCCTATGGGTAACCCTAGTGGCTATCAGCAGTGGGGTGTTTGGACCCTCCCAGTGGGACAGGGAGAATGGCCACAACAAAAAGGCCTGGCTCACTTCTCCCAGAGAGCAACTTATGTGCCCAGCATCTTACCCACATAGAGACCATAATTATGAAGGCAAAGAGACAGGGCCCCATCATATTCCAGATGCCCCTGCGGTCTAGCTGCAAGGCCATGGCGATGACCAGTGTACCCACAACAAACAAGACCTGGGAGAGACAGAGATGATAATGGGGTCAAGGGAGTCTTGGATTGAGGCTCACCTGTGATCTCACAACCCAGCAGGAACCAGTGGCTTGGCATGATGGTCATTTTGAGGTTCTCCATTATCCCTGGCATTTGTGCCTGCCTACTTGGAGCTGCTGGCAGACTCTGCCCTGCTCAGCTTACTGGGAGAAAAGTTCCTTTCCTCCGGACCTTGTATTGTGCCCATAGGTAAATCCAGCAGGTTCTTCTGGGGAGTGTAGGGTGCTAACTTTCCCTTAGGTAGGAAACCAAGTGACAGCTTTCTACCCACCCACACACTTATCTGCCCCCACACTCCTGAACTTCCAGGCTCTCCCATCAATGTGGCTTAGATACTCCCTGGGAAGGCCTCCCACTCCTACACCTCCCTCAGCACCTCTGTCCACAGCCTGCATGTTCCTGACCTCAACATTCAGCCTGCTGGACCTCTTTACTTCTGCATCTTCTTACCCCACCCCCAACTTTGTTTCCTGACCTGGAGGCTCCTGTGGCTGCCTCGTGGGACAGCACCCAGCCTATAGTTCAGAGCAGACCTGGTAGAAACAGAGGACACAGTTCACAAGCACCTAAGTTATTTCGACCAGCCAGGTCCAACTGCTGTACATAAACTTGCCAAAGTGTCTTTGGATAGGGAACCCAGGAGTACATCTGGGGCTTCTCAGGGAGGTCTGGCCTGTGGAGGGCCCCTCTTCCTTCCTGGAGTCCTCTGATAGCCACGTTGCTCCTTCGCAACTGCCTGGGGCTTTTTCCAAGACTTAAAGTCCAGTGCCCTCTGCCCTCGGCCCTCTCTCCTTCCCTGCTGCCTCACATGCTACATGAAAGGCTCTCTGTTTCCCTGGAGCCCGGGGCTGGCACCAGAGGCCACTCACCTGTTTCAGAACTGTCTTCAGCCGGGCCATGCAGAGTATGGTCACCCAGGTGGACGCCCCGGATCCCAGGAAGTCACAGTACTGCAGTGTGTCATAGCTGAGGATGCACAGCACTGCCTCCCCCGGCTGGTCACAGGCATGGTAGAACTGCGGGGCAGGGCAGTGAGCAGCAGCCCAGACCTCCCCGCCCCAAGATCCCAGAAGGAATAGTCCAGACCTACCGTGGAGAAGAACATGGTGTAGAAGTAGACAGAGGCTTCTACCAGCAAGGCCCGGTGCACAGACACAGCAATGGGGGCCAGGAACATGAGATTGCTCAGCGTGAGCAGGAGTGCTGCTGCCCGCTGCTGGGCCACGGTCTGGGCTGTGCTGTTGTCGGTGCAGCTCCATCCTCGCCAGCCTGCCGGTCACATAATACCCAAGGGGCTGAGGGGGCGACTGGGGCCAGGCTCCCATGGGAAGACTTCTGGACTTCAGGGGGTCCCTTCTTCATCTAGAGACAGACTAGACAGACAGGCCCAGGTGTACTGTCTACAAGTGTGGACAGCTGTGGACAAGCAGCGCAGGTAGAAACAGGTTCAGGCAGGCATAGACAGGGGAAAACAGGCGTGTGCAGGGACAGTACAGGCAAAGCAGACAGCAGATATAGACAGCTGTGGGAAGGTGACAACAAGTATATCAGGTAATGGACGGGTGGGGACAAGTATACACAGGAGAAAACTAACATAAACAGGTGTGGGCAGGCATAGGCAGGTGGAGACAACTGTGGGCTGGTGGAGACAAGTGTGGTAGGTGTGGTGAGGTGCGGGCTGGCAAACAGGTGTGGGCAGTTGGGTACAGGTACAGGCAAGGGTGTACAAGTAGAGACAGGTATGGACAGCCACTGGCAGGTGCGGACAAGTTTGGCAGATATAAGCAAGTGGTAACAAGTGTAGACAGGTTGAAACCGGCATAAACAGGCATGGGCCGGTATGGGCAAGGGAAAACAGATGTGGGCAGGTGTGAGGGCACTGACAGGTTTGGGCAACTACATGCAGACATAGGCAAGTACAGGCAGGTGGGGACAGCTGTGGGCAAGTGGGAGCAAGTATGAGCAGATGGAATTAAGTATAGACAAGTAGAAACTGGCATGGACAGGTGTAGACAGGCAGAAAAAGGTATGAGAGCTAGTGTGATGGCACACACCTTTAATCCCAGCACTCAGGAGGCTGAGGTAAGAGGATTGCCAAGAGCTTAAGAGCAGCGTGAGACTATAAAGTGAGTTCCAGGTCAGCCTGGACTTAAGTGAGACTCTATCTCAATAACACAAAAAAAGAAAGACATAGTTATGAGCAGGTAGACACAAGTATAGGCAGGTAGAAACAGTATGTGTGGGAACACAAGGGCAGAGGAAATTGTAGATAGGTATATAGACATTGCTGTGGGTAGACAAGGGCAGACAAAGGCAAGCGAAGCCAAGATCAGGAGGTATCACTATTCTACAGATATGTCCATGTCTGTGTGTCTGGGCACTAAGTCCTGGGGAGCAGGGGAAGAGTGGGAAGAGGCTTTGCTCTGCAGAAGTGATCTCACCTGCCTTGCAGCTGCAACCTGCATAGAGGTAGCCATATCTGCGGAGCAGAAGACACTGGCCATAGGGTCCACAGTCATTCAAACAGGGCACCAGGTACAAGGTAGTCTCCACATGGACCATGGCCTGCTCACAGTCCCTACAAGGGTGAGGTCACAAGAAGGATGGCTGCACCTTCTGCTGGCCACTCTACCCCAAGGGCTCCCAAACCCAGAGCTGACCTGCCTAGGCTCTGACAGCCCTAGAGGAAAGGCCCCTCCCCACTACCAGGACTACTATAGGAGAAAGTCAGGTTGAGAAAGTGAACCATTCCTAACACATGGAAGGACCCAACCTCTCCATGCCAGCAGCCCTTGATGCCTGGGCCCATGTTCACGTACTCAGGACTCTCAGGGCACACAAGCTGCAGGGAAAGGTACCAGTTGTCTGTCTCCGGGTAGGGGATAATGAGGTTGGCCATGCGAGATGAGATGTTTAGAGACAGGGGATAACCCTGGAAGAAGGCTGCATAGGGAGGAAGGCCCATCAGAGGTGGCCAGAGGAGCCAGTCAGTCTCCCCCCCACCAAAGGCCACCTGCCCAGTGTACCTGTGGTGCAGTTGAGTGATGTGTTGAAGCCAAGGAAGGGTGAGGCAGCATTCAAACAGGCAGCTACCAAGGTGTTATTTGTGACTCCTGTCTGGAAAGTGAAGGGATACAGGTCAGCTCCCGCCACCTCTGAAGAAGCAGCTTGGTTATCCACCCTGAATTCTAGTCTAATTATAATGTGTACTTTTCTCCAAGGCTCCTGGAACAAGGCTCACAACCTGGCCCTTCATTCCAGTTCCTGAACACCCACCTAACTATGCCCCTGTTCATCTGCTCAGGTATAACCATGGTATCAGATGACAGAAACGTCCTTAGGGGAAAACCTTCATCCTTAGATGTATTCCCTGCTCACCCATGCCTGCTGGTGTCACTCTACTGACTGAAAGGCTATCCTATCCATTTCCATACTGAAATCACCATGTGCCCTAAGCAAAGGCAGCCATAAGCCACTGTATACAGGCCCAAAGGCCTGCCAAGATGGTACCTGGTTGGTCCTCAGGACGATGGTGAGGGTGCCCCCATTGTCCATGCCAGTGTCAAGGCGGAGTCGCATTACAGAAGGTTTGTACGAATATACCAATACTAAGACCCCATCCGGGGGCTGAAAGCGTACGGACACTACGTCCATGTCCTCCCTCATGACTGGATAGTTCAGAAGACAGAAAAGATTGTTGCCTTCACCATCGCTCCTACTCAGGTTTCGCAGGGCAGGGGCCTGGGACAGTTGACCTGCAGAAGTGTCATTACTCTGGTTTGGGTTGTTTTGCATAAGACTTTGGAAGATCACACTCCATGGTCTACATGCTGTCAGAGGACAATGGAAAATAAATAAATAAAAATTTTTAAAAAAAAGAGGACAGTGGGCTTAGCCAGAGGAAAGTTTGTGAAGTGGGCAGAGCCAATCCACCCCTCCTTCCCTTTCAACCCACCTGTGAGGGCAGCTTCAGCTGTGAAGGCCACTGACATATGAGGTCCTATCAGGCTCTCAACTGTCACCTGCAGCCACCGGCCCCAGGGTGGTGAGGGCAGCAGCAGATAGCAGGATTTGGTAGGACTGGAGCAAGTCAGTACCTTCTGAAAGTTTCTAGGCAGAGTGGCCGCTCCCACAGTGAGACGCACAGGGCAGCCTGGGCTCACACTGGATAAACAACCCTGCAGCTCCAGCCGAAGTTCCTGGGTGTACTCGGGGATAAATATCCTGTAGAAGAATGGTGACTCAGACTTGCTCAGGGTCTACACTTACTTCCTGCAAGCTGCTCAGGTGAGACACCTGGACCCTCTTCCCAGCAGGACTCAAAGGCACTAGCATTCCTGACTGCAAGGTGGAACAGGGGTACCATCCACCCCAAACCCAAAGGCCAGGGCTGCTACAAGACAGACTCCATCTCACCCAGACTCCCACTCACTTGAGGTAGCTGGGATGAGATAGCAGGGTCTGCCGAAGGGGTACATCAGGCTCTAGGATGGAAATTGCCATTGCTCGCGTGGCCAGCATGTCAGGCTGGAAGATGTAGGCACAGGTAGGAACAAAGCCCTGGAAGAGAACAAGACAGGTGAATAGAGGTCACAGAATGCAGCATACAGGCTACTGGAGAAGATTGAGCTGGGTTGGAGGGAATGGAGCTGGGATTTAGAATGCAGTGGCCAAGAGGAATTTTTTCTCTACCCTAGAGGTGGCCATCCAAATACCACTGGGTTCTGCCTCCATCCTAGGAAGTCAACCCCCTCTCACCTTCACTTCAATCTTCTGCGATGAGGGAGGCAGATGGGCAGCCACAAACCAGTCCCCAGCGGCTGGGTGGGAGACATTGACAGAGGTGTTACCCAGCAGCATAGTGCTCAGCAGAGCCCTGATGTGAAAGGAACCCTGTCCCAAGGTGTTCTCAGGGAAGTTGGTGGCCAGAGGGTTGATGACAGGAGGGGCACCATAGCGGAAGTGCCTGGAAAAGAAGTAGGCCAGAGGTCAGGCATGGGGCTTCAGCCAGACATGGGCACTGGGGGGACTGCTGGGCACCTACACACTGATCTCTATGTCGGTGCACAGGGGGCCACCCTGTGACATGTGAAGCAGCCAGCGCACCAGCACGGTGTCGGGGGGCACGCGGAAGTGGAAGAGTCGGACGCTGCCGAACCAGATGTAGGAGGATAGCTTCTGCGGGGCCTGAGAAAAGTGCTCGGACACCAGTCCAGCCTCTGCAGAGAGAAGGCAACGGTCAGCCACTTGAGGCACATAGAAGGAGAGTAATGAGGAGCCAGAAGATAAAGAAGCCTCAGAAGTCAAGTCCTGGAGCTGCTCTGGAGCCCTGGTCATGCCAACTTTTTAAAAAAATTTATTATTTATTTATTTATTTATTTATTTATTTGAGAACAACAGACAGAGAGAGAAAGAGGCAGATAGAGAGAGGGCAGATAGAAAGAGACAGGAGCACCAGGGCCTCCAACCACTGCAAATGAATTCCAGATGCATGCGCCATCATGTGCATCTGGCTTATGTGGGTCTTGGGGAAATCGAGCCTCCAACTGGGGTCCTTAGGCTTCACAGGGAAAGCGCTTAACCGATAAGCCTTCTCTTCAGCCCCAAACTTTGTTTTTTTCAAGGTAGGGTCTCACTCTAGCCCAGGCTGACCTGGAATTCACTATGGAGTCTCAGGGTGGCATTGAACTCACAATCCTCAGGCAATCCTCCTACCTCTGCCTCCTGAGTGCTGGGATTAAAGGCATGTGCCACCATGCCCAGCTTTTTTTTTTTTTTTAATGTAAGGTCTCACTCTACTCCAGGCCAACCTGGAATTTACTATATAATCTCAGGGTGGCCCCAAACTCATAGTGATCCTCTTACCTCTACCTCTGGCTCCCAAGTGCTGGGATTAAAGGTGTGTACCACCATGCCTGACTGGTCATGCCAACTTTGACCACAGAAATAAGTCTGGGATGCCTTCTGTGTTCTCTCTGGTGATCAGAAGTTTCACTTTAAACCAGTCAGCTTGGTCTTTGCCTTTCCCACTCAGTCACCACTCAGTCATCAGAGGTCTGGCCATCTCATATGGAACAGCTTGCAAACAATGGGCACTGTGGCCCTCAGTAACTACAACCCTCAGAGGGGCCCACCCAGAGACAACCATTCTTCTTTTTACATCCTGGTCAGTCAGTTCCCTCTGCACTATACCCTGGTACATCCAGGCCAAAAGATAGAAGCTGAAAAAAAAAAAAAAATAGGAGGAATTAGTGGTTAAGGCATTTACCTGAGAAGCCTAAGGACTCAGGTTCAATTCCCCAGTACCCACGTAAGCCAGATGCACAAAGTGGTGGCACATGCATCTGGAATTTGTTTGCAGTGGCAAGAAGCCCTGGCATGCCCATTCTCTTTCTCTATCTGCCTCTTCCTCTCTCAAATAAATATATAATAAATAATTAAATTTTTTTTGGTTTTTCAAGGAAGGGTCTCACTCGAGGTCAGGCTGACCTGGAATTCACTATGTAGTCCCTGGGTGGCCTTGAACTCATGGTAATCCTCCTACCTCTGTCTCCTGAGTGCTGGGATTAAAGTCATGTGCCAGCACATCCCGCTTATACTTTCCCCTGCCTCACCTTCTTTGAGCCTCCCAGAGCCATGTGGGCAGTGCTACTGGAAAGGCAGGGAGGCTCAGGTCCTGAGGCTGTATCTCCAATCTGGTGACTTGAGACCCTATCCCAGAAAGAGACTGATAGGGAAGGAGACTCCAGGTCTAGAAACCTGGCCAGCTATGAGAATCAAGGGACAGATGGCCTCTGCAGTCCAAACAGCTGAGGCCTCCAACTGCCTTCCAGTTTTACACCCATGAATTGTAGGTGGTATGGGGACAAAGTAAGGGCCCAGGTAGACCTATTACCCCCAGACTAGGACTTTGTGTGGCCCCATGGCCTGCAGCAGCTGGAAGGCTCCTACCCCAGCCCCAGTGCCAAGTCAGACCTTGTGCCTTGTATGACCCTGAGTGTCCCTTCTTGCCCTAGATTTCAGTGTTCCCATGGGTAAACAAGGTGGACAAGGTTGAATGATAAAAGTATTTCGGGAGAAACACAGCAGTGTTTGGTACTGTTCCCTGAGCTGAATGCTCCCTACCCAGGAGGCTTCCCTCTGCCCCACTAGAAGACTAGTATCTGGTCCCCCAGGAGAGGGAGAGGGAGCCAGGTGAGCAGCTGGCTCTTACCAACATTGTGACTCCTCCCACAGAGGCACTTGAAAACATAGCTGCCTGCTGGTGAAGCTATAGAGCTGCATTGAAGCCTGACATGGGGCAGAGCAAGATGAGGCTCTGCCACAATAAATTCCAGTCTGTGGGTCACCAGGTATCACTCACCAGGCTGAGGCCTGAATGCCAAGGGCTGCTAGAAGGCCCTTGGGTATGAAAATGGGGAACACACACACACACATGAGTTTTGGGAGCTGATGCAAGTATATTTCTCACTCCTAGAACTGGGGACAGCTAGACTGGCAACTACCCTCTGAGGGTGCCAGGCAGCAGAGATTACCTTGTAGGTTACAACAACCTTAACCTGCTAGGAGAAAAGCCCATGGGCTCCAGAAAGCCAAGAAGAAAGTATGAGGGTACCTGGAACCCAGAGGGTGGCTGTGATATTTCAACAGGTACACAGATAAAGCCAAGTCCCAAGACCTGGTGCCAAACTCTCAGGTCCACGCAGCTCCTCCAGGCCCAGGTGCCTTCATAGTTATCTTAGTGAATATAGAGGACCAGGACCATTAGCATGTGAGCCCCATGTCACATGAGAAAAGACAGACCAGGCCAACTGTACACACTCCAGCCCACCCCTTACAGATCTACCATTAGTATAAGTTTTAGTGGGAAGTGGCAAAGTAAACCCTGGTACTCCCCCCAAGAACATGAGGCCAGCCTACCCTATATTTCCCAAACTGAAGTACCAGAGAAGAGATCTTGTCCATCCACAACAGACAAGACCACAAGAACCACCTGCCAAGCAACAGGCCTAGGAAGAGGACCTCAACCCAACATAACCTGCCTACAGGACCAGATGTTCCACTATATGGCCAAGAGATAGAAGCTGAAAAAAAAAAACAAAAAAAAAAACCAGGAGGAATTAGTGGTTAAGGCATTTACCTGAGAAGCCTAAGGACTCAGGTTCATTAATGGCCTCACTGTGGCTTGATTCCCGAGATGGGGGGGGGGAGGTGTAATACCCAATGGAGCAACACAATAGGAAGCTCTTTGGGGAAAAATGCCTTTCATTACAAGCTATGCCAAGCTCGGCAACCAGAAAGCACACTCCTCAAAGAAACAAGAGCCTGGAGGAGCAGTGTTTCAGAGAAAGTGGGAGGGCTGGAAGCGGGAAGTGGAGAGAGAAGCTAGCCCTAGGAAGTGAAGACTGCCCAGGGGACCATTAGGGGGCAGAGGGGCATATGGGCTTCCAGGGAGTTCCTGGCCGCCACAGACAAGGGAAGGTTACTCATTGTTCCCAGATGTTTAAGGCCTGAATGTCACACCTCAGTCTTGCCTCAAGCAGAACCCAAAGAGGTAAATGCCTAGCTGCCTCCTCAAAGGGCAGTCTGGGAAGACTCCCCAGCCCTGTTACACACATGTTAAGGGAACCAGCAAGCTCCCTTTCCTCACAGGCAACCTGGCCAGTCAGCTGCTTACAGGACCAGTTGGGAGTATAGCCTCCCAGAAGCAAGCCCAGTAGTTGAGAGCTACTGCCCTGAGGTTGTGGTCCAGACAATGCACGCGGCACCCCTATTTCAGGGATCTGGGCAACTTTTCCTCCAGCTGTGTCCCTCTACCAGACCAGATGGCTGCCCCTGAGAGCTCAGTGCCCTGCCATTCTTTCCAGCTCGGGTCCCTCCGCCCTCCCGGCTTCGGTGTGTCACAGTTGCACCCTACTAGAACTAGAACGAGCTGAAGAGGAGAGCGGGGACAGCCCGCTCCAAGAAAGCGAACCTGGCGGGCCCGGGGACAGCATAGGGGTCAAGAGGGTTCTTTCTGTACCGGACGACCCGCGGGGGCAGTAACCCAGCGAGGGGTCCTCGTCCTCCCCCATCCACCGCGCCAGGTGAGCGCACAGGTGCTCCCGGTGAGTCACAATCCAGCCCCGCCCCCCGCCCCCCGCCCGCGCCCCTGATGGCGCCCAGGCTCGCGCCGGCTCACCGCTTTTCCTGCTGTCGCCCGCGGCAGCAGGCGGGGGCCCGGCCAGCAGCAGCAGCAGCAGCAGCAGCAGCTGCGTTCCCGCCGCCCGCTGCGCCGCGCCCCCGACCCGGCCCATGGCTCCGCGCACCGCCCGCGCTACCCGGCCCGCGTCCCGCGCAGCTCGCCCCCGCCGCCGCCCGGGCAGCCCCCGCCGCCGCCGCCAGTGCGGCCGTCACCGCCGCCGTCCCAGCCCCGGACTCCCATGGCCCGGCCTGACCAGCCGCCGGCGCCCCGGGCACTTCCGCCTCCGAGGCCCCGCCCCTCGGGGAGCTGGCCCGCAGCCCGGGTCCACGAGGGCGCGCGGCACGCGTCACCGCGGTCCGGGGAGGTCGCGTGGGCAGGGGACACGGGATGCTCAGTCTCGCGCGCAGCCTCGAGGGACATAGAATGGAGGGTCATGTGGAACGCGTGGGAACGGGAGGGGGGGCTGCGAGGTCAAAACAAAAAGTCACGAGAGGTAGGGGGCAAAAGGGTCACACGAGACCTATGAGAGGGTAGGACAGGGGGTCGCATGATAGGTGTGGGGAGATGGCAAAGGGGTCACTCGGGACACGAAAGGATGTGGAGCCGAGGGGTTTCGCGGCAAAGGAGGGAATCCATGAGAAGTCCAGGCAATGGTGTCACGCGGCAAGCATGGGACAGGGGGACAAGGGAGGGGATGAAGCGTGATGTATTGAGGACACAGAGCCAAACAGGACACGTGGAGGACAGCACAGAAGGTCCACGCAGAACAGAGGGGAACAGCGGGCTCAAACTGGAAGACACTGCTGCAGCGCCCAGCCATTCTTCGTGGGAGCCAGGAGCTCCCAGACCCTGAGCCTTGAGTAGGACAGAATCCATACCGCGAGGAGTGGGGCTGATACTCAGTAGCCTTGCAGAGCTGAACACCCCACCCCCATCTTGGCCTTCAGGCCCCTCGCACACACCACGGCGGCAAGGTTGTAAAAGTTAGGCCCATGGAAAGAGGAAAGTACTCCTTGTACATACGTGTGGCAAATTAACACAAAGATTTTGGTCCACTAAAGCATGGGATTGACACTTCACAGTTCAGGAAGGAATCGGGCAAGGTGGCACATGCTTTTAATCACAGCATTCAGGAGGCCGAGGTGGGGTGATCCCTGTGAGTTCGAGGCCAACCTGAGACTAGAGAGTGAATTCCAGGTCAGGCTGAGCTAGAGAGAGACCTTACCTAAAAAAAAAAAAAAAAAATCAAAATAAAGATGTAGGTGCAGTGCTGGTTGTGGTGGCACAGGCCTTCAATCCCAGCACTTGGGAGGCTGAGGTACAAGGATAGCTATGAGTTTAAGACCATCCTGGGCTGGAGGGAGACCCTACCTGATGTGAGGGGTGGGTGGTGGGAGGAAAATAAAGGTGCCAAAGAAAACTTTCAAACTCTGGAAGAGAACTTGCAGAAATAGTCTTGGGAAGAGAAGGCTTTATGAGCCATACTTAAAACTGGGTGGCCTCTAACAGCAATCCTCCTACCTCTGCCTCCTAATCCCAGCGCTTGGGAGGCAGAAGTCAGAGAATCGCCAGGACTTCAAGGCCATCTTGAGACCACATAGTGAATTTCAGGTAAGCCTGAGCTAGAGTGATACCCTACCTCAAAAAAAAAAAAAAAAAAAAAAGAAAGGCTGGAGAAAAGCTGAAGTAGTGGTACACACCTTTAATCCCAGCATTTGGGAGGCAGAGGTAGGAGGATCTCTGTGAGTTCAAGGCCACGCTGAGACTACATAATGAGTTCCAGGTCAGCCTGGGCTACAATGAGAATCTACCTCGAAAAAAAAAAAAAAATGAATCCAAGAGTGGAGAGATGGCTCAGGGGTTAAAGGGGTTTGTTTGGCTTCAGTTTCCTATTACCCACAGGAAGCCAAATGCACTAAGTGGTTTATGCATCTGGAATTCACTTGTAGTGGCACAGGTCCTGGCATGCCCACACGTGTATTATTTCTACCTCTATCATAATCTCTTCCTCTTCCACCCACCTTCTTGTAATTTTTTTTGTTGTTTTGAGGTAGGGTCTCACTCTAGCTCAGGCTGATCTGGAATTCACTCTGTAGTCTCAGGGTAGCCTTGAATTCATGATGATCCTCCTCCTTTTGCCTCCCAAGTGCTGGGATTAAATGTGTGGGCTGCCATTCCAGGCTCCCAGTTTTTAAGTTTTATTTGCAAGAGCTCAGATACTTGGACTACTTTTTGTAGTCAGACTTTACATGGTTGGCTGAAGAATTGAACCCTGAATACCAGCTTTGCAAGCAAGAGTCTTTAAGACTGAGTCATTTTCCCAGCCTCAGGTGTTACTCTAAAAATTGCCCTTTGGAGCTGGGCATGGCAGCAGTGGCAAATGCCTGTAACTATAGCACTTAGGAAGTGGAGGCAAAGATCAGCCATTTAGCTATTCAACTTAACTATTTAAGTTCATGGCCAGTCTGGGCTGTAGTGAGGTTCTGTCACAAACAAAAAGATTGTCTCTTTGGGGAATGAATTGCAAACATCTTCCTCCTGATTGCATGCCTTTAATCCTAGCATTTGGGAGGCAGAGGTAGGAGGATTGCTGTGAGTTCAAGGCCACCCTGAGACTCCATAGTGAATTCCAGGTCAGCCTGGGCTAGAGTAAGACCCTCCCTGGGGGGCAGGGGGAGGTGGAGTAATCGAATTTAGAAAGCCATGAAGGTAAAAGTGCTGTAAATCAGCTGAGTATGAATGGCTCATCCCTTTAATCCCAGAGCTCAGAAGGCAAAGGTAGAAGGATTGCTGTGAGTTTTAGGCCAGCCTGTGCTAATGTGAGACCCTTCCTTGGTGGGGGGGGGGGGTGGAAAGCTTCACTGCTCAGGTGAGTTGGGGCTACAGTGAATAGGATGCCATAGAAAATCCTATGAGCTCTGTGTTCACATAAGTTTAAGACTGCATGTTCCTGCTATGACTCAGGTAGCTGCATCCAGACAGTCACTAGGTGAGGAGGGTGAAATCCTGGGGTATTCATAATAGTGCTGTGATAGTGTGTGTGCAGGAGAAACAGGAAGTACTATGCAGATTGGGAATGGCCTACCATATACAGCAGCTTTAAGAATTTTTAAAGAACAGGGCTGGAGAGATGGCTTAGCGGTTAAGGCATTTGCCTGCAAAGCCAAAGGATCCTGGTTCGATTCTCCAGGACCCATGTAAGCCAAATATACAAGGTGGCACATGTGTCTGGAGGCCCTGGCGTGCCTATTCTCTCTCACACACACACAGATATATAAATAAAATATTTAAATAAAATAATTTTTTTAAAGAATAGTCAAAACACTGTTCAGAAAGGTACTGCTTTGGGCCTCAGAGATGACTCAGCAGTTAAAGACATGTGCTTGTAAAGCCTGATGGCCTGGGTTCTATTCCCTAGTACCCACATAAAGCCAACTGCACAAAGTGGGTCATACATGGAGTTCTGTTTGCCATGGCAAGAGTCCCTGACTTGCCCATATTCTCCTTCCCCATCTCCCTTCTCAATCTCTAATAAAAGCTAAAAATTCACTTTTGAGTATCAAATGAATGGAATGTCTCTGAGAAGACAGCAGCTGGACCCAGCAGGGAGGGAAACTGGGTGTCTGTGGTCTGGAAGGTGCAAACTACTTGAGAGTGGAATGGGGCTGAGCATGCAAGTAGCAGGCCACAGAAGACCAGAGAAAGGCAGGTGGTGGGCTGGAGAGATGGCTTAGCGGTTAAGCGCTTGCCTGTGAAGCCTAGGGACCCCAGTTCAAGGTTCAATTCCCCAGGACCCACTTTAGCCAGATGCACAAGGGGTTGCACGTGTCTGAAGTTTGTTTGCAGTGGCTGGAGGCCCTGGAATGCCCATTCTCTCTCTATCTATCTGCCTCTTTCTTTCTCTGTTGCTCTCAACTAAATAAAGTAAAAATGAACAAAAATTAAAAAAAAAAAAAGGCAGGTAGCTAGGTGGCTTTGGGAAAGCAGCACTGGATGCAAAGTCAAATGACCCTTTGTTGCTTCAGCCTGTGAGGAGCTGAGCCTTACCTCAACTGTAGGCAGCTTCCAGGCAGCACTCAATTTAAAGGGACAGAGGTTGGATTTGGAATTTTTGCTATATTTTTTTTTAAGATAAAGAGACAGAGAGGGCTGGAGAGATGGCTTAGCGGTTAAGCGCTTGCCTGTGAAGCCTAAGGACCCCGGTTCGAGGCTCAGTTCCCCAGGTCCCACGTTAGCCAGATGCACAAGGGGGCGCATGCATCTGGAGTTCGTTTGCAGAGGCTGGAAGCCCTGGCGCGCCCATTCTCTCTCCCTCTCTCTGTCTTTCTCTCTGTGTCTGTTGCTCTCAAATAAATAAATAAATAATTTTTAAAAAAAGAGACAGAGATAGAATGGGCACCCCAGGGCCTCCTGCCACTACAAAAGAACTCCAAATGCATGTACTACTTTTTGCATCTGGTTTTACATGGCATTGGAGAATTCAAACCCAGATCATCAGGCTTTTTTCTTTTTTTTTTTTTTTTTTTTTTGGAGTTAAGGTCTCATTCAAACTCAGGCTGACCTGGAATTCACTATGTAGTCTCAGGGTGGCCTGGAACTCATGGTGATCCTCCTACCTCTGCCTCCTGAGTGCTGGGATTAATGGTGTGTGCCATTACGCCTGGCAGGACCATTCGGTTTTGCAAGCAAACACCTTCAACCACTGAGCCATCCTTCCAGCCCTGAGTTGTGATTTTAGTACACTCTTCTGCATCCAGTGAAGTGACCAGAGTCATTCAAAATGGCAAGTGAGGTCAGTACTGGGACTGATCTGTTGGCTGTCCCAGGGAAGGCTCAGAACTCCCCTTAGCCTGCCCCATCAGTGTGTCACCTTGGTGGACAGTTCCTGTGTCTCACAGTCCTCACCAGGTGGAAAGGGGGCAGCAGAACTCCCTCCAGCACTCATGTGAAGGTGACCAAATCTGTAGATGGATACTCAATCCTGGGCTGGAATTCAGGGGTCTCTGCTAAGTAACAGAGCTGAGCAATAGGAGGAAACTTACCAGGAAAATACACACCATCCACTGTGAGAGTCCTGGTGATTAGGGAACCATAGAAGGCACCTTGTCATGCAGCCCTCTCTGGCAACAGTTTGCAAGAATGTGTCCTACTTTGTAACCAGAGTTTTTGGGCAAAAGCCCTGCTCCAGCAGCCCCAACTGGCTTGGCCACCCATCCCTGTATACCAGTTAAAGATACAAGTGATGATGAAAAGCAAAGATTTAATCAATGTGCATTGAAGACTAGGTGAAAGGGTCCAGTTACCCCAAGCTCATTTTCAGGGTACTGATATGAGCTTTAGGAATAAAAGAAGATTTCAGGCAGGAGACAAGAGGTATGCAAAATAAAGCCATCCTGATCAAGGTGTGGGCCCTGCCTATCATTGTCCTGCAATGTGGTCTGATAAATTGCTAATCTATAAACCACCATCTAATATGTTAATTACTGCTGTCTTCATATAGGGGAACCATTCTGGTTTCTACAGAATGATCAGCCCATAGGGCTAAAGAGATGGCTCAGCAGTTAAAGTGCTTGTCTACAAAATGATCTGTTCAGAGTACAGCCTTTACATCAAAGATAATTACCCAAACAAGCTTGATGGTGCATGTCTTTAATCCTAGCATTTGAGAGGCAGAGGTAGGAAGATCGCTGTGACTTTGAGGCCAGCCTGGACTACAGAGTGAGTTCCAGGTCAGCCTGGACTAAGAGTGAAACCATACCTCAAAAAGAATTATTATTATTATCCTTATCTTGGGATAGAACACTGCCCCCCATTTATAGCAGATGACCATGAACAAAGGTAAATTCTTTTAAACATGCACAGCCTGGGAGAGGGTGCAGAGAATCCTCACAGGATCTTACTTGTCTTACAGTCCTTTCTATTTCTGGAATCCAAAGTGCAAGAAGGTTTGGAACTGTTAAAATTAGAATGCCCCCCCTTTTTTTTGAGGTAGGGTCTCACTCTAGCCCAGGCTGACCTGGAATTCACTATGAAGTCTCAGGGTGGCCTGGACATCACAGTGATCCTCCTACCTCTGCCTCCTAAATGCTGGGATTAAAGGCTTGTGCCACCACACCTGGCTTTTTTTTTTTTTTTAAATTGATATTTCGAGGTAGGGTATTACTCTAGCCCAGACCTGGAATTCACTATATAGCCTCAGGCTGGCCTCAAATTCATAGCAATCTTCATATCTCTGCCTCCAGCTTGCTGGGATTAATGGTGTGCACCACCACTCCCGGCTCTATTTTTGAACTCTGATCACATTTTACAATGTGCTTCTAGTTCTCAGAAGTGACCCAAATCACCTATCTCAATTGCAAAACAATGTGTGGGGGCGTGAAAGATGGCACAGTGGTTAAGGTGCTTGCCTGCAATGCCTAACGACCTGAGTTTGATTCCCCAGTGCCCACATAAAGCCAGGTGCACAGTGGCACATGCATCTGGAGTTGGTTTGCCATAGAGACCTTGTCCCACCCATTCTCTTCCCTGTTACCCCTCTATGTTTCTTTTATATCTCTCTGCTTGCAAACAAATAAACAAATAAAGATAAACATAGTTTTCTTAAAAAAAAAAAAAGCCAGATGTAGTAGCACATATCTTTAATCCCAGCACTCAGGAGGTGGAGGCAGGATCACTGTGAGTTCAAGGCCACCCTGAGACTAAATAGTGAATTCCAGGTCAGCCTGGGCTAGAGCAAAACACTTCCTGGAAAAAGAAAAAAAAAAAAAGTTTGATAAAATGGCCCAAATAACCTATTATTTTCCTGAGATGGCCCAGATGACCTATCTAATTGCTATTTCACTCAAGTGGATCAAAACTCAAAGTGGAATGCCCTGCAATGAGAGAATTCCAAGGCTGCCTGGTCAGAAAAAGAAACCGTTTTCCACCCGCCTGGCCAGAGCCCTTCTTAGGCTTTCCCACATAAAGCCTGTCTTGGCTATCAAGCAGAGTTTTTCTTCTTGTTTCATTTTCTGCTTGTTCCCAGCTTTTTCCTAAGAAAGACAAAGATGCTTTGTGCCTTCAGCCTTGAAAAGGGAATGAGATAGGTAGGCAGGCATTCCTTAGTGGTTATCACTCCTACCCAATCAAGCAGGAATCTGACCCCAAAGTAAAGGAGACACAAAATGCAGGCAAAAGTGCCTGGTTTTCATCCTTTTAGTTACCCTGTGGACCCAAGTGAGGAGTCAAAGCTCTTTAGCAAAAGCAGCTTCTAAGTGCCAGTTACACCTTCAACCCTTTGAAAAGTAATGTTGCAACATTAAAATTGTAATAGAACACTCAAGGAGCTATGGATAGATATACGAGTGTTTACTGCAAAACCTTAGTAGTGAAAGAACTTAAATCCTTCCTAGGATTTAAAATACCATATGAGGGCTGGAAAGATGGCTTAGCATTTTAGGTGCTTGCCTGTAGAGTTAATGACCCAGGTTTAATACTCTAGTACCAATATAAAGCCAGATGCACAAAGTGGTACATGCACCTGCAGTTTGCAGTGGCTAGAGGCCCTGATGCAACCATTCTCTCTGTCTCCTTTATCTCTCTGCTTGCAAATAAATAAATAAAAATTATTTTAAAAAATTAGCTGGGGGCTGGAGAGATGGCTTAGCAGTTAAACGCTTGCCTGTGAAGCCTAAGGACCCCAGTTCGAGGCTCAATTCCCTAGGACCCATGTTAGCCAGATGCACAAGGGGGTGCATGCATCTGGAGTTCGTTTGCAGTGGCTGGAGGCCCTGGCACGCCCATTCTCTCTCTGTCTCTATCTGCCTCTTTCTCTCTGTCACTCTCAAATAAATAAATAAAAATAAATAAATAAATAAATAAATATAAATAAAAATAAATAAAAATGGTAGTGCATGCCTTTAATCCTAGCACTTGGGAAGCAGAAAGGCAGAGAATTGCTAGGAGTTCAAGGCCACCCTGAGACTACATAGTTAATTCCAGGTCGGTCTGAGCTAGAGTGAGACCTTACCTCAGAAAACAAAACAAAACAAAATAATAAGTAAATAAAGAAATAATAAAATACTATATGAGGGCTGGAGAGATGGCTCAGTGGTTAAGGTACTTGCCTACTGTGGTGGTTTGATTCAGGTGTCCCCCATAAACTTAGGTGTTCTGAATGCTAGGTTCCCAGCTGATGGATATTTGGGAATTAATGCCTCCTGGAGGGAGTGTATTGTTGGGGGCGGGCTTATGGGTTTTATAGCCAGTTTCCCCTTGCCAGTGTTTGGCACACCCTCCTGTTGCTGTGGTCCACCTTCTGTTGGCCAGGGGGTGATGTCCACCCTCTGCTCATGCCATCGTTTTCCCCTGCCATCATGGAGCTTCCCCTTGAGCCTGTAAGCCAAAATAAATCTCTTTTTCCCAGAAGCTGTTCTTTGTTGGATGATTTCTACCAGCAATGCGAACCGGACTGCAACACCTACAAAACCCAAGGATCCAGGTTCGACTCCCCAGTACCCATGTAAAGCCAAATAGACAAGATGGCACATGTGTCTGGAGTTTGCAGTGGCTAGAGGCCTTGGCATGCCCATTCTCTCTCTCTCTCTCTCTCTCTCTCTCTCTCTCTCTCTCACACTCTCTCTCAAATAAATAAATAAATAAGATATTTAAAATACTGCCGGGCATGGTGGCACACACCTTTAGTCCTAGCACTTAGCTGGCATAGTAGGAGGATTGCCTAGAGTTCAAGGCCACCCTGAGACTACATAGTGAATTCCAGGTCAGCCTGAGGTAGAGTGAGACCCTACCTTGAAAAAAAAAGGAAAGGAGAGAAAAGAAAAAGAAAGAAAGAAAGAAATGAAAAGAAGAGGGACTAGAGAGATTTCTCAATTATTAAGATACATGTCTGCAAAGCCCAGAAACCCAAGTTCAATTCCCCATGTAAAGCCAGATGCACAGTGGTGCATGAAAGTGGAGTTTGTTTGTAGGAACTGGAGGCCCTGGCATGCCTGTTCTCCCTCCCTCCCACTCTCTTCGCTATCTCTGTGCTTACAAATAAATAGAAATATTTTTAAAAATAAAATAGGGCTGGAGAGATGGCTTAGTAGTTAAGGCATTTGCCTGAAAAGCCAAAGGACCCTGGTTTGATTCCCCAGAACCCATGTAGGCCAGATGCTCAAGGGGGCGCATGCGTCTGGAGTTCATTTGCAGTGGCTGGAGGCCCTGATGTACCCATTCTCTCTCCCATTCTCTATCTCTCTCTCAGTCTCTTTCTCTAGTATGCACAAATAAATAAATAAAATATATTTTTTTAAAAAAAGAAAAAAACAGGGCTGGAGCCTTTAATTTCAGCACTCGGGAGGCAGAGGCAGAGGAAGGAGGACTGATAGCCGTGAGTTCAAGGCTACCCTGAGACTACATAGTGTTAATTCCAAGAGGTCAGCCTGGGCTAGAGTGAGACCCTACCTTGAAAAATCAAAATACATTATCTGCCTCTCCCTGTCTCTCAAATAAATAAAAAATAATAATAAAGGAGGGCTGGAGAGATGGCTTAGCAGTTAAGGCACTTGCCTGATTCCCCAGTACCCACATAAGCCAGATGCACAAGTGGATACAAGTATCTGGAGTTCGTTTGCAGTGGCAAGAGGCCCTGGCACTACCAATCTCTAACTGCCTCTCTCTCTCCCTCCCTCCCTCCCTCCCCCCCCCGTCAAATAAATAGAATAAAATAAAAGAAAAGAAAGAAAAACCAAAATAAACAAACAGTAAGAAAGAGCATATGCCACCATGCCTGGCTTTGTTGTTTTATTTTTTCCCACCATGCTGAGCTTGCTTTTGTGTTTTTTTCTGAGATAGGGTCTCCTCTAGCTCAGGCTGACCTGGAATTCATTATGTAACCTCAGAGTGGCCTCAAACTCACAGTGATCCTATCCTACCTCTGCCTCCCAAGTGTTGGAATTAAAGGCATGCACCACCAGACCTGGCCTTGTTTTTGTTTTTTTTTAACCCTTCTCAGCCTTTATTTTATTAAATTATTTGATTAAAATTAGATATGAGGCTGGTTGGTGGCACACGCCTTTAATCCCAGCACTTGGGAGGCAGAGGTAGGAGGATCACAGTAAGTTTAAGGCCAGTCTGAGACTACATAGTGAGTTCCCAGTCACCCTGAGCTAGAGCAAGATCCTACCTTGAAAAACAAACAAACAAAAATTAGATATGAACCAAGGGTGTGGGGCTTAAGGACTTTCCTAGACCCCACGCACCCCGCTACAAATCCTCAACTTTTCACCTCATTTGAGGCAGGGTTTCTTCTCTGATCGCATTCTGAGAACTTCTGTCTCTGCCTCCCATCTCAATATAGGTGTCAGCTCAGAATTGCAGATAGGGTGGCAGAAGCCCGTCAGGACGCCAGCATTTTAGTGAGACCTGGGCTGGAGCTTGGGCACTGTCACTCAAGTGCTTTTTTTTTTTTGTAACAGGGTCTTATGTACCCTAGGTTGCCTTGGATGATATGTAGCTAAAAATGACTTTGAACTTTCTGATTATGTAATTTCCACTTTTTTTGTACTGGGACAACAGGCATGCTGCCCTACTGCACTCAACTACTGCAGCTCTTAACAGCATCCATTTCGGGTTGGAGAGATGGTTTAGTGGTTAAGTGCTTGCCTGTGAAGCCTAAGGACCCCGGTTTGAGGCTCGATTCCCCAGGACCCATTTAAGCCAGATGCACAAGGGGGCGCATGCATCTGGAGTTCATTTGCAGTGGCTGGAGGCCCTGACGCACCCATTCTCTCCCTCTCTCTCTCTCTGCTTCTTTCTCTGTCTGTTGCTCACAAATAAATAAATAAATATTTTTTTAAAAAAAAGCATCCATCTCGGGCTGGAGAGGTGGCTTAGCGGTTGAGCGCTTGCCTGTGAAGCCTAAGGACCCCAGTTCAAGGCTGGTTCCCCAGGACCCACGTTAGCCAGAAGCACAAGGGGGCGCACGCATCTGGAGTTCATTTGCAGAGGCCGGAGGCCCTGGTGTGCCCATTCTCTCTTTCTCTCTCTCTCCGCCTCTTTCTCTCTGTCACTCTCAAATAAATAAATAAGAATGAACAAAGAAATTTCTTTTAAAAAAAAGCATCCATCTCTGTGAAGGTCTCTGCAGGTTTTATAGTATCTGCATTGTTCACTTCCCTTTTCCATCAGGGACATTGTAACCATAAAATCAAAATAACAGGAAATTCCAAATTTCACGAGTTCTTGTGGCCCAAACGCAGCTGACATCTAGCAAAGCTTTTGTTGTTTGGTTTTAGCAGTATTTCCTGTGTAGCTCCTGGGTGACTGCTGCATCCAAATCTGTGTGTCATCACTTGGGTTCAGCTGTTTCTTCAAAGAAGAATTGGGCCAATGCTCCTTTGATGTCATTGTGTTGACAGTCATTTTCAGTATGAAGCTCTGACTACTTCTCCTTTTCCTTTAATAACCATTCATTTCGTTTGGATTCTTCATTTAAGGGGTTGATGGCTCATGGTGGGTAGCACATGCTTGCAATCCCAGCACTTGGGAGGCTGAAGAATGAGAAGTAACCTAAATTTGAGGACAGCCTGGGTTATATAGTGAGTTCCAGGACAGCCAGTACTGAAGAGTGAGAATTTGCCTTAATAAACAAACCAGGAAAGCCAGGCATGGTGGCCCATGCCTTTAATCCCAGCACTAGGGAGGCAGAGATAGGAGGATCACTGTGTTCAAGGCCACCTTGGGACTACATAATATACTCCAGTTCAGCCTGAGCTAGAGTGAAACCCTACTTCGGAAAAAAACAAAACAACAACAACAACAACAACCCCCCCCCAAAAGAAACAAACAAACAAACAAAAAAAAAAAACCAGGAGCTGGGCATAGTTGCGCATGCTGCCTTTAATCCCAGCACTCCAGAGGCAGAGGTAGGAGGATCATCATGATTTCAAGGCCACCCTAAGACTACATAGTGAATTCCAGGTCAGCCTGGTCTACACTGAGACCCTACCTGGAAAAGCCAAAAACAAACAAACAAGCAAACAAAATACCCAGGGGACTGGAGAGATGTCTCAGCAGTTAAGGTACTTGCCTGAGAAGCTTAAGGACCCATGTCAACTACCCAGATCCCACATAAACTGGACACAAAAGGTGATGGATCCACACAGGTGGCACATGTGCACAAAGTGATGCACACGACTGGAGTTCATTTGCAGTGGCTGGAGGCCCTGGTGCATTAATTCTCTCTCTCTCAAAAAGAAAATAAACAAAACAAAACAAGCCAGGTATTGTGGCTCATGCCTTTAACCTCAGCACTCAGGAGGCAGAGGTAGGAGGATCACTGAGAGTTCGAGGCCACCCTGAGACTACATAGTGAATTCCAGGTCAGCCTGAGCTAGAGTGAGACTTGCCCTCAAAAAAACAAAAAAAAAAAAGAGCCGGGTGTGGTGGCGCACGCCTTTAATCCCAGCACTTGGGAGGCAGAGGTAGGAGGATCGCCGTGAGTTCAAGGCCACCCTGAGTCTACAGAGTTAATTCCAGGTCAGCCTGGACCAGAGTGAGACCCTACCTCAAGAAAAAAAAAAAAAGGGGGGGGGGAGGGTATTACCATGGGATATTTTTTATAGTCATGGAAAATGTTAATAAAAATTGAGAAAAAAAGAAATTTTATGGAATAAAATTTAAGACCAAAGATCAAAATGTGTATAACAGTTAAGGCATTTGCCTATAGAGCCAAAGGACCCAGGTTCCATTCCCCAGGACCCACATTAGCCAGATGCACAAGATGGCACATAGGTCTGGAGTTTGTTTGCTAAGGCTGGAGGCCCTAATGTACCCATTCTTGCTCTCTTTCTATTTGCCTCTTTCTCTTGCTCAAATAAAAATAAAATATAAAAAAAAGTGGGGCTGTAGAGATGGCTTAGGGGTTAAGGTGTTTGCCTGCAAAACCTAAGGACCTTGGTTTGATTCCCCCGGACCCACATAAGCAAGATGTACAAGGTGGCACATGAGTCTGGAAATTTGCTTGTGGTGGCTGGAGGCTCTAGCATGCACATTCTCTCTTTGTCTCTTCATGTCACTTTCTGTCTCTCAAATAAATAAATAAAAATGAAAATATTTTTTAAAAAAGAAAAACAACAACATCAAAAAGCAACAACCACCAAAACAAACAAACAAACAAAATAATGGAGCATATGTTTACAGCAGCTAAAGACACTGTCATGCCCAACACCCACCCACCCACAACCACACACATACACATATGTGCAAATAAATACAATTTTAAAAATAATAGGGGCTGCATATTTAAAAAATAATAGGCACATAGTTTCAGTTCCAGCACTCTGGAGGCAACAGTAGGAGAATTGCCATGAGTTCAAGGCCACCCTGAGACTATATAGTGAATTCTAGGTCGGCTAGAGTGAGACACTGCCTCGAAAAACAAGACAAAAACAAAACAAAAAAAAACAGGGGCTAGAGAGATGGCTTAACAGTTAAGTTGTCTGTGAAGCCTAAGGACACAGGTTAGATTCCCCAGTACCCACATAAGGCCAGATGCACAAAGTGATGCATGCATCTGTAGTTCATTTGCAGTGGCTAGAGGCCCTGGTGCACCCATATTCATTCATTCTGGTTCTCTCCCTCTTCCTCTCTCCTTGGGGAAACAAAATATTTAAAAATAAAAAAATAATAAAACCAAAACCATGTATGGTTGTCATGTATCTGGTGTTCCTTTATAGTAGCAGGAGGCCTTAGTGCACTCGTTTCTTCTCTTTCTCACTCTCTGTCACTGTTTGAATAGGGTCTTGCTCTAGACCAGGCTGACCTGGAACTCACTATGCAGTCTCAGGGTGGCCTCAAACTCAAGGCGATCCTCCTTTTGTCCTTCCAAAGGCTGTGTGCTACATAGTTCTTTCCAGTATGCTGATAGCTAGTGAATTGGAAAGAGGCTTCTAGCTCAGCTCCAGTTTGATTTCTCAGTGACTTGCAGCCCAAGGATGTGGAGTCTTAAGCAATAGGGTCTTACTATCTAGTTCTGCTTGCAAATAAAAATAAAATATTAGAAGCCAGGTATGGGGGCATACACTTTTCATCCCAGCATTTGGAAGGCAGAAGTAGGAGGTTCTCTGTGAGTTTGAGGCCACCCTGAGACTACATAGTGAATTCCAGATGAGCTTGGGCTAGATCGAGACCCTACCTCAAAAAGCCAAAATAAATAAGTAAAATAAAATAAAATAAAATAAAATAAAAAGGCTGGAGGGGCTGCAGAGATGGCTCAGTGGTTAAGGGGCTTACCTGCAAGGCCAAAGGACCTTGGTTTGATTCCCCAGGAACCATGTAAACCAGATGCACAAAGGAACGCATTCATCTGGAGTCTGTTTACAGTGGCTGGAAGCCCTGGTGTGCCCATTCTCTCACTCTCTCAGCCTCTTTCCCTCTCTCAAATAACTAAATAAAAATGAAAATAAAAAAGCCGGGCATGGTGGCGCATGCCTTTAATCCCAGCACTAGGGAGGCGGAGGTAGGAGGATCACCATGACCACCCTGAGAATACAAAGTGAATTCCAGGTCAGCCTGGACTAGGGTGAGACTCTACCTCAAAAAAAAAAAAAAAAAAAAAAAAAAAAGATAAAAGCTAAATAATTCAATTAAAAATAAATAAAAAGGCTGGAAAGATTGCTTAGTGGTTATGGCACTTGCCTACAAAGCCAAAGGACCATGGTTCAATTCCCCACAGTACCCATGTAAAGCCAGATGCACAGGTGGTGCACGCATTCTGGAGTTTGCGGTGGCTGAAGGTGCACCCATTCCATTTCTCTCTCTCATCTCTATCTGCCTCTTTCTCTCAAATACCTAAAGAAATAAAATATATTTTTTTTTCTTAAAAAAAGGGAAAAAGCCAGGCATGGTAGCACACACCTTTAATCCTATCACTCAGAAGGCAGAGGTAGGAGGATCACCATGAGTTCGAGGCCACCCTGAGATTACATAGTGAATTCCATGTCAGCCTGAGCCATAGTGAGACCCTAGCTCAAAAAACAAAAACAAAAACAAAAACAAAAACAAAAACAAAAAAAAAAGGAAAGGAAAAAAGCGGCACAAGCCTTTAATCCTAGCACTCTGGAGGCAGAGGTAGGAGGATCACTGTGAGTTCAAGGCTACCCTGAGACTACATTAGTAAATTCCAGGTCAGCCTCAGCTAGAGTGAGACCCTGCCTCAAAAAAAACAAAAAAAGAAAGGAAAAAGAAAGAAAAAGGGATTTTCAGATAAATAGCTGAATGTAAGGAAAGTATAAGAGAAAAGCAAAAGAAAACACTGGACTTGATCTCTACAGATAGAGTATTTATTAGAGAAAACATCTAGGGGCCTCAGCTTTCCTGCGGGACGAAGGCTGAAGCACTCACTGAGCCAGGCTGGAATATAAGTTTATAAGGAGGATCCTAAGAAAAACAGACTGGACCAGGTGCAGTTGATAATAAGAAAATTGTAGCTGTTTGTGTCCTTGTTCAGAATAGGCTTCTTCAGCCAGGAATGTCTAAGGGAGGACACTCAGATGGTCTCTGGTCCTTCAAGGCCATCTAGGCTAAGGGGAGTACATTAATTAGGGAAGGGTGCCAAACTTCTTTATTGCCCCCAAGCTTTAGGGATAGTTATTAACTCTTTAGTTCCCTTTAGTTTTCAGGGAAGGCTAGTAACCATTCACTTAATGGCTCTTGCTGGCAGATCTGCATGGGAGAAATGCTAATATGAGATCTGAGTTCTTTAAGTTGAGTGAAATTCTCTCAAAGGAATATTTACATCTTCAGAGAGGAATAGAGAACATTATAACATCCTGTACTTGGGATGAAAGAACTAGTGTGGGAGGACAGTTATACCTCATGGAGAAGAGATGGAGAAAATGAGTCTATATTATAGCAAGATTTCTGCATTGTATGTGAAATGAAATACTATTAGTTCTGCTAGGGCTGTGGGTACTAGGTGTGGAGCGTGTTTGTGAAACTAGCACTTAGCCCTTGGGAAGGCTGAGGCAGGATGATTGCAATGAGTTCTAGGCCAGCCTAGACTTCATGAGAACTTGTCTCAAAATGAATGAATTAGGTAGGGTTGGAGAGATGGTTTAGTGGTTAAGTGCTTGCCTGTGAAGCTTAAGGACCCCGGTTTGAGGCTCAATTCTCTCTCTTTCTCTCTCTGTCACTCTCAAATAAATAAATAAAAATGAACAAAAAAAATTTTTTAAAATGAATGAATTAATTAATAGAACCAAATCCAACCATATAAATATCACTTAAATATTAATGGACTAGGCCAGGTGTAGTGGCCCACACCTTTAATGCCAGTACTCGGGAGGTAGAGGTAGGAGGATTACCTTCAGTTTGAGGCTACCCTGAGACTACATAGTGAATTTCAGGTCAGCCTGGGCTACAGTGACACCCTACCTCAAAATTAAATAAATATATATAGGTATATTTATATAAATATATGTATATATTATAAATATAATATATACATATATTATTAGCCCTTGGGAAGGCTGAGGCAGGATGATTGCAATGAGTTCTAGGCCAGCCTAGACTTCATGAGAACTTGTCTCAAAATGAATGAATTAGGTTGGGTTGGAGGGATGGTTTGCTATGAGCTTGAGGCCACCCTGAGACTGTATAGTTAATTCCAGGTCACCCTGGGCCAGAGTGAGACCCTACCTGGAAAAACTAAAAAAAAAAAAAAAAAAAAAAAAAAAAAAAAAAAGAAAAAAGAAAAGAAAAGGTGTGTGTGTGTGGGGGGTGCTGGAGAGATGGCTTAGCAGTTAAGGCATTTGCCTGCAAAGCCAAAGGATCCCAGTTAGGTTTGATTCTTCAGGACCCACGTAAACCAGATGCATAAGGGGGCACATGCATCTGGAATTTGTTTGCAGTGGCTAGAGGCCCTGGCACACCCATTTTCTCTCTTATTCTCTCTCTGTCTCTTTTGCTCTCAAATAAATAAATAAAATAAAAAATATATTATAAATATAATATATACATATATATATATAGAGAAAGAGACTCAAATTGCAAGGTAAAGTGACAGTCAGAGTGGTGTAGACCACTAAGGAAGGTAAGGCAGGAAGCTAGCCTGAGATCATTAGTTGAAGCCAGCTTGAACAACAGGACCTCATGTCTATTCTTCCTTTTTTTAGTCCCTGTATCTCTAGTGCTGGGGATTGAACTTAAGGCCTAAAACATACTAGACAAGTGTTCTTCTACTCTGCTTCATCTCCAACCCTTAATTATTTTGAGACAAGGTCCTGCTATGCAGCTCAGGCTGGACTTGAACTTGCAATTCTCCTGCCTTAGCCTCTTAATTGCTGGAGATACAGGCTTGGCTACAATGCTTGGCTACAACAGAATATTCTTCAAGCCATACTGTTTGTCTCAGAAAAAATTAAATTAGGGCTAGAGGGACCCAGGTTCCATTCCCCAGAACCCATACAAGCCAGATGCACAAGGTGGCATGTGCATCTGGAGTTCTTTTGCAGTGGCTAAAGGCCCTGGTGTGGTGTGCCTATTCTTTTCCTACCTCTCTCAAATAAATAAATAAAAAGCATTTTTAAAAATTTATAAAGTTGGGCTGGAGAGATGGCTTAGTGGTTAAGCGCTTGCCTGTGAAGCCTAAGGACCCCGGTTTGAGGCTCAATTCCCCAGGACCCACTTTAGCCAGATGCACAAGGGGGCGCACGCATCTGGAGTTCGTTTGCAGTGGCTGGAGGCCCTGGCGCTCCCATTCTCTCTCTCTCTCTAGCTATCTGCCTTTCTCACTCTGTCTGTCGCTCTCAAATAAATGAATAAAAAATGAACAAAAAAAATTTATAAAGTTTATATGAAAGAAAGAATTATTAGCTGGTGGCAAACACCTTTAATCCTAGCACTCAGGAGGCAGAGGTAGGAGGATTGCTATGAGCTCGAGGCCACCCTGAGACTGTATAGTTAATTCCAGGTCACCCTGGGCCAGAGTGAGACCCTACCTGGAAAAACTAAAAAAAAAAAAAAAAAAAAAAAAAAAAAAAAAAGAAAAAAGAAAAGAAAAGGTGTGTGTGTGGGGGGGGGGGGTGCTGGAGAGATGGCTTAGCAGTTAAGGCATTTGCCTGCAAAGCCAAAGGATCCCAGTTAGGTTTGATTCTTCAGGACCCACGTAAACCAGATGCATAAGGGGGCACATGCATCTGGAATTTGTTTGCAGTGGCTAGAGGCCCTGGCACACCCATTTTCTCTCTTATTCTCTCTCTGTCTCTTTTGCTCTCAAATAAATAAATAAAATAAAAAAGATTTATTTTACCTAGCTGGGTATTGGTGGTGCACACCTTTAATCTCAGCACTCTGGAGAGGTAGAAGGATTGCTGTGTGTTCGAGGCCATCTCAAAAAATCAAAAGAAAAGAAAAGAAAGATTTAGCTGGGTGTAGTGGCATACACCTTTATTCCCAGAACTTGGGAAGCAGAGGTAGGAGGATCACCATGAGTTCGAGGCCACACTGCGACTACATAGTGGGTTTTCTTCTCTTTTTCTTAATTCTATTTTTATTTATGTGTCAGAGAGAAAGAGAGAGAATGGGCACACCAGAACCTCCAGCCACTGTAAACAAACTCCAGATGTATGTGCCACCTTGGGCATCTGGCTTACATGGGTACTGGGGAATTGAACCTTGAACCAGGGTCCTAGGCTCCACAAGCAAACAGTTAACCACTAAGCCATCTCTCCAGCCTTTTTTTTTTTTTTGGTGGGGGGGATGTAAGGTCATGATCTAGCCAAGGCAGACTGGGTATTCATTATAGTCTCAGGGTGGCCTTGAATTCCCAGTGCTCCTCCTACCTCTGCCTCCTGAGTGCTGGAATCAAAGGTGTGTGCACCACCAAGCCGGATTGGGTTTTCTTACAACCTCGGAGATGTAAGTTAATTATCCAGTTGGGATAAACGTCATTGGTTAAATCTAAATATGTTTGGAAGACCTGTGTTGGTTAGGGAGAGAGGACATATCAGAAAGAGCCCATGGGCAGGAGGTGGATGGAGATTTGGGAGGAGCCTGTGAAAAATTAAGGAGGAAGTTCAAGGAAGCTATTCCTCCTGATCACCACCTTGAGTTGGCTGAAGTTTCCTGATCACTATCTGTGTCTCACTGGTGCAGAGCAATGACTCAGAATTATGCAAGTGAAAATGAGTGCCCCCAGGGGATTGCAACAAGGCACTGAAACCTTGTGGACTAGTCAGCTCGGCCTTTTCTAGCAGAGTTTGCGTTAGCACCATCAAGGAACAACTTTCACTTTGCTTGTAAACCACACAGGGAGAAAGGGAACCAGGGTTCCAAACAAGTTGACACTATTTTGGTGCTACTATTTTCCTTAGACATAATTGACTGTCTTTGGGTTTCTCCTTAGCATAAATTATAATGAGAACAACACATTCTGGAGTCCAGCCAAGGGAGGACACCTGTACATGTCCTTTTCCCATACAGCTGTGGGTTTTGGGGTCCCTCAATTGATTATTCCTTTCTGTGAGTCTCCTACACACCTGGAGTTGCCTTCTAGTCTCACCAGGGCAAGACTATGCTTTTTTAGGCTCGTGTTCCTAACTATCTACCTACAAAAGAAGATTACCTTAAACTGGAGAGATGGCTTAGTGGTTAAGGTGCTTGCCTGAAAAGCCTAAAGACCCAGATTCCATTTCCCAGTACCCACGTAAAGCCAGATGTACAAAGTGGCACATGCATCTGGAGTTCCTTTGCAGCAGTTAGAGGCCCTAGCATGCCCATTCTCTAGCTCTCTCAAATAAATGAATATATAAAATGCCTTTTTAATTTTTAAAAAATATTTCATTTATTTATTTGACAGAGAGAACAGGGGAGAGAGAGAAAGAATGGGCGCACCAGGGCCTCCAGCTACTGTAAAAGAACTGCAGACTCATGCACTCACTTGTGCATCTGGCTAATGTGGTCCTAGGGAATTGAACCTGGGTTCTTTGGCTTTGCAAGCAAACGCCTTAACCGCTAAGCTATCCCTCCAGCCCAAATTTTTTTAAAGTTTTTTTTTTTTTAATTTTTATTAGCATTTTTCATGATTATAAAAAAAATCCCATGGTAATTCCCTCCCTCCCCCCCTACACTTTCCCCTTTGAAATTCCATTCTCCATCTAAAGATTTTTAAAGTAATGGTGGTGCACGTATTTAATCCCAGCACTCGCTTGGTTGGCAGAGGTAGGAGGATCACTGTGAGTTCAAAGCCACCCTGTGAATTCATATAGTGAATTCCAGGTCAGTCTGAAGTAGAGTGAGACCCTACCTCAAAAATAAAAAAAAATAAAAAAATCCAAATAAGGGCTGGAGAGATGGCTTAGTGGTTAAGTGCTTGCCTGTAAAACCTAAGGACCCCGGTTCAAGGCTTGATTCCCCAGAACCCACATTAGCCAGATGCACAAGGGTGATGGTGATGGCTGGAGTGTGAGTAGGAACTCCTGCTGCCACTCCACCTCAGACTTTGTGTTTGTTTGGGTTTGTTATTTCCAGGTAGAGTTTCACTCTGGCCCTGGCTGACTGGAATTCACTCTGTAGTCTCAGGCTGGCCTTGAACTCATGGTAATACTCCTACCTCTGCCTCCCAAGTACTGGGATTAAAATGTGCCACCACGCCTGGTTGTTTATTTTATTAAATATTATTTATTTATTTATTTGAGAGAGACAGAGACAAATGGGCACGCCAGGGTCTCCTGCTGCTGCAAACAAACTCCAGACACATGAACCACCTTGTGCAATCTGATTTATGTGGGTTCGGGGGAATCAAACCTGGGTCCATTGGCTTTGCAGGTAAGTGCCTTAACTGTTAAATTAACCCTCCAGGCCTGTTTTTTATTTTATTTTATTTATTGTTTTTTTCGAGGTAGGATCTCACGCTAGTCCAGGCTGACCTGGAATTCACTCTGTTCTCGGGGTGGTCTCGAACTCATGGTGATCCTCCTACCTCTGCCTCCCGAGTGCTGGGATTAAAGGCGTGCTCCACCACGCTTGGCTTCTCTTGATTTTTAACCGAAGTTGAAACTCATCATCTCCACTGGGGAGGAGTGGGGGTCTCGAGGGGCGGGGCGGGCGGGGCGGGGTCCGGCGGGGCGGGGTCGGCCCTCCAGCTCCAGCTCGGCGGCTTTCCGCGGGTCACTCCGCACCATGGGCAGTCTCTTGGGCAGCGCCGCGGTTCGGGCGCTGCTGTGCTGGCCGCACAGGCTCATCTTGCGCCAGCTCGTGCGCCCCAGCTTTGGTGAGTCTGGCGCTGGCCGGGGGTCGGGCGCGGGGCGGCTGCGCGGCCTTTGTTCGTGCACGTGGACGGCCCGAGTGGCCGAGCGAGCGCACGGGACTGGGAAGGCACGGGCTTGGCTCGCTAGACTCTGCAGCCGCACCTCCCCAGCTGCCCCGGGCTGCGGAAACGAGGATCCCAGAGCAGAGGAAAGCCAAAGGCCAGGCAGCCATTCATGACGGTGTTGCAGCCGATCTGTGGCTCTTGGGGTTGGGGGCGCGCTCTCAGCACGGAAGATGTTAGGCGCAGGCCAAGCTGGGACAGAGGCGGGACACCAGGCCCGAGACTTCCCTACCCACCTCTGCCTGGGAACCATGAGGACGCTTCAACGGAGCCATTCAGTGCTTCCTTCCTTCCACTCGCACTGGAAAGTGAACTGACGTAGGAAGGCATAAACAAGCTGGGATCTGAGCCATAGGGCTACACTGGGTTCCCCATTAACTAGGCTCCGGGAACAAATACGCTAGGAATTCTCCCACAGGCTCCAGTCAGCCTGGGAGGACGTTGTGGGCACCTGCCTGTCTGCTCCCTGGCATGCGTGTGTAATTTTCCCTTTCGGATCATGAAGCCGAACCCCTCCTACCTAGATCCTAAATTACTTTTTTTTTTTCTTTACTTTTGAGACATCCAGGTGTTAGTCCTGTCTCAAAAGCAGCTCATTGCCCTGAGGCTGCAGGAGAGGAAGGACACCGTAAAACTCCCTAAGTAGTGTTCATTTGAGAGTTTAGTTTGAACCTCATAGCTGCCAGGCAAAGCGAATCATCTCCACCCCTTCCTTCTCAAGGCCCACGCCTTTATTTCTACTATGCAGTCCACATGGAAGGGGTGCATGACCTCTCCTTGCCAGAGGACGGGGTTTAGACTTTCAGTGTGTGGCAGGTCTGGGGTTCACATTGTCTGTAGCCTGGAGGAGTCAAGGCCATTGCTGCATGGCCAGGCCTGATAGTCACTAATCTCCCTGGCCTCTCGAAGATGTCTTTTCAGGGGAGCCAGTTCCACCTTTTATGCTTGTTCCTTCCCCAGCTGTCCTGCATAGAGGTGGGCACCCTAAATCTGGGTAATGCTGGGCCTTGGTGGGTGAGCCAGGTTGGGGAGATGTGAGAGGCTGAGGCAGTGACAGCCCTGACCCCTTCTCTTTTAAAGGAGGGCCCTCCTGGTCCCAGGAGAGGACCCTGGTTGCCGTGAAACCTGATGGGGTGCAGCGGAGGCTGGTGGGGACTGTGATCCAGCGCTTTGAGAGGCGGGGCTTCAAGCTGGTGGGGATCAAGATGCTGCAGGTATCTGAGTCCTTGGCCTGTGGTGTCCCTAAAAGGAGTCTGTTGGCGCTGGCAATTTTCAGGGCTGGGAGCCAGCCTATGTGGGTGTTGTCTGCAAAGTGCCCTAAGGTCATGACACCAGTGTGGTGGGGGAGAACGGGCTCACTCTCCAAAGGTTTGTCTCATCTCTCCTCTCAATGCCATGCAGGCACCAGAGAGCATCCTTGCTGAACACTACCAGGACCTACAGAAGAAGCCCTTTTACCCAGCCCTTATCAGCTACATGAGCTCTGGGCCCGTGGTGGCTATGGTATAGCTGGGTAGGGGCAGTGGAAGGGCTGTGGGGGTGTGTCTTCCCTCACACATGGGGGCAGCCTGGATTGAACCCAGGGCTCCTTTGTGCCCCACCCCAACTTCTCCCCAACCTTTAGCTCTGTGCTGCAGGTCTGGGAAGGGCACAACGTGGTCCATGTCTCAAGGGCCATGATAGGACATACTGACTCCACTGAGGCTGCCCCGGGGACCATCAGGGGAGACTTCAGCATTCACATCAGCAGGTATGGGTCTCTGACATCTTTGGTATTCTGATGTGGGGTGAAGATGCCAGTGTTTAGGGGGACAGCTTGCAGGTATAAGGGAGATCCTAGAGACCTGGGTGTCTTTCTGAGCTGAAAGTGAAGCCAAAAGAGACTTGATAGTGGAAGATTGGCTAGAAGTTTCATTATTTTATTTTTTGGGGCAAGGTCCATGTAGCCCAGACTGGCCTTGAACTCTGGATCCTTCTGAATGCTGGGATTATAGGTGTATGTCATTGTGCCTGACTAGAAGATTTCTTTTTAATTTTTTAAAAAATGTTTAACTTATTTATTTGACAGAGAAAGAAAGGGGGGGGGGAGAGAGAGAGATAGAGTGGGAGAGAGGGAGAGAGAGAGAGAGAATGGGTACACCAGGGCCTCCAGCCACTGCAAACGAACTCTAGATGTATGTGCCCCCTTGGGCATCTGGCTAATGTGGGTCCTGGGTAACTGAACCTGGGTCCTTTGGCTTTGCAGGCAAATGCCTTAACTTCTAAGGTAAGGTCTCAGTCTAGCCCAGGCTGACCTGGAACTCACAGTGATTCCCCTGCCTCAGCCTCCCAAGTGCTGGAATTAAAGGTGTGCTTCACCATGCCTGGCTTTAGAACAGTTTCCCCACCCCCCTTTTTTAAAACAGCTCTTTAACATACACAGAAGAAGATAACACATTATCTTGTGAGACACCCTGAGGGGGTTGGCATGTGATAACTGGTAGAGAAAGGCAGCTCCCAGTTAGGGTCTGGGTTGGCCTATGAAGTTGTGGATTAAGGTCTGAGGCCTTGCTCAATTCAGTTTCTAGTCTCTGTTACTTTTTTCCCCCTCCTTTTCTCTTCCCTCTTCCTCTCCTTTTCCTTCCCTCTCCCTCCCCCCCTTTTTTTTGCATGTGCATAGTATGTGTGATATGATGGGCGTGGTGTATGCACATGTGTATGTGCTGGTATGGAACCGATGGGCTTGCATATGGCAGTTAGAGGAGACTTTTGGGTGCTCCCATCTATCACTCACCCAGCAGATTTTTTCTTGTGACAATCTCACACTGATTCTACAACTTGATGGTTCGTGAGCCTCAGTGCCCCCACTGGACTGGGGTTACAGGAATGTACGGCCACATCTTTGCTGTTTATGTGGGTTCTAGAGATTCAAATTTGGGCAGTCTCAGGTCCCCTCAGACCTCATACTTGTGCAGGAAGTGCATTTAGCCATTTATCCATCTTTCCAGTCATTTTTCTTTTTAAAATGATGTATTTTTCCAAGGCAAGCACCCTTTGCCATTTACACACACACACATATTTTTTGTTTTTTCTACATAGTGGAGGATGATCTTGAATTCCTAATCATTCTGCCTCATACCTCCCAAGTTCTGGAAGTAGACTTCCACACTTAGTTTATACAATGCTGAGGAGCAAACCTAGACTTCATGCATGATAGGCAAAAAGTCTACCAGTTGAGTTATACTCTCAACCCCAATTTTCCTTCCTTAAAAAAAAACAAAAAACACTTTAGTTATTTACTTATTTGAGAGAGAGAGAAAGAGGGAGAGAGAGAATGGGCATGCCAGGGCCTTCAGCCACTGCAAATGAACTCCAGATACATGCACCCCCTTGTGCATCTGGCTTACATGGGTCCTGGAGAATCGAACCACGATCCTTTGGCTTTGCAGGTAAATGCCTTAACTGCTAAGCCATCTCTTCAGCCCATCTTCCTTTTTTTTTTTTTCTTTCATTTTTTTATTAACAACTTCCATGATTATAAACAATATCCTATGGTAATTCCCTCCCACCCCCCACTTTCCCCTTTGAGTCTCCATTCTCCATCATATACCCTCTTCCTCTCGGTCTCTTTTATTTTGATGTTATGCTCTTTTCCTCCTATTATGATGGTCTTGTGTAGGTAGTGTCAGGCACTGTGAGGTCATGGATATCCGGGCCATTTTGTGTCTGGAGGAGCACATTGTAAGGAGTCCTACCCTTCCTTTGGCTCTTACATTCTTTCCGCCACCTCTTCCCCAATGGACCCCCCCCTTTTTTTTTTGAGACTGGGTCTCCCTCTGTAGCTAGGCTGACGTGGTACTGTGTAACCCAGGCTGGCCTTGAACTCAAGGTAACCCTCCTGCCTTAGCCTCTCCAGTGCTGGGATTACTGGTATGTGCAGCACCATACTCCACTGTTATTCCTTTCCCTTCTGTAAAATGACCTCACTTCCCTAGAAAGAGGGCAGCAGGCTAGAGGCAGATTGTCCTTGAACCCCTGACGCGGATGCTTGAGCTTCACCTTTTCCACCTGTCACAGGAACGTCATCCATGCTAGTGACTCTGTGGAGGAGGCCCAGAGGGAGATCCAGCTGTGGTTTCAGAGAAGCGAGCTGGTAAACTGGGTAGACAGTGGCCACCAGGCCAGCTGCTACCCATCTTGAGGGCTTGAACTGTTCCTGACACTTCCATGGCCATCCAGGACTAACTACCTCTGTCAACGAGAACTGAAGCCAACACCCTTGCCAACTGTCCAAGCTACTTGTTCACCTTCTGCCCCACTCCAGCCAAAGGGAGTTTGAGCCCCAACTTTATGTGCCTTTTTGTATCCTAAGTCAGCACAAGATTGGACCACACCCTTCTGTATGAAAGTGCTAGATAACCTTTGGGGTACCTTTAAGGTAAACTTAGCTGCTCCAAGGGAGATACATTAAAATCTTCTGCTTAGAATGGGAGTGTGTTCATCATTACTTGTCATCTCTGTGTTGTGCAACTTTTGGGGAAGGCATGAACAAATGCCAGTTCACCCCAGATAGGTCACCAACAACAGACCAATGTAACAATTCCATCCAAGCGTAGCTTGGCAAATCAATGAGTTTATTTGGCTTGCTAACAGCATAGGTCAGACCCCAAAAGAGCCGCATTATGGAAAAAGCCCATCTTGACATGGATGATGGCCTCATGGAAGTTGTGTCATTTAATCTTCTACTTCCATATACTCTGACATCCCTGCTGCCCCAAGGCCAGGGGCAGCTTGGGGCTGGAGGAAGTGTTGGCTAGGGAACCCCATAAGAGAATTCTATGACCCGTAGGTGCCATTTTGTGCAGCTGTCTTACGTGGGTCCTGGGGAACTGAACTTGGATCCTTAAGCTTCGCAGGCAAGCACCTTAACCACTAAGCCATCTCTCCAGCCCCCTCAGCCATCTTTTATTTATTTATTTATTTGTTTATTTTGATTTATTTGAGAGCGACAGACAGAGAAAGAGGCAAAGAGAGAGAGAGAGAGGAGAGTGGGCGCGCCAGGGCTTCCAGCCACTGCAAACAAACTCCAGACACGTGCGCCCCCTTGTGCATCTGGCTAACGTGGGTACTAGAGAATCGAGCCTCGAACCGGGGTCCTTAGGCTTTACAGGCAAGCGTTTAACCGCTAAGCCATCTCTCCAGCCCTCAGCCACCTTTTTTGACATTTCCAGAAAGTACCTTTAACTGCTGAGCCATCCCTCCAGCCTCTCGACTTTTTAATTTTTTTTTTTTTGTTTGTTTGTTTTTGGTTTTGGTTTTTCGCGGTAGGAGTCTCAGGGTGGCCTGGAACTCATGGTGATCCTCCCACCTCTGCCTTCCGAGTGCTGGGATTAAAGGAGTGCGCCACCACACCCAGAAACTTTTTAACTTTTCGTTGACGGAACGCAGCCCTGGGTTCCCGGCACTGGCCTCAGGAGGGCTAGGTGCTGTGACCCTTGCTGGCCACAGAGGCGGTCTCCCCGGGATCTGCGTCAGAGCTGGCAGCGCCAGAGGCCCATCTGGGCTTTGCTCTCCAGGGTTTCTGAGCACGGGGAAGGCGTGTCCGGGAGACAGGGTCGTGCTCATGCATTGCCACAGCTTCCACACCTGGGAGGCCGACCCACTAGCGCAGCCTGAGTCCGCGGATCGGACCTGGCGTGTCCGCCGTGGTGCTGCACAACGACTGACTTGCAATTCCAAGCCGCCACAGCGTTAAACCCGCCTCCCAGCCGCACTGCGCCCGCGCCCGCTCAGCCTGCGCCCGCGCCCGCTCAGCCTGCGCCCGCGCCCGCTCAGCCTGCGCCCGCGCCCGCTCAGCCTGCGCCCGCGCCCGCTCAGCCTGCGCCCGCGCCCGCTCAGCCTGCGCCCGCGCCCGCTCAGCCTGCGCCCGCGCCCGCTCAGCCCGCGCCCGCCCCGCCTCCTGGCGGCCGGTCCCAGCAGGCCGTGCGCCGCGGTGGGCGGGAGCGGCGTCCGCCTGGCCCGACTGCTGTCGGGGTCGTCTGGGCGGAGCTAGGCTCTCGCCGAGCTTGAGGCTGCTTCCTCGACCTCGAAGCTTCGTACTGTCCCGGCCAGCTCAAGCCCGCACCGAGCGTCATGGCCCAGCCGCCGCCCGACGTCGCGGAGGACGACTGTCTTCCTGAGTACCGTCACCTTTTCTGCCCGGATCTCCTACAGTGAGCTCGAGCCGGGTCCCGGGGAGCGGTCGCGGGGCGGAGCGCAGGGGTCTTGCAGGATGTGACAGTACCTGGGAGCCGCTCTGGAGTAATGCTCGTGAGCGATCCTAGACCTGAAGTTTCTTGGACTTGCAGGCTTGAGGTTCTTGGAGAGTGGGATGAACTGGGAGGGAAGCCTTTCTGATTTGAAAACGTCTTTCTCTTGATAACTTTCTGCACAGAGGTTTAGGTTAAAATTTTTTTACCCCTTCGAGGTCAGCCTGGACTAGAGCGAAACCCTACCTCAAAAAATAAGTTTTTTTTTTCTTTTAAGGTAAAAGTTTTTTTTTTTTTTTTTAATGGTTTTAGTTTTAGTTTTTCGAGGTAGGGTTTCGCTCCAGTCCAGGCTGCCCTGGAATTTAGTATGTAGTCTCAGGGTGGCCTCGAACTCATGGCTATCCACCTACCTCTTCCTCCCAAGTGCTGGCATTAAAGGCATGCGTCACCACTCTTAGCTGAAAAAAACCTTTTGCCCTGAAGATCCAGAAAGCCTAAGAACAACAGGTTCTTAAAGATTGTAATTTTGGGCTGGAGAGATGGTTAAGGCACTTGCCTGTGAAGCCTACGAACCCAGGTTGGATTTTCTAGGTCCCATGTAAGCCAGATTCACATGGTGGAGCATGCATCTAGAGTTCATTTTCAGTGGCTGGAGGCCCTGGTGTGTCCATTCTCACTCTCTCTCTTCCCTTCTCTGTCTCTAATAAATAAATAAATAAATAAATAAATAAATAAATAAATAAATAAATAAATAAAAAAGATTGTAATTTTATGTCCCGAGTTGTAGCACAGCAGTGTCCAAGGGCTTGGTTTCCATTCTCTGCAGGATGCATATTATTGCACAGACACACAGGTTAGAAGCTTTTGGGGCCAAAGTCACATCACATTAGGTGAAAGTTTATGAGGATCAAAGGCTACTTAACTGCTGCCCTTCAGTAAATACGGATTTGTTAATTTATTGGTGGTTTTTTGAGGTAGGGTCTCATTCTAGCACAGGCTGACCTAGAATTCATTATGTCATTTCAGGCTGGTCTTGACCTCATGGTGATCCTCCTACCTCTGCCTCCCCAGTGCTGGGATTAAAGGCATGGATTACCATCCTAGCCCAGGTTGACCTGTGTTAGAATTTGGGATTGACTAGGGCAATGTGGGGAATACAAGAGAGAAAAGCTGGACATGGTGGCACATGCCTTTAATCCCAGCACTGGGGAGGCAGAGGTAGGAGGACTGCCATGAGGTCAAGGCCACTCTGAGACTACATAGTGAATTCCAGGTCAGCTTGAGTTAGAGTGAAACCCTACCTTGACAAACCAAAAATAAAATATAATAAAGGTATGAGTCACTACGACATATTTTTTTAAAAAAGAATTTTCCAGTGAGATCAGTGATTCATAAATCCTTCAACCTGTAATTCATTATGTAGGCTCAGGTTGGCCTCGAACTCACAGTGGTCCTCAGCCTCTGGAGTGCTGGGATTAAAGGCATGTGCATGCCTGTGAAGGCCAGAGGTCAGTGTTGAGTGTTTTCTCAATCTCTTTCCTTTCCTTTCTTTTTTCTTTCTGAGAGAGAGAAAGAGGAAGAGAATGGGTGCATGTCTTTATGAGAGGAGTAGAGAAAGAGAATGGACACACCAGGGCCTCCAGCCACTGCAAAAGAACTGGAGACACATGTACCACTTTCTGTATCTGGTTTAGTAGGTCTTGGGGAGTCAAACCTGGTTCCTTTAGTTTTGCAGTCAAGCGCCGTAACTACCAAACCATCTCTCTAGCCCTGTCTCGTTTAAGATTGGGTCTCTGTTCCTGAACCTGGAACTCACTAATTTGGCTAGACTAGGTAGCTAGTAACTCTCATGAGTCATAGCTCAGTTTCAGGATTACAAGCAGGCACCACAGTACCTGGCACTTGAGAGGTAGAGGTAGGAGGGTCGCCGTGAGTTCAAGGCCACCCTGAGACTACAGAGTGAATTCCAGGTCAGCCTGGGATAGAGTGAAACTCTACCTTGAAAAACCAAAAACAAACAACAACAAAACAAAAACATATTATTTAGGCTGGAGAGATGGCTTAGTGGTTAAGGCATTTGCCTGGGAAACCTAAGGTCCCATGTTCGATTTTCTAGATCCCACATAAGCCAGATGCACAAAGGTGAGGCAAGCACAAAGTCTCACTTGCCCACTAGGTGGCAGAGGTGTCTGGAGTTCTATGGCCCTGGCATGCTATTCTCTCTCTTTCTCAAAAAAAAAAAAAAAAAAAGCTGGGTGTGGTGGCACACACCTTTAATCCTGGCACTCAAAGGCAGAGGTAGGAGGATCGCCATGAGTTCAAGGCCACCCTGAGACTCCATAGTGAATTCCAGGTCAGCCTGGGCTAGAGCAAGACTCTACCTCGAAAAACCAAAAAAAAAAAGGCTGGAGAGATGGCTTAGCTGTTAAGCTGTTAAATGCTTGCCTGTGAAGCCTAAGGACACCCACCCCCCCCCGGTTTGAGGCTCAATTCCCCAGAACCCACGTTAGCCAGATGCACAAGGGGGTGCACACGTCTGGAGTTCATTTGCAGTGGCTGGAGGCCCTGGCACGCCCATTCTCTCTCTCTTTCTCTCTCTGCTTCTCTCTGTCCCTGTTGCTCTCAAATAAATAAACAAAAATAAAAACAACAACAAAAGATCATAAAAAAAGAATGAAACAATAGCTAGATGTGCATCTTTAATCATAGCACTCGGGAGGTAGAGATTAGGAGGATTGCTGTGAATTTGAGACCACCCTGAGACTGCATAGTGAATTCTAAGTCAGCTTGAGCTAGAGTGAGACCCTACCTCAGAAAACATACACACACATTATCATTATTGATTTATTTGAGAAAAAGATGGGGAGAGAGAGAGAGGAGAGTGAGAGAATGAAAACAGGCATGGCAAGGCCTCTTGCCCTTGCAGATGAACTCCAGATGCATGTGTCATTTTGTGCTCCAGGCTTTATATGGGTACTGGGAATTGAACCCAGTCGGCAGGCTTTACATGTAAGCACCTTTAACTGCTGAGCCATTTTCCCAGCCCAAAACTGACCTTTTAAAAAAAAAAAATTAATGTTTTTGAAAGTATTTTTATTTATTTATTCAGAGAGGAGGACAGGTAGAGAAAGAAAGAATGCATGTGCTAGGGTCTCCCTCCAGTGGCTGTAAACAAACTCCAGATATGTGTACCATCTTGTGCATCTGGCTTACATGAGTCCTGAGGAATCAAACCTGGGTCCTTTGGCTTTGCAGGCAAGCACCTTAATTGCTAAGCCATCTCTCCAGCCCAACATTGATGTTTTTTTTTAAAAAAATTATTTATTTGGATGTGTCTGTATATATGGGTATGCCAGGGTCTCTTGCCACTATCATTGAAAGCTTGTCTGGCTTTATGCGGTGTGATGGCTGGGGAATTGAACCTGGGCCAGCAGCTTCATTAGCAAGCACTTTTAATTGCTGAGTCATCTCTCCAGGCCCAACAGTGATCCTTTAAATATCCTCTGTTTTCCTTTTTCCCAGGGACAAAGTGGCCTTTATCACTGGTGGTGGATCTGGAATTGGCTTCCGGATTGCTGAGATTTTCATGCGGTATGCACTGCTCTGGGACCCTTGCTTTCCCATGTCTGGACCCTGCTAGGCCTTTGGGAGTGGTCAAGGTCTGCCCTTGTGTGGGAGGCAGGACCTGGGGGTGGTATCTGAGTGAGGCTGTGTGTCTGCTACAGAGAACAGTGTCTCTTGGGACACAGGTTCTATGGCCTCAGGTTGGTCAACAACTTGCCACCAAAGCCCATAGATCTCAGCTAGGCTGAAATAGAGGTAGAAGAACCCTCCCCAATTTCCCCCAGTATGCCTCTTTTCACAACAGGAAGTGAGTCCCACAGGACGAGACTTTGGGACTCATGGCTTCAGGTGGGCTCTTCTCCAGAGCTGGTGGGTATATGTGTCTTGGTTCTTAGTAGGGCAAGGCTATCTGCTGAGGGTCCTTCTGAGGATGAGATGGGACATCTATCCTAGCTTCCTGGAACCTGTTCAGCACTGTGGGTCTGAGTTTGTCAAGAGGTGGGGCAGGAAGTACCCTGCCTCAAAATGGATTCTCTGTCATTCCCTCAGTGTCCTAGGGAAGGGGCTGGGAGGGAGAACCCAGCAAGTTGTGGACAAGTATCTGGGCCTGGTACCAACACTTCACCGTAGCCTTTCTGTAATATACAGATAGGCCCAGCCTAGAAACCTAGGAGTGGACAATCATGGCTCCTCAAGGTCCCTTAGAGCTCTTTGCCCTGCTTGTGTTCTTGTGCCCTTTAAGACCCACACTTCAGCCCTTGATGCTTGCCTTTAGGGAAACTCCTCATGGAATACCTGGGCATGTCTCTCATACTGATATCTCTGGCCTATTTGGTTTTGCAGGCATGGCTGCCACACGGTCATCGCCAGTAGAAGCTTTCCAAGAGTATCCTTGGTGAGAGGATCTTCGAGACTGTGAGGATCTTAAGCCTGGGCATGGAGGGTCCTGAGGCCGCATGTTCCCTCTCACATATGGGGCTTTAGTAGAAGGGCCCCTCTCAAGGGCACCCCTTGCTTTTAGTTTTCCTTTTATTTTTTCAAGGTAGTATCCCACTGTAGCCCAGGCTGAACTGAAACCCACTCTGTAGTCCCAGACTGGCCTTGAACTCATAGCAGTCCTCCTATCTCTGCCTCCTAAGTGCTGATATTAAAAGGTGTGTGTCACCACACTTGGCTCACCCCTTGCTTTTTTTTTTTTTTTTTTAATTTGAGAGAGAGATTGAGAATGGATGTGCCAGGGCCTCTAGCCACTATAAATGAACTCCAGATGCATGTGCTACCTTGTGCATCTGGCTTTACATGGGTACTGGGGAATTGAACCTGGATCCTTTGGCTTTGTTGGCAAGCACCTTAACCATTAAACCATCTCTCCAGCCCCACACCTTGCTTTTTTAGGGGTCCCATAGGGCCCCATGTTGGAAGGAAATGTGGCCTCATGAGAACTTGGGCTCACCAGCATTATGAAGGTCATGAGCTCCCTCACCAGCTCACAGAAGATGATCCAGAGGATGATGCAGGGTCTGGGGCAGGTGGCAAGTGGTAGAGATCGTAAGATGTCTTCCCAAAGCACATCACTAGGGACCATGGCTTCAGGAAGTGACCACTTTTAAGTTGGGTGTCCCCAGAGCTGGGTGGGATGCAGCAGCAAAGTTGAGGTCCAGGTAGAATCTGGATGTGCTTTTACATAAAGTTCTGAAGGCTGCTGTCCACCTCTCTTCCTGTCTGGTATCTAGGCTGCCAAGAAGCTGGTCACTACTACTGGCCGGCGGTGCCTCCCTTTATGTATGGACGTCCGAGTTCCCCCAGCTGTCATGTCTGCTGTGGACCAGGCACTGAAGGAGTTTGACAAAATTGACATCCTCATTAACTGTGAGTCAGTGTTGGCGAAGCCAGAGGCTTCTAGCAAGTTGGCATGGCAGTGCTGCTCAGAGGTCTCAGAACTGTGGTTTTAGAGTAGGGATGTGCCAGAGAGCCTAGGTACTTGTCCTGGTTCAGCTGTCACTCGCTTAACCTGAGGAAAGATTCGTTATATGGCCTGTCCTTGCTCTTGCTCTTTTTATAATTTTTTTCAATTTGTATTTATTTATTTGAGAGAGAGAGAGAATGGGTGCTCCAGGGCCTCCAGCCACTGCACACGGACTCCAGACACATGTGCCACCTTGTGCATCTGGCTTTACATGGATCCTAGGGAATCAAACTGGGATCCTTTGTCAGTAAACGCCTTAAGTGCTGAGTCATCTTTCTAGCCCCTCATCTTACCTTTATAAGAAAGATGTTTCCTTTTACTTTTTTTTTCATTTGCATGTGTGTTTGTGTGTGTATATTTATGGGTGTCCCAAGGTCTTTTGTTGCTACAAACAAATACCAGATGCCTACACCACTTTTTGCTTCTGTATACATAGATAGTTTAGAAATTGGACCTTGGAGCCAAGTGCCTGTAATCCCAGCACTTGGGAGGCAGAGGTAGGAGGATCACCGTAAGTTCAAGGCTGCCCTGAGACTGCATAGTGAATTCCAGGTCAGCCTGAGCTAGAGTGAAAGCTTACCTCAAAAAAACTAAAACAAAAACAAACAAACAAACAAACAAAAAACAGAAAGAAAGAAAGAAAGAAAGAAAGAAAGAAAGAAAGAAAGAAAGAAAGAAAGAAAGAAAGATAGAAAGAAATTGAACCTAGGCTGACAGGCTTTGTAGTCTAGTGCCTTTAACCACTGATCAATCTACCCAGCCCTCCTTTTAAAATATATTTTATTCATTTGAGAGAGAAAAAGAGGCAGAGAGAGAGAGACAGAGGGAGGGAGGGAGGGAGGGAGGGAAAGAATGGGCACGCCAGGGCCTCCAGCCACTGCAAATGAATTCCAGACACACACACCCACTTGTGCATCTGGCTTACATGGGTCCTGGAGAATAGAACCGGTATCCTTTGGTTTTGCAGGCAAAGGCCTTAACTGCTAAGCCATCTCTCCAGCCCTAGCCCCCTTTTAAAAATTATTTGTGCCGGGCATGGTGGTGCACACCTTTTATCCGAGTACTCAGGAGGCAGAAGTAGGAGGATCATTGTGAGTTCGAGGCCACCCTGAGAGTACATAGTTAATTCCAGGTCAGCCTGGACCAGAGTGAAACCCTACCTCAAAAAAAAAAAAAACAAAAAACGTTAGCAGAAAGAAAGAGGAGAGTATATGGGTGCACCAGGGCCTCTTGCTGCTTCAAATGTTCTCCAGATATATGTGTCAGTTTGCACATCTGGCTTTTACTTGGTGTTGCAGTCTGGTTCGCATTGCTGGTAGAAATCACTCAACTAAGAGGAGCTCCTGGGAAAAAGAGGTTTATTTTGGCTTACAGGCTCTGGGGGAAGCTCCACAATGGTAGGGAAAAACGATGGCATGAACAGAGGGTGGACATCACCCCCGGCCAACGTAAGGTGGACCATAGCAACAGGAGGGTGTGCCAAACTGGCATGGGGAAACTGGCTATAACACCCATAAGCCCGCCCCCAACAATACACCTCCTCCAGGAGGCATTAATTCCCAAATATCCATTAGCTGGGAACCTAGCATTCATAACATCTAAGTTTATGGGGACACCTGAATCAAAACACCACATCTGGGTATTGGGGAATCAAAACCAGGAGGGCAGGCTTTCCAAGCAAGTCCTCTTAATCACTGAGCTGTCTTCCCAGAATTGTTCCACCATTTTTTGGGAGGGGTTTCGAGGTAACGTTTCATTCTAGCACAGGCTGACTTGGAACTAACTCTGTAGGCCTAGGCTGGCCTTAAACTCACAATAATTCTCTTCTGCCTCCCAAATGCTGGGATTAAAGAAATGTGCCACTATGCCCAGATTCTCCCATCTTTTTCTTTAAAAAAAAAATTATTTATTTATTTGAGAGATATATAGAAAGAAAGCAGATAGAGAATAGGTGTGCCAGGGACTCTAGCCACTGAAAATGTACTCCAGATGCATTTGCCACCTTGTGCATCTGGCTTATACAAGAACTGGGGAATCAAACCTGGGTCCATTGGCTTTGCAGGCAAGTGCCTTAAGTGCTAAGCTTCTCTCCAGCCCATCCTTTATTTTATTTTTTTGAGTGTGTGTGTGGGGGGGGGGGATTCAAGGTGAGATTTTACTCTAGCCCAAGCTGACCTGTAACTTACTCTGTACTCCCAGGTTGGCCTTGAATTTACAGCGATCCTCCTCCCTTTGCCTCCAAAGTGCTGGGATTAAAGGCATGAGTCACCATGCCTGGCCTATTTTTCCTCATTGTTTCTTTGTAATTTTTTAAAAATTTATTTGAAAGAGAGAATGGGCATGCCAGGGCTATCAGCCTCTGCAAATGAACTCCAGATGTATTTGTCCCATTGTGCACATGTGTGACATTGCACACTTGCGTCACTGTGACTGGCTTACATGGGACCAGGAGATTCAAACATGAGTTCTTAGGCTTTGTAGGCAAGCATCTTTACTAAGCTATCTCTCCAGCCCTTCTTTTTATTTTGAAAGTTTTTTATTTTTACTTGGTTTTTTTTTTTGTTTTTTATTTTTTTTATTAACAACTTCCATGATTATAAACAATATCCCATGGTAATGCCCTCCCTCCCCTCACTTTCCCCTTTGAAACTCCATTCTCCATCATATCCCTTCCTCCTCTCAATCAGTCTCTTTTATTTTGATGTCATCATCTTTTCCTCCTATTCTGATGGTCTTATGTAGGTAGTGTCAGGCACTGTGAGGTCATGGATATCCAGGCCATTTTGTGTCTGAAGGATCACGTTGTAAGGAGTCCTACCCTTCCTTTGGCTTTTACATTCTTTCTGCCACCTCTTCTGCAATAGACCCCGAGCCTTGGAAAGTGTGATAGAGATATTATAGTGTTGAGCACTCCTGTCACTTCTTCCCAGCACCATGATGCCTTCTGAGTCATCCCAAGGTCACTGCCCTCAGAAAAGAGAAGGTTCTCAACCAAAAGTGAGAGTAGCATTAATATATAGGTATGAACATTAAGAGAAGTGCTTACTGGGCAGTTTGATGTATATACATTTAGCCAGACAGCAGCAGACATTATACCCCTAGGGTTTATGACTACCCCTGTTTTGGGTTTTCAGTATCAGGGATGTGTTCCCTCCCATGGAGTGGGCTCCAGTCCAATTAGAGGGCAGTTGGTTTCTACCATGACAGACGTGCCACTATTGCACCCAGTAGCTTATTTGGCCTGGCTGGCCAAATATAAGGCTTGCAGTGTCCACTGTTGTGTATCTTCCCTGGTGATTTCTCTCTTTGCCATTGAACTGCATGCAGAATGGCTTCTTGCAGCTTTCTGTCAGCTGGTCTACATGGAGGAGGTTATCAGCTCGGTTACAGAAGGATTTTTCAGTGGCCTTGCAGCCCAAGTATGTGGCGTCTTCAGCAATAAATTTTTATTTTAAACAGATTCTTTTATTTATTTAATTTATTTATTTATTTGAGAAAGGGGGACGGAAAATGAGCACGCCAGGGCCTCCAGCCACTGCAGATGAAGTCCAGATGCATGTGCCCCTTGTGTGTCTGGCTTATGTGGGTCCCAGGGTATTGAACCAGGATCCTTTGGCTTTGCAGGCAAATGCCTTACCCGTTAGCCATCTCTCCAGCCCTCTTTCTCTATTTCTCAAATAAATAAATAAAAATTTAAAAAAAAAAAAAGTTTTCTCAGGAAGCTGCAAATATGTACCCAGTTTGCTTCTGTGTAGGTTTTTTTTTTTTTTGAGGTAAGGTCTCACTCTACTCAAGGCTGACCTGGATTTCACTGTTTAGTCTCAGGGTAGTCTTGAACTCACAGCAATCCTATCTCTGCCTACCAAGTGCTGGGATTAAAGGCATGTGCCACCACACCCAGCCTTCTTTTTAATTTTTGAGACAGGGCCTCATGTAACCCAGGCTGGCCTGGAACTTGATATATAGTCAGGGAAGGCCTTGAACATTCTGTTCGTTTTGCCTCTGTCTCCTGAGTGCTGGAATTAAGGTTACATTCATAGGCACCTCTGATTAGGACTTCAATTTCTTGGGAGATAGTATAATATCTCATTCCTATCACAAAGTTTTCCAGTGCTTGGCTTCCTACCTCATCCATCTTGGACTACCTCCGCAGTCCCCACACTTACTGCCCACAGGACATAGGTTTCCTTTCCCCCCTTCCTGTCAGGACCTTCGAGGTAGGGTCTCACTCTAGCTCAGGCTGACCTGGAATTCACTATGCAGTCATTGGGCAACCTCAAACTCAGGGTGATCATCCTACCTCTGACTCCCAAGTGCTGTGATTAAGGGTGTTTGCCACCATGCCTGGCTCTGAAGTTCAATTTCTTTTTTTTTTTAAATTTTTATTTATTTATTTATTTGAGAGCGACACAGAGAGAAAGACAGATAGAGGGAGAGAGAGAATGGGCGCGCCAGGGCTTCCAGCCTCTGCAAACGAACTCCAGACGCGTGCGCCCCCTTGTGCATCTGGCTAACGTGGGACCTGGGGAACCGAGCCTCGAACCGGGGTCCTTAGGCTTCACAGGCAAGCGCTTAACCGCTAAGCCATCTCTCCAGCCCTGAAGTTCAATTTCTAAACTGTCTTATGTATGCTGAAGCAAGAAATGTCAGGAAATACTGGGCATGGTGGCACGTGCCTGTAATCCCAGTGCTAGGGAGGTAAAGACAGGAGGAACTCTAGGATTTGCTGCCTACTTGTCTCACTGAATTGGTGAGCTCAGGTTCAATGAGAGACCCTACCTATCTCATAAAAACATGGCAGAGAAGCAACAAAGGAAGAGACCTAATACTGACCTCCGGTCTATACTTACATGCATGGTTTTCTGCACATATATATGTGCCCACAAACATGCAAAAAAAAGTTCCCTCTTAAATTCTATTGGGATTTTGGAGAACTTATGCACAGTAATAAGTTCTAGGTTGCTTTGGTTGGTTTTCAAAAGGGAAAAGTTCAACTCAAAGCTTGTAAACTCAGAAGTGTTCTGGCCGCTGCTGGTAGTTGTACCTCAGAAAGTAGGTGCGAAATGGCTTCCTCGTAGTGTTCAGTGGTCAAATGCTAATGAAAGAAGAGCTCACTTAGGTGCTGAAGTTCACTTTTATACTAGTTTTCAATGCTTTTAACATTTGTAATTTAAATTTTAAAAGTCATATTTACAAACACTACTGTAACTTCAGTGAGACCGAATTGTATGATGGAAGCTTTTTGCTTATAGTATTTATTACACTACTTAACTCAGTAAATATGTCAAAGTAGCATTCAGTTTATTTTTATATTGTTTTACTTGTGTATGTGAATTTACCCTGGAGATTATAATGCAATGCTAAGGGACCAATAAACTATCACTGAACAACAATAAAAAAGTGTCAGGACCTGGCTTCCTGCCTTCCAGGCCTTTAATGTCTCCTGCTTTGTAGGTGCAGCTGGAAACTTTCTGTGCCCTGCCAGTGCATTGTCCTTCAATGCCTTCAAGACTGTGGTTGACATTGACACCATTGGCACCTTCAATGTGTCTCGTGTGGTCTATGAGAAGTTCTTCCGGGTAGGTGTCCATATGGTGGGGACCTCCCTTTCCCTGACTGCCTGCTCACTGCTGTTCCTTGTATGTTGCAGGACCATGGAGGGGTGATTGTGAACATCACTGCCACCCTGAGTGTCCGAGGGCAGGTGCTGCAAATTCACGCAGGCGCTGCCAAGGCAGCTGTGGGTATGGGCACCCCTCTGGCCTGCCCTTTCCTGATAGTCCCTGAAGATTGACAATCTCCACATGAACCTGAGCCCAGCTATGGATGGCATGGGGCCTAGCCTTGACCTTCAGCCTTCAGTGGTGCCTGTACCACCCTAAGAGGCAGAACAGCCTTGTGATATCCCCTCCTACTCACTTTTTTCCCATGCAGATGCTATGACCCGACACTTGGCTGTGGAGTGGGGTCCCCAGAACATCCGTGTCAACAGTCTGGCCCCTGGCCCCATCAGCGGCACTGAGGGGTTACAGCGACTGGGTGAGTCTGTCAGGCAGCATGGGCATCCATCACAGTTTCCATAGCTGTGACAAGTCTTGAAAAACCTAGTCTTTTCCTGTTACTCAGAATTTTTTCCAAGAGGTTAGCCTCCTGTCTTGTCCAGCTTGGCCCACTCTGCAAGTCCTCATACTCTCCCTCTCCACAGGGTTTCGGGTTCCCTTGTGGTGATTCTGTGTCACTGGACTTAAGTAGTTCTTGCTCTGCTGGGCCTCAGTGACACTAACAGTGCCACCACTCTTTCCAAGTGAGGTTAAGGGAGGGCGAAAGGCCTTGTGGTATGGGGAATTACTGGAGCCTGGCTTCCTGCTGTATTCCAGGGGGTCCTTACTTCAGTCCAAGTACAGAAGCTCTTTTGAGCCCCCTGCAGAGACTGGGAAACAAGACGGAAATTGCCCACAGCGTGCTATACCTGGCCAGCCCTCTGGCTTCCTACGTCTCAGGGATTGTGTTGGTGGTTGATGGTGGGAGCTGGATGACCTTCCCAAATGACATCAAGCGACTAGTAGATTTCAAGTCCTCCTCTTCTAAGCTCTAGGTGAGGATCCACTGCTATTTTTAGGATCACCTATTCGGAGTACTTCTCAGTGGGCAGACAGAGCCCCCTGAGGAGGAGGGTCCAATGCCACTGGGCACTTCCAGTGAGCAGTGCTTCTGTCTTTGTTGGAGGCAGGTGTTGGAGTGACACTTTTTTAGAAACAGGGTCTTTTTAAGAGGCTGGTCTCCATCTTCCTGTCTCAACCTCCTTGGTGCTGGGATTACAGGTGTGCACTAGGTCAGGTGGGGTACAATTTTTGACACAAAAACTTGCATCCAAGATGCACTGTTCTTCATGGAAATTGGCAACCCTAGCAGTCATCTGGGGACTGGGCTGTTTCCCTGCTGTTTCTCCATAGCCCACTTCCTAGTTACGAGTGATCAGGCCATGAGACCAGGTTGACACCTGCCTATGGAGGCATCTGAAACAGTTCTGTAGGATTTTGCCAGGAAACGAATTTTATTAAATTATGTTTTATGGGCTGGAGAGATGGCTCAGCAGTTAAATAAAGGTGCTTCCTTGCTAAGTCTTATGGCCCCAGTTTGATGCCCCAGTACCCACATAAAGCCATTATGAACACAGTGGTGCATACATCTGGAGTTCATTTGCAGTGGCAGGAGGCCCTGGTGTGTCCATACATTCTCTCTCTGTCTTCTTGTCTCTCTCAAGTAAATAAAAAACAATTAAGAAAATGGTTTTGTTGTTGTTTTTACTATAAAAATTCCTATGATTTGGAATTTGTAAAGGATTAAAAAAAAAGATTTACTGTGCCAGGCGTGGTGGCACACACCTTTATTTATTTTTTATTTTTATTTTTTGTTTTTTTTTTTGAGGTAGAGTCTCACTCTAGCCCAGGCTGATCTGGAATTCACTATGGAGTCTCAGGGTGGCCTCAAACTCATGGCGATCCTCGTACCTCTGCCTCCTGAGTGCTGGATTAAAGGCATGTGTCACCTGGGCTAGAGTGAAACCCTACCTTGAAAAACCAAAAAAAAAAAAAAAAGAAAGAAAGAAAAAGAACAAGATTTACTATGGGGTGGAGAGATGGCTCAGCAGTTAAAGATGTGTGCCTACAAAGCTTGACAGCCTGGGTTCAATTCCCCAGTACCTATGTAAAGCCATATGCACAAAGTAGTGCAAGCAACTGGGGTTCATTTTCAGAGGTAAGAGGTCCTAATGTGCCTATACATTCTCTCTCCTTTATTTTTTTGGTTTTTCGAGGTAGGGTCTTGCTCTAGCTCAGGCTGACCTTGAATTCACTATGTAGTCTCAGGGTGGCCTCAAACTCACAGCAATCCTCCTATCTCTGATTCTCAAGTGCTGGGATTAAAGGTGTGTACCACCTTGCCTGGCTCTCTTTTTCTTTCTCTCTGTTGTCTCAAATAAGTAAATAATATATATTTTTAAAAGGGACTGGTTAGGTGGCTTAGTGGTTAAGACATTTGCCTGTGAAGCCAAAGGACCCAGGTTCGATTCTTCAGGACCTACATAAGTCAGATGCACAATGGGCACATGTATCTGGAGTTAGTTTGCACTGGCTGGAGGCCTTGGCGTGCCCATTATCTCTCTGTCTCTCTTCTCTCTCGGCACACACCTTTAATCCCAGTACTTGGGAGGCAAAGGTAGAAGCATCACTACAAGTTCCAGGCCACCCTGAGTTACATAATTCCAGGTCAGCCTGGGATAGAGTGAGACCCTACCTTGAAAAAAAAAAAAAAAAAAAAGATTTTACTGTGATTCTATCCTGGAGGGAGGGGCTGTGCTTCCTTCCTATCATTTATTTATTTTAGAGAGAGAGGAAGAATTGGCATGCCAGGGCCTCAGACCCTGGATCAAACTCCAGATGCCTAGTGGACATGTGCCACCTTGCACTTGCCTCACTGTGCACCTGGCTTACATGGGATCTAGAGAGTCGAACATGGGTCTTTAGGCTTCGCAGGTGAGTGCATTAACCACCAAGTCATCTCTCCATCCTCCTTTCCTGTCTTTTTTATTTCTCCTCAGCTTGTTGCTTCTCCTTCCCTTCTCCCACATGGCCCAGACTCTTCACTCAGGGAAGGGGGTGAGGAGCAGCTTCCAGATTTCCTACTATGAGTCTCCAGATTAGAGGGAGGCATGGGTTCAGGGCTGTACTGATGGGAGAGTCATCCTTCCCTGTTAGTATCCTCGGCCCTGTGGTCAACACTCTTCTCTGAACAGTCCTGCTCAAACACTGCTGCAAACTCTGAACATATTCATGTATTGCTTTCTGAGAAGGCAAGCTTTGGTATTCATGTAGTTTTACTCCTGTCACATTTGGCAAACACAGTATTGAGCTGGCTCTAGACAGGTGTCATTGCAACACTTGTCTCAATATGTAAAGCAGGTGCCCCTAACACAAGTGTTCAATGCATCTGCACTGATCTGCAAGCAGCAGCTCCTCTATGGCCACCCTGCTATACAACATTGTTTTTTTGTTTTTTTTTTTTCGAGGTAGGGTCTCACTCTAGCCCAGGCTGACCTAGAACTCACTATGTAGTCTCAGGATGGCCTCGAATTCATGGCAATCCTCCTACCTCTGCCTCCCGAGTGCTGGGATTAAAGGCGTGTGCCATCATGCCGGGCTTGCTACCAACATTGTAACTGAAGCTTTTTTCCTGCCCACCACCATAGCAGGCATGTCCACAGAACCACTGGCATCCAGCATTATCTGGCCCAGAGGTAGCCAATGTGAGGTCTTGACAAAGGTGTGGAGGGCTTCCCCAGGAGCTAAGGGCCTGTAACTAGTGTCCAGGGTTTTAGGACATAGGTATATGAGAAGCTTGAGGGCATGTGGGTAGCCAGGCAGTGCACCTTTGCATTGTTGGCCTCAGCATCAGCCTAAGAGCCCACAGTCCCTTGGGGGCCTCACCTTTTGCAACTGTTCCTGTCTTCCCACCTGAGCCTCATAATGGCTTTATGTGAAGCATTTCCTCCTCCCAGATTCTCTCAGTTTCCAGGACTGAAATTCTAGTTCCTAGCACAGAGGCTGAGGAGGGGTCATTTTCGTGTCTGCCTTCCCTCTGCAGGAGATGGGCCCAGGAATACTAAAGTGTGATTGTGGACAAGCTCCTTCTGAGCCATGCATCCCTGGAGATGAGCCATAGCCAAGTATGATTTTGTTTTGTTTTGTTTGAGGTAGGGTTTCACTCTAGCCCAGGCTGACTTAGAATGCACTCTGTAGTCTCAGGGTTGCCTCAAACTCACAGTGACCCTCCTACCTCTGCCTCCTGAGTACTGGGATTAAAGGCGTATGTATGCCACCACACCCAACTCCCAAGTATGATTTTGGAAAGAATAGTGGTTTGAGTCAGGTGTTGCCCATAAACAGGTGTTCTGGATGCTAGGTTCCCCAGCTGATGGGGAATCCTTATCTAACATGAAAGTCAGATTCACATCCGACCAAGTGCAGCTTGTGAGGAAAAAAGGGTTTATTTTGTTTTACGGACTGGAGGGGAACCTCCATGGTGGCAGGGGAAAACGATGGCATGAGCAGAGAGAGGACATCACTTCCTGGCCAATATCAGGTAGACAATAGCAAACATTGGCAAGAGAAAGCTGGTTATCACAGCCATAAGCCCGCCTCCAACAATATTCGGCCTCTAGGAGGCTTTAATTTCCAACTTGCCATCAGCTGGGGACCTAGCATTCAGAACACCTAAGTTTATGGAGGACAGCTGAATCAAACCACCATAGATGTGTAGCCAAGAAGAGTGGCTTGGAGGAGGTGTCTTCAATCCTTTGCTTGGAGGACAAGATTCACTTTTGCAGGGTGGATAGCTTGGTCCCTATTGTGCCCTCTCCTTAAGAAATTCCTTTTAGTTTTGTCAATTACCTTTGCCATTAGATTATGTTTTTGAAGCCTTCTAGCCTCAGGCCCCAGCACCTCACATATAACCCTCATTCTGTGGAATGAAACTATCTCTTACTTGCATTTGGCTTTTGCAGGTATAAGACCTAAGATCAGCAACCTGCCCTTTGGCTCTGCCTGCTGTTACAAGTCAGGAAGACTAGATTATGAAGTCTAAACTGGCCTCAAACTCTTGTTAATCAGCCTGCTTCAGTCATCCAAATGCTAGGATTAGAGGTGTGTGCCACTACACTCAGGTAGATGCAGATTCCCCCCACCAAGTGTGTTAACCCCAGCACTTGATAGGCTGAGGTAGGAGCATCACCATGAGTTTGAGGCCAGACTGGGCTACAGTGAGACCCTGTCCTTTGAAAACCAACTAAGCAGGGATGGAGAGATGGCCTGGCAGTTAAGCACTTGCCTGTGAAGGCTAAGGACCTCAGTTTGAGGCTCAATTCCCCAGGACCCATGTATGCCAGGGGGGCACATGCATCTGGAGAGGTCATCATCACTGGAGAATTCCATTGATTCCCTCAAACAATGACAGATGACAGTGATAACTTCAGGACTACCTTGCACAACCGAAACAGACAAAAATCAACCAGACCACACCTTGACAAGAACTGCTTAATTATGTGCAGTTCATAGATGGAAAGATGGCTTAGAAGTTAAGGCATTTGCCTGCAAACCTGAAGGAACTAGGTTCATTTCACCAGTACCCACATAAGCCAGATGCACTAGGTGGTACATGCATCTGGAGTTTGTTTGCAGTGGCTGGAGGCACTGGCACGCCCATTCTTTCTCTCTCTGCCTCTTTCTCTCTCTGCTTTTCAAGCAAGTGCCTTTAATTGATGAGTCACCTCTCCAGCCAAAAAATTTTTTTCGATAATTTTTTTTTTTCTGGGCTGGAGGGATGGCGTAGTAATTAAGGCATTTGCCTGCAAAGCCAAAGGACCTAGGCTTGACTCCCCAGGATCCAAGTTAGCCAGTTGCACAAGGGGGCTCACACATCTGGAGTTCATTTGCAGTGGCTGGAGGCCCTCGTATGCCCATTCTCTCTCTCGTCTTTCTCTGTCAAATAAATATTTTTTAAAAAAATTTTCAAAGTAGAATCTCACTCTAGCCCAGGCTGACCTGGAATTCACTTTGTAGTCCCAGGCTGGCCTTGAACTCATAGCAAGCCTCCTACCTCTGTCTCCTGGGTGCTGGGATTAGAGGTGTGCACCACCACGCCCAACATTTTTTTTTTTAAGAGCAGAGGCGTATTATAGCACTCAGGGGGTTGAAGCAGAATGATTGAGTTCAAGACTAGCCTGGGTTGTATAGTGAGGCACTGTCTCTGTCTCTCTCTCCCCCTCTCTCCCTCTCTCTCTCTGTCACACACACACATACACACACAAAAACATTTGCCAGGCTTGGTGGTAGTACATGTCTGCATTCCTTGTACTTGACAGACTAAATTGAGAGGATTACTACAATTGTCAAGGCCATTTTGGATTATATATCTAATACATGATAAGAATCTGTCTCAACCCAGCCCTTCCACACAAGAAAAAGGGTCATGGGTTCTATCTGTTGAATGAACAACTACTGACTTAAACCAAGTGTGGTGGCACATGCCTTTAATCCCAGCACTAGAGAGGCTGAGGTAGGAGGATCACTTATGTGTTTCAGGCCAGGCTGGGACTACTAAATTCTTGGTCAGTCTGGGCTAGAGTGAGACCCTGCCTTGAAGAACTCTCCCTCACACACCAAAAACAAAAACAAAAAAAAAAAAAAAAAAAACAAGTCACTACTTACCTCCTACCATGCTATGAGCCAAGTAGGTGAACTGTGAGACATTGCTGTGATCCAAAGGCTTCAATGAATGTCTGGCTGTATTCATCTTTGTACAGAAAACAAAAACCTTTAAATTGCCCCAAATTGTGCTAATCTGAGAGAGTTCCTCTTTGCTGACTTCTGTTGCCTTGGTAACACAGCTTTGGTTGGTTTACATTTGCTACAAGTCCTGGCACCAGCCTCCACTCCCACACCCTGGACGCTCTCTGGGGGATTTTCCTAGGTTTTGACCCCCCCCCCCATCTCAGCTAGGGGAACTGTGATCCTTCCCAGGGATGGGCTACCCCACAGGGCATAGGAGACAGGCTGAAGGTGAGCTCATATCAACATGTGTCTACCCACCAAGTGTGCACTGGGTGTGCCAAGTGGTGGGGACCCAGAAGAGTGTGGGCTGATCTCTCTTCTTGGCTGTGTCCACATGGGTTCACTGACTGACTGAGGGGGAGGCAGGGTGAGATGAATCCTAAAGACCTACATCAGCTGTGACATTTTCAGGCCAGCAGGTGTTCCTCTGATCTCCACATCGCTTCATTCTTATCCCATGGGACAGACCAAACCTGCCTTGGCACTGTTTAATCTCTGCAAAGGATGTCCAGACAGTGGGTGGCATCTTTTCTGTAACTGGCTTTGTTCTCAGGCTGAATATGCTGTGGCTGGGCAGTAATGCCCTCTGGAGCAGGTGGGCCCAGGTCAGGGCTTCCCTGGCTAGCTTTAGTTCCTGGGTGGGTGCAGTCCCTGGGGTATTACTCTTACAACACATCACACATCAGGCAGTTCTAGATGCAGGCAGCAGACCCACCTTGGTCCTTTTTTTTTTTTTTGGTTTTTCGAGGTAAGGTTTCATTCTAGCCCAGGCTGACCTGGAATTCACTATGGAGTCTCAGGGTGGCCTCAAACTCACAGCGATCCTCCTACCTCTGCCTCCCAAGTGCTGGGATTAAAGGCGTGTGCCACCACGCCCGGCTCTCACCTTGGTCCTTTAGATCCCAAGAGGAGGACCCTGAATCCTTTACCAGTCCCTGGGGGTGGGGGCACCAGTGCCCAGGGAAGAAGCCAGGATAGGGAGCTGCAGGCCTGGGGGGACTAAAGAGTCTGAGTTTGCCTTCAGCCCCACTGCCACTTGGACAAACTGTGTGCAGACCTTGAGGAGGCACACCATTCCTTCTGCAGGCTTATGTTGAGGCTCCTGATGCGGATACAGATTTGTGCCGTCCAGTCTGGGTGTCGGCTCTTGTTCAGTGAACTCTGTGAGGCAGGCCACTTCCACTGCAGTCATGCTTTGCAGTGGGAACGCTATTCTAAAATTGTGTTCTCAAGCCGGGCGTGGTGGTGCGCACCTTTAATCCCAGCACTCGGAGGTAGAGGTAGGAGGATCACGGTGAGTTTGAGGCCACCCTGAGATAACATAGTGAATTCCAAGTCAGTTTGGGCTAGAGTGCAACCCTACCTCGAACCCCCCCCCCAAAAAAAAAGAAAATTGTGTTCTCAGAACATCTCCTGTAAACCCTCATACCAGCCAAAGTTGCTAAAAATGATATGTAGCCAAGCATGCTTGAGTGTGTGTGTGTCCTATCCTGCAACCAGATGGGTCTGTAGTGCCAACAGACCTAATATACCAAAAGGGCAGTTGTAAGATAAATAGAAGCCAGGCATGGTGGTATATACCTTTAATCCCAACACAGGAGGCAGAGGCAGGAGGATCACCATGAGTTTGAGGCAACCCCAAGACTGCATAATGAATTCCAGGTCAGCCTGTGCTAGAGTGAGACCCTACCTTGAAAACAAACAAACAAACAAACAAAAACAAAACAAAACAAAAAATTTATATATATGATGGTTTCAGGCCTGGTGTGGTGGCTCATACCTTTACCCAGCACTTGGGAGGCTGAAGTTAAGAGGATCGCTGTGAGTTTGTGGCCACCCTGAGACAACATAGTGAATTCTAGGTCAGCCTGGACTAGAGCAACACCCTACCTGAAAACAAAAAAAAAGGGCTGGAGAGATGGCTTGGCAGTTAAGGTGCATACCTGAAAAATCTGTGGACCCATATTTGACTCTCCAGATCCCATGTAAGGCAGGCACACAAGGTGAGGACATGCATTTGATTGCAGTGGCTGGAGACCCTGGTGCATTAATTCTTTCTCTCTCATAAAAAAAAAAAAATTACAAAAAGTGATGGTTTCATGGTTGTTTAAATTTGGAGCAGTCTAAATCAATTCTGCCAAATTGTTCCTGCCACAGACCAGGAAGGGCCCATTGTGACCTGACAGAACTTGAAGAAGCTTTCTCCTCGTTCTGATGTAGTTCTGACTATGTCAGGACAACCTAAAGTCCTACTGCTCTGCTTGTGGACATGACAGCAGCCATTTCATGTGAGTGATGCTTATGCCTGGGTAAAAGGAGTGCCTCCTGGGCTTTCCTTGTGGATCCCCTTTATGGCAACCCACTACATGGATGGGGCTGCCTTTTCCTATTTTCAATAAAGTCACTTCTTGGTTAGGAGCCTCCTAATTTAAAAAATCTTAATTTTATTTATTTATTTATTTATTTGAGAGTGAGATAGACACAGAAAAAATGGGCATGCCTCTAGCCACTGAATACTAACTCTAGACATATGTGCCACCTTGTACATCTGGCCTTAATAGGGGTACTAGGAATCAAACTCTGGTCCTTAGGCTTTGCAACCATCTCTCCAGCCCCGATCCTCCTAAAATTAACGGCCAGTTTAATCTTACCCACATTTCACTCCCAGAAATTTATTATAATTATTATTTCAAGGTAGGGTCTCACTCTAACCTAGGCTGGCCTGGAATTCACTATGAGGTCTCAGGTTGGCCTCAAACACACAGTACACCTCCTACCTCTGCTTCCTGAGTGCTGGGATTAAAGGTTTGCATCACCAAACCCACCAAACCTGGGATTTTTATAGAGTGCTAGTGAGAAGTAAAATGATGCACAGTGGAAAACAGTTTGGCAGTTTCTCAAAAACCTAAGCACAGGAGGCTGGAGAAAATGGCTTCATGGTTAAGGTGCTTGCCTGCAAAGCCAAAGGACCTTGGTTCGATTCCCCAAGACCCACGTAAGCCAAATGCACAAGTAGGCACATATGTCTGGAATTCATTTGCAGTGGCTGGAAGCCCTGGCGTGCCCATTCTCTCTCTCAAATAAATAAAAATAAAATATAAAAAAATTAAAAGAAGGGCTGGAGAGATGGCTTAGCGGTTAAGCACTTGCCTGTGAAGCCTAAGGACCCCGGTTCAAGGCTCGGTTCCCCAGGTCCCATGTTAGCCAGATGCACAAGGGGGCGCACGCGTCTGGAGTTCGTTTGCAGAGGCTGGAAGCCCTGGCGCGCCCATTCTCTCTCTCTCTCTGTCTCTGTCTTTCTCTCTGTGTCTATCGCTCTCAAATAAATAAATAAAAATTTAAAAAAAAATTAAAAGAAAAACCTAAGCACAGAGTTACCCTGTGACTCTTGATACTCCATTCTTGGATATAGACATGAGAAATACATATATCATTGATAAAAAGAAAACCAAGAGCCCAGCATAATGGTGCATGCCTTTAAACCAGCACTTGGGAGGCAGAGGTAGAAGGATTGTCATGAGTTCAAAGCCACCCTGAGACTACATAGTGAGTTCCAAGTCAACCTGGGCTAGAGTGATACCCTACCTCAAAAACCAAAAAGAAAGAAAGAAAATTGAAGCTAGGTGTAGTGGCTTGCAAATAAAGTTTAAGGCTGGAGAAATGGCTTAGTGGTTAAGGCACTTGCTTGCAAGCCTGATGGCTCCCAGGTTTGAATACTCAGTACCCATGTGAAGCCATATTTACAAAGTGGGACATGCATCTGGACTTCATTTGCAGTGACAAGAGGGCCTCAAACACCCATTCTCTCTCCCTCTCTCAACTTCTTTCTCTCTCCCTGCTTGCATCTCACACACACACATACACACACATATATTTATTTATTTATTTTTGGTTTTCCGAGGTAGGGTTTCACTCTAGCTCAGACTGACCTGTAATTCACTATTTAGTCTCAGGGTGGTCTCCAATTCTCAGCAATCCTCCTACCTCTGCCTCCCGAGTGCTGGGATTAAATGCATGTGTCGCCACGCCTGGATGCACAAGTTTTTGTTTTTTTTTAAAAGAAAATATTTGGGCTGGAGAGATGGTGTCAGCAGTTAAGGTGCTTACCTGCAAAACCCTGTGATCTGGGTTCAGTTCCCCAGCCCCCGTGTGAAACCATATGCACAAAGTGGCACATACATCTGGAGTTTCCTTGCAGTGGCTGGACGCCCTGATGTAGCCATTCTCTCTTTCTCTTGTTCTCTGCAATCAAATAAAAGTGAAAATGTTTAAAAAATATTGGGCTGGAGATATGGCTTAGTGGTTAAGGCATTTGCTGGGAAGCCTAAGGATGCAGGTTCAATTCCCCAGTACCCATGTTAGCCAGATGCACAAGGTGGCATGTGTATCTGGAGTTCATTTGCAGTGGCTGGAGGCCCTGGTACACCCATTCTCCCTATTGCTCAAATAACTCACTAACTAAATAAATAAATGTTTTAAAAATAACAAAAGTGGTCTGGAGAGATGGTTTAGCAGTTAAGGTGCTTGCTTGTGAAGCCTAAGAACCCAGATTCAATTCATCAGTACCCAAATAAACCAGATGAACAAATATGCGTCTGGAGTTTGTTTGCAATGGCTAGAGGCCCTAGCATGCTCATTCTTTCTCTCTTGCTTTCATATAAATATATAAAATATTTAAAGAAAAACAACAAAAAGGGTTAGAGGGATGGCTTAGCAGTTAAGGTGCTTGCCTGGAAAGCCAAAGGATCCAGGTTTGATTCTCCAGGACCTACATAAGCCAGATGCATAAGGTGGCACATGCATCTGGAGTTCATCTGCAGTGGCTGGAGGCCCTGGCATGCTCATTCTCTTTCTCTGTCTCTCTCTCAAATAAATTTAAAAAATTAACAACAACAAGGCTGGGCATGGTGGCACATTTCTTTAATCCCAGCACATGGGAGGCAGAGGTAGGAGGATTGCAATGAGTTCAAGGCCACCCTGAGACTACATAGTGAATTTCAGGTCAGTCTGGACTAGAGCAAGACCCTGTCTCAAAATAAATTTTAAAAAATAACAAAAATAAGCCAGGTTGGTGGTGCACACCTTTAATCCCAGCACTTGGGAGGATGAGATAGGAGGATTGCTGTTAGTTCAAAGTCAGCCTGGAACTACAGAGTGAGTTCCAGATCAGTCTGGTGTACAGTGAGACCCTATCTCAAAAAAAAAAGTGAATAAATAAATATAATATTGAGCTCTGCTCTTCCACATGTTGGTTGGACAACAGAGAGGATAACTTGAACTAGACCTTCCTCAGCCAGAGCAGACAAGGCTGCTAGAGAGAGGAAGCGTGGCATCATGGACTCACCTCCCCTGCAGGTGCCTGCACCTTTCCCAGGCTGTTTGGAGGGAGGGAGCAGAATGTGGGGGCTGGTGGAGCTTTTGTCTTCCCAAAAGATAGGAAGCAGGTGTGAGCGATTTCAGTGTGAAATATTATAAGAAATCATCAAAAACCTTAGTCAGGAGGAATTAAACTGTGTCTTCCAAACTCATGCTCTATTTTTACTCAAAGGAATGTACTTTACCAAATTTGAAGGTGAGAGATTTTATTCCCACTGAATAAAATAGCAGTACACATGGGAGGTTCTATGCTCTTGGCTGCTGGAGGCTCTACGGAGGTGTGATCTGGACCTAAAATTGACTTCACAGTTTCCTGTCAAATAGAAAATATAAATCTAGCTTTCAAAACCACGAATCAGCTGGGCATGGTGGCGCACACCTTTAATCCCAGCACTTGGGAGGCAGAGGAGGATTGCTGTGAATTCAAAGCCACCCTGAGTCTACATAGTCAATTCCAGGTCAGTCTGAGCTAGTGTGAGACCCTACCTCAGAAAACCAAAATAATTATTTGGTAGGCATTATTTTTTTTAATTTTTTTGTTTATTTATATATTTGAGAGCAACAGGCAGAGAGAGAAAGAGGCAGAGAGAGAGAGAGGAGAGTGGGCACGCCAGGGCTTCTAGCCACTGCAAACGAACTCCAGACGCGTGCACCCCCTTGTGCATCTGGCTAGCTAATGTGGGTCCTGGGGAATCGAGCCTTGAACCGGTGTCCTTAGGCTTCACAGACAAGTGCTTAACCGCTAAGCCATCTCTCCAGCCCGCATTATTTTATTTATTTATTTAGAAAGAGAAAGGCAGAGAGAAGAGAATGGATGTGCCAGGGCCTCCAGCCACTGCAAACAAACTTCAGACGCATGTACCACCTAGTGCATCTGGCTTATGTGGGTACTGGTGAAATGAACCTAGTTCCTTCAGGTTTGCAGGCAAATGCCTTAACTTCTAAGCCATCTTTCCATCTATGAACTGCACATAATTAAGCAGTTCTTGTCAAGGTGTGGTCTGGTTGATTTTTGTCTGTTTCGGTTGTGCAAGGTAGTCCTGAAGTTATCACTGTCATCTGTCATTGTTTGAGGGAATCAATGGAATTCTCCAGTGATGATGACCTCTGCTCCAGGGTGTGGCCTCACCATCATACCATCATGGATAACTTTCTCCTCCTCCTGGGAGGGTAGGGTGTTTTTTTCCCTCTCTCTCCCTCCCTCCCTTCCTCCCTCCCTCCCTTCCTTCCTTCCTTTTTTCTCCAGGTATGGTCTTGCTCTAGCCAAGGCTGACCTGAATTTAGTTTCAGGGTGTATTCAAACTCACAGCAATCCCCTACCTCTGCTTCCCAAGTACTGGGATTAAAGGCATTGCACCACCATGCCCAGCAGGTTGCTCTTTTTGGAATCCAATGTAACTGCAAAGTTAGGACACTGATTTATTTTTTACCTTCAGACTTGTGGGTCCCAGTGAATAGTCAATGCTCTTTAGCAAAAGCATCTTGTTTTATTTTTGGCTCAGAACTTAAAGCAATCCTCCTGCCTCAGCTTCCCAAGCACTGAGATTACAATTATCTCTTACTATGCCTGGCTTGTTGCCTTTTTTTTTTTTTTCTTTTTTCCCCTGAGGTAGGGTCTTGTTCTAGTCCAGGCTGACCTGGAATTCACTATGTAGTCTTGGGGTGGCCTTGAACTCTCAAACTCATGGTGATCCACCTTACCTCTGCCTGCCCAGTGTTAGAATTAAAGGCATTTGTCACCACAACCAGCTGTTCACCCCCCACAAGGTAGGGTCTCACACTAGCCCAGGCTGACCTGGAACTCATTATGTAGTCTTAGGCTGGCCTTGAACTCATGGAAATCCTCCTACCTCTGCCTTCTAAGTGCTGTGATTATAGGCTTGCACCACCACACCCAGCTAAGCTGTATTTTTTTTTTCGAGGTAGGGTCTCACTCTAGTCCAGGTTAACCTGGAATACACCATGTAGTCTCAGGCTGGCCTTGAACTCACAGAGATCCTCTTACCTTTGCCTCCCAAGTGCTGGGATTAAAGGTGTGCACCACCATGCCCGGCTGTTTTTTATTTTTATTTAAAGCAATGGATTTTATTTTATTTATTTGATAAAGAGAGATGTAGAGAATGGATGCACCAGGGCCTCTAGTCCTGCAACCCAAATCCAGACACATGTGCCACCTTGTGCATCTGGCCCAACATGGGTACTGGAGAACTGAACCTGAGACCTTAGGTTTTACAGGCAAATGTCTTAACTGCTGACCCATCTCTCAAGCCCTGGCTTGCTGCTTTCAGCCTTTCATGAGCAGTCCTTTTAGTTGGTCCAAGGTGGAAGGTATATACTCTCTATGTAATGGTTTCAGTGGAGTACATGGATGAAGTTAGCAATAAATCTTTTCTTGGCATTGATGCACAGCAGGGGCACCTGCTTTTGCAGACAAAGCCAGCCTTTGGTTTGGCTGAGAGCACTTAAGGACAGAAGGATCCTCAGCACATGGACACCCTCAACTGGAAAGGTTGGCACCACAAATGCCTGAATGTTATTTAGCCAAAGGCATCAGCGCATTTCCAGTCTTTGCCCAAAATGGGAAGCAGCTTTGACTTTTTGCTTTGATTGCGGCATTTTCTTCATAAAAGCATATGGTTCTTAATAGAAAATGACACTAGGGCTGGAGAGATGGCTTAGCAGTTAAGTGCTGGCCTGTGAAGTCTAAAGACCCCGGTTTGAGGCTCAATTCCCCAGGCCCCACGTAAGCCACATGCACCTAGTGGCACATGCATCTGGAGTTCGTTTGCAGTGGCTAGAAACCCTGTTGCGGCCATTCTCACTTTCTCTTTCCCCCTGACTGTAAAAAATAAATAAAAATAAAGTCTAAAAACAAAACAAAACAAAACCCAGCCGGGCGTGGTGGCACACGACTTTAATTCCAGCACTTGGGAGACAGAGGTTCGAGGATCGATTAGAGTTCAAGGCCAGTCTGAGACTACATAGCAAATTCCAGGTAAGCCTGGGCTAGAGCGAGACTCTACCTCTAAAAACCAAACAACAAAAACTTGTTGAGGACAGGACGTATTGGGGTCTTGTCCTTCGTCTGTAAACATAGAAAGGAGGATCAAGAGTTCCAGGCCAGGCTAGGCTACATGAATCCTTGTTTCAAAAAATACATCAAAGCCTGAACTGAATCAAACCAAACCAAACCTGCTTCCGTTTCACAGCGAGCTCCTGTGGATGGACGTGTGAGATGGACACATTTTAGGAGTCCTCTGACATAATCCTGAGCAATTCCTCTCCACTGTGCGGTGTGGGAACCCGCCCCTAGGGACCACGTTTTGTGCTGTCTCCGTGACAGTGTCTTTAGGGGTTCACTGGCCCACACCCTGCACGGGCATTCGCAGGCCTGTAAGCACAAGCTCTCAAACCCTCAGCCGCGCGCGTCTCCACGCAACACCATGAGGCGCTCAACGCAGCTGTACCCCGAGGAGCACAGGAGCTTCCAGTGCACGTCCTAGAGCCGCACCCGAGCAGACACCTGCCTATATAGATCAGCAGGTAGGGGCGTGGCCTGCCGCGGCGCTGCGTGATGACGTCACCGACGACGGAGGGCGAGCCGTCGTCGCTCGCTTGGTCCTCCAGCTGTGGTGCTCGGGTCCGAGCCTCGGCCGCCTGACCCGCGGCCCGTGACCGCCGCCCGCTGGTTTCGCCTCCCGGCTGCGCTGCGGCCGCCATGGGCCTGTGCCTGCCACGCCGCGGGGCCGAGGGGCGCTGAGGCGCAAGGAGAAGATGGGCGAGGGCGGAGCAGGGCCCGAGTGCCAGCCCCAGCAGCCCTGGCGCCCCGCGCGCGCCCGTTCTCGCCGCCGCGGGGATGCCCGCGCCCGTCGCCGCGCCCTGAGCGCCTTTGTCTGCCGCCCGCGCCGCTCGCTTCACCCCTAGCTCGGTCTGCTCCCGAGCATGGAGCTTGCCCAGCCGGCCTCCTCGTCGGGCCGCGAGGAGCCGGCGTCTGGGTCACAGTTCGGGGTCCAGGGATCGGTGGGGCCCGACACGCCTGGCTGCTGGCCGGAGAAACACTCCTTGCCTTTCCTTTGGCCTGATGAGCCCGAGGTGCCGGATGCATCTCACTGCTGGCTCGAAGAACCGGAGCAGCCGGACACACCTAGCTGCTGGCCAGAGGAGCCCGACGCATGGTGCCGTCGGCCCAAGGTGCCGGAGGAGCCCTCTGCACCTCGCTGCAGGTCCGAGGAGCCCGGCGCACCCCGCTGCTGGTTGGAGGATCCCGAATTACCGTGCCATCATCGTCCCACGGAGACGGAGGAGCCCAGTGCTCCTGGCTGCTGGTCCGAGGAGCCAGAGGAGCCCTATGCACCTCGCTGCTGGGCCGAAGAACCAGAGGAGGAGCCCGACGCACGGTGCCGCCGACCCAAAGATTCAGAGGAGCCCAATTCCCCTAGCTGTTGGGCCGAGGAACCTGAGGAGTCCGACGTACAGTGCCATTGGCCCAAAGATCCGGAGGAGTCCAATACACCTCGCTGCTGGCCCGAGGAGACCTACCTGTCATATCTCTGGCCCGAGGAGCCTGAGGAACCCGACGCACCTTGCTCCTGGCCAGAGGGACCCAACGCACCATACGTCTGCTCCGAAGAATCGGAGGAGCCGGACGCACCTTGCAGCTGGCCGGGTGAGCTGGAGGAGCCCAAAGTCGCGTGTGACGGGCCTGAGGAGCTAGAGGAGCCCAAAGTACCGTGCTGCTGGCCAGAAGAGCCGCTTGACTGTGGCCCCAGGAGGGGCCTGTCGCTAAGGCCCTCGCCTGCGGCAGGTGAGCTGTTGCAGGCATGTCCCGGGCCGCCTTCGGACTCGAACCCTGCACTGTCGCTGCCCAGCGAGTCCGGGACGGGTCAGGATGAGGGCGCGCGCCTTCGGGCTGTGTTCGAAGCCCTGGACCGGGATGGAGATGGCTTCGTCCGCATCGAGGACTTCATCCAGTTCGCCACAGTCTACGGGGCGGAGCAGGTAGAGTGCTGGCGGCAGTTGTGGCCCAGGGAACGCGCGTGGTTGGTTTTTTGTTAAGGGTAGTTTTACAGAAGTCCCCTTTTCCTTTCAGAGAAGGTTATGTCTTGAGTTACATGCCCCTCTCCTAGTGCCACGCTTGCTGTTTCTTTCTTAGACCCATGATGGGGACACCGTCTTATCAGTGACTAGCTTCTGCCATCTATATTAAGACTGCATATGTCAGTCTTGTTGATGTCTGTTTTGAATATGGTTTCTTTATTATGTGTAGTACTCGTTTGTTGTACTAGGTTTTGTCTTTTGACAGGCTGCAGCCCTTCAGAAAATCCTAGGAATTTAAAATGTTGAATTCTGGCTGGAGATGTAGCTTAACGATAGGGTACTTGCTTGATATGCCCAAGGTCGTGAGTTGGATCCCCTGCACCAGCAAAAACAAAAAAAAAGGGGGGGGGATGTTCAACTTTACAATAAATTCAACTGACAAAATCAGCAGGTACAAAACAAATCTTAAATTGGGTATAGTAGTGCATGTCTGTCATCCCAGTATTTGGGAGACTCCTAAGAAGGATTGTCCCATATTTGAGGCCAGTTGGGTCTACATAGTGAGCTGTGTATTGACTCAGTGAGCACTACAAAGAAAGACTCAGACCCTCCCTCTCTTTCAAAAAGTTGCCCACAGTCCATGAACAAGGTGCTCTAGTACTAACCTGAGAACATCTTCCCTATGAGTTAGTTATTTATGCATGTGAAGTCCTTGAACTTTTTATTTACTTATTTATTTATTTATTTATTTATTTTTTTTTTTGAGGTAGGGTCTCACTCTAGCCCAGGCTGACCTAGAATTCACTCTGTCTTCTCAGGGTAGCCTCGAACTCACAGCAATCCTCCTCCTTCTGTCTCCCTAGTGCTGGGATTAAAGGCATGCGCCACCATGCCTGGCCCCTGGACTTTTTATTTTTTAATTCATTTTTATTTATTTATTTGAAAGAGGGAGAATGGGCACACCAGAGCCTCCAGCAAATGAATTCCAGACATATGTGCCACCATGTGCATCTGGCTTACGTGGGTCCTGAGGAATTGAACCTGGGTTCTTTGGCTTTACGGACAAGCACCTTAACCGCTAAGCTATCTCTTCAGCCCTACAGCCTATTTTTTTTTTTTTTTTTTTGGTTTTTCGAGGTAGGGTCTCACTCTGGTCCAGGCTGACCTGGAATTAACTCTGTAGTCTCAGGGTGGCCTTGAACTCATGGTGATCCTCCTACCTCTGCCTCCCGAGTGCTGGGATTAAAGGCGTGTGCCACCACGCCCGGCCCTACAGCCTATTTTTTGAGGTAGGGTTTCACTCTAGCCCAGGTGGACCTGGAATTCACTGTGTAGTCTCAGGGTGGCCTCAAATTCATGGCAGTCCTCCTATCTCTGCCTCCCCAGTGCTGGGTTTAAAGATGTGCATGTAAACATTTATTAAGTGTCCAAGTACATTTGAATGTTCTTTTTTTTTTTTTTTTTTTGAGAGCGACAGACACAGAGAGAAAGACAGATAGAGGGAGAGAGAGAGAATGGGCGCGCCAGGGCTTCCAGCCTCTGCAAACGAACTCCAGATGCATGCGCCCCCTTGTGCATCTGGCTAACGTGGGACCTGGGGAACCGAGCCTCGAACCGGGGTCCTTAGGCTTCACAGGCAAGCGCTTAACCGCTAAGCCATCTCTCCAGCCCTACATTTGAATGTTTGAGCCCAGGTATCTTTAAGAAAAGAGAAAGAGATGGCTTAGCGGTTAAGCCGTTTGCCTACAAAGCCAAAGGACCCAGGTTCAATTCCCCAGGACCCATGTAAGCCAGAAGCACAAGGTGAAGCATGTGTCTGGAGTTCGTTTGCAGTGGCTGGAGGCCCTGGTGTGCCCATTCTCTCTTTGTGTCTGCCTCTATCTGTCTGTCTCTCTCTCTCAAAAAAAAAAAAAAAAAAAAAAGCTGGGTGTGATGGGATGCACATCTGTAAATCTGGCATTCAGCATTCAGGAGGCTGAGGAAGGAGGATGGATGGCAGACTCTACACAGCCTACATATAGCTACAAAGCCAGACCCCGTCTACAAAAAAACAAGAAAAAAAAAAAAACAGAAAAGGTCAAATTGACACTGGCATTGAGGGTGCTAAAACTTTCTGACTGGCTGGGGAGATGGCTCAGCTGTTAAAGATGTTTTCTTGCAAAGCCTGCTTGCTTGGGTTTCATTTCTCAGTACCCATGTAAAGCCAGATGCAGAAAGTGGCATATGCATCTGTAGTTCGTTTGCAGTGGCAGGAAGTCCTGGCATTCACTGTTGTGCTCTTTCTCTCTCCTTGTAAGTAAATAAAATAAATAAACTTAAAAACAAGCCATTGAAAGCCGGGTGTGGTGGCGCACGCCTTTAATCCCAGCACTCGGGAGGCAGAGGTAGGAGGATTGCCATGAGTTTGAGGCCACCCTGAGACTCCATAGTGAATTCCAGGTCAGCCTGGGCTAGAGTGAGACCCTACCTCGAAAAAACAAACAAACAAAAAAAAAACAAACAAAAAAACAAGCCATTGAACAATTGGAAAGAAGTAAGTCCAAGTAACTCAGGACTCCTTGCTAGGTTTACACCGGATTATGCAGGTGCCTGAAGCTTCTGCAGGATTCTGGTCCTTGTGTTCACATGCTCAGCTCTGGGTAGGGAAGACACTACTGGGAAAGCAGGTGTGTGCTTGGTTTCCTGTGGTTAGCTTGAATTGTGGTCACTGGCCTGGGTACTTGTGCTTCTTGCTCCTGAGCTGGGGGAGGCCTTGACCATGCTTTAGTTGTTTCTAGTGTTAGGTGTCTTCTCTTCAGATTTCCCTCCAAACGCAGTCAAATTTATCAGGCAAGCACCACATTTGCTTTGCTTTGCCATGACCTGACTCTGCTGTTATAGTTTCACTGGATCATTGCCACAGTTCTGAGGTAGCAATTAGGCCAGCCAGCTTCACACCCCTCCCCCACTTTACAGGTAAGCTAGAAGCCCAGAAAAGTTGAACATCTTTTCCAAGTGCTAAACCAGGAATAGAGCTGGTCTTTTAGCTCTTTCCCTGCAGATATCTCTAGATGTGGTAGCTCAGGTAGTTCTACACAGTTTCAACTTGGTGACTTCTGTAAAAGTCTGTTGAGAACCATCTTTTGTCATCATCTCCTCAATTTGCTCATGTTTGGGTAAACATGGAATTGCTATTTAGGGCTGAGCATTCTTGAATACAGACTTAAGATAAGTCAGAATTCTTCACTCTTCAACTATTCCTGGCAGGTCTCTGCTGGTGATGGAGAGTGGAGGGAAATCTGGATCCCCTCTATGCTCTTCCATAGCTTAGGGCTGACCTAGGTGCCTGGACTCAGAATAGCTTCTTGAATGGTAGAAGAAAGCTCTTTAGTGTGAGCTGTCGTACTATTTTGGAGCAGATAATGTACAGGGTGATGAAAGGTTGAATTTTATGTTTGTGTAAGCTGTGATAGCCATGACTCAGGCCTGCTGTGTTCTAGTCCCATGGCAGAGTATATTACAGAGGTGCAAAGACAAGAGCTGTTAGATAGTGGAGCAGTTTAGAGAACCGTAGTGCTTTCCCCATTTTGGGGGACTTTTGAAACTTTGTCTTGAACATATGCAGTACAGAACCTGATGGGGAAAGTCTCCAGAGTCTGTCTCAGCAGTGTCAGGGCTTATTTCACCTGCAAATATCTTTCCACCCTCTGCTTTGCTTTGTTTTATTTTATTTTTTATTAAGCCCAGGCTGTATTGAACTCATGATCCTTCTTCCTATCTATGCCTCTTCAGCAAATTCCTACCTGTTTGTGCCACCACTGCTGGCTACCTTGCCTTTTTCTTTTTTTTTTTTTAAGAATAACTTTTTTTTAAAAAATTAATTTATTTATTTGAGAGCGACAGACACAGAGGGAAAGACAGATAGAGGGAGAGAGAGAGAATGGGCGTGCCAGGGCTTCCAGCCTCTGCAAACAAACTCCAGACGCGTGCGCCCCCTTGTGCATCTGGCTAACGTGGGACCTGGGGAACCGAGCCTCGAACCGGGGTCCTTAGGCTTTACAGGCAAGCGTTTAACCGCTAAGCCATCTCTCCAGCCCGACCTTGCCTTTTTCTTTAAAGTAGATTCCTGCTGGGTGTAGTCATTCGGGAAGCAGAAGTAGGAGTTCAAGGCCAGCCTGAGATTGCATAGTAAATTCCAGGTCAGTCTGGTTAGAATGAGAATCTACCTTACCCGCCCCCCCAAAAAAAATTTAAAAAAATCAAGTAAATTCCTTATGTTAAGTAATTTTATCTGTAAATATTTGGCATATATTTAAAAGATAATGATTCTTTAAAAAAGTTTTATGTTGTCAGATAAGCTGATTATAGCAATAAAGACTATAGGTTTTTGTACTTTCTACTTTGAGATTTCAACATAGTGAGCACATGAAAGACCCAGGATACTCACATTACTGTCTTTGATAACAGGAACTAAATTATCTTAATTTTTGTGTAATTTTCAGGGGTAGCATGTCCAATGTCTTTTATAAAACTTGCTTATGAATATAGCATGTTCAGTTACTAACTAAATGGATTGTCTAATTGTTTTGGTTTTTTTTTTTTTTTTTTGGTTTTTCGAGGTAGGGTTTCACTCTAGTCCAAACTGACTTGGAATTCACTATGTAATCTCAGGGTTGCCTTGAGCTCACAACGTTCTCCTACCTCTGCCTACCGAGTGCTGGGATTAAAGGCATGTGCCACCATGCCTGGCATGTCTGAATTTTTTTTTTTTTAAGGTAGGGTCTTGCTCTAGCTCAGGCTGACCTAGAATTCACTATGTAGTCTCAGGATGGCCTTAAACTCATGGCTATCCTCTTACCTCTGCCTTCCAAGTGCTGGTATTAAAGGTGTGTGCCACTATGCCCAGCTTGAATTTTTTTTGTTGGTCTTTTGTTTGTTTGTTTGTTTTTTGAGGTATGGTCTTGCTCTAGATGAGGCTGACCTGAAATTCACTATGTATTGATTTTTTTGTTGTTGTTTTTTTGAGGTAGGGTCTCACTCTAGCCCAAGCTGACCTGGAATTCACTATGGAATCTCAGGGTGGCCTCGAACTCACTGGAATCCTCCTACCTCTGCCTCCCAAGTTCTGTGATTAAAGGCTTGAGTCATCACGCCAGGCTTTTGTATTGAAGTTTTTTAAAAGTATATTTATTTGACAGAAAGAGAGAGAAAGAAAGGGTACTCTTGTCACTGCATATGAACTCCATATACATGTACCACTTTGTGCCTCTGGCTTTATGTGGGCACTGGGGAATCAAACCCAGACCAGCAAGCTTTGCAGGCAAGTATCTTTAACCACTGAGATCTCTCCAGCCTGTCTGAACTTCTTTGTGTTTTTTTGAGGTAGGGTCTCACTGTAGCTCAGACTGACCTAGAGTTCACTCTGTAGTCCCAGGACTCAAACTCCCCAGAGCTGGGACTAAAGATATGTGACACCACACCTGTCCCTTGTCTGAAATTTTGTTTATTTACCTGAGTGGGGGGGGGGAGGAAGGGAGAGGCAGGTAGAGAGTGAGAGAATGGGAGCATCAGGGCCTTCAGCCACTGCAAATAAACTCCAAATGCATGCAGTACCTTGAGCATCTGGCTTGCGTGGGTCCTGGGGAATTGAATCTTGGTCCTTTGGCTTTGTAGACAAGTGCTAAGACATGTCTCCAGCACCCCTGCCTGAATTTTTTTAAATTATTTATTTATTTATTTATTTGAGAGTGACAGACACAGAGAGAAAGACAGATATAGAGAGAGAGAATGGGCGCGCCAGGGCTTCCAGCCTCTGCAAACGAACTCCAGACGCGTGCGCCCCCTTGTGCATCTGGCTAATGTGGGACCTGGGGAACCGAGCCTCGAACCGGGGTCCTTAGGCTTCACAGGCAAGTGCTTAACCGCTAATCCATCTCTCCAGCCCCCTGTCTAAATTTTTAAAAACGTATTTTATTTATTTGAGAGAGGGAGGGAGGGAGGGAAAGAGAAAAAGGAAGAAGTGGCAGGTAAAGAGTGAGAGAATGGATGCGCCAGGATCTCCACCCACTGCAGATGAACTCCAAACACATGGAACCTTGTGCATCTGGCTTCCATGAGTCCTAGGGAATTGAATCTGGGTCCTTAGGCTCTGTAAGCAAGCACCTTAACCGCTAAACCATCTCTGCAGCACCCCCCCATCTGATATAAAATAAATTTTTATTTATTTTCTAAGAAAGGTTTCACTCTAGCCCAGGATGACATGGAATTTATCTGTATTGCCAGGCTGGGATCCTCCTACATCTACCTCCTGAGTACTAGGATTAAATGCTTCTACCACCACATCTAGCTCTGCCTGAATTTTTTATTTTATTTTAGTTTTTTTGAGGAAGAGCCTCACTCTAGCCCAGGCTGACTTGGAGTTTCTGTACAGTCTCAGGGTGGCCTTGAACTCATGGTGATCCTTCTACCTCTGCCTCCCAAATGCTGGGATTAAAGGCATGCACCACCATGCCTGATTCTGTCTGAATTTTTTTTTGGGGGGCTGTGTTTCCAGGTAGGGTCTCACTCTAGCTCAGGCTGACCTGGAATTCACTATATAGTCTCAGGGTGGCATTGAACTCACAGTGATCCTCCTATCTCTGCCTCCCTGAGTCCTGGGATTAAAGGCATAAGCCACCACGCCTGGCTTCTGCATTTTTAATAGCAGCTCTCATTCATAATACAGATGGCTGTTGTGTCTTTCTCCTGAAGTGTCATGGTATGTATGTATCTCATTACCTCACCTGGTGGTAGATCAGGTTTGGTGTAATGCAACCCATTGTTATTTTTGCAAAAGTCTGAAGGTGAAAGGAGGAAGGGGCCATGGTGGAATTAGGGTTAGGGTTATGCCTTTTTTTTTTTTCTTTGAGGTACGGTCTTGCTCTATCCCAAGTTGACCTGGAATTCACAATGTAGTCTCAGGGTGGCCTCGAACTCACAATAATCTTCCTACCTCAGCCTCTTGAGTGTTGGGATTAAAGGCATGTGCCACCCTGCCTGGTTTATTTATTTTTTATATTTAAAATTTTTGTTTTGTTTTCTGAGGTAGGGTCTCGCTCTACCCTAGGCTGACCAGGAATTCACTATATAGTCTCAGGCTGGGCTCGAACCCATGCCAATCCTCCTACCTCTAAAAATTTTTTTTATTTGAGAAGGGAATGGGAACACCAGGGCCTCTGCAGATGAACTCTAAATTCAAGTGCTACTTTGTTTGTCTGGCTTTACATGAATACTGGGGAATTGAACCTAGATCCTTCAGCTTTGCGGGCAAATGCCTTAAATGCTAAGCCATCTCTTCAGCACGAGCGAGCGAGCACTCTCTCCCTCTCTCTCTCTCTTAAAGGTAGGGATTCACTGGGTTTATATTTATTTATTTATTTTTATTTATTTACTTTTTTGGTTTTTCGAGGTAGGGTCTTACTCTAGCTCAGGCTGACCTGGAATACACTGTGGAGTCTCAGGGTGGCCTTGAACTCATGGCAATCCTCCTACCTCTGCCTCCCGAGTGCTGGGATTAAAGGCGTGTGCCACCATGCCCGGCTATTTATTTTTATGTATGTATGTATGTATGTATGTATGTATGTATGTATGTATGTATTTGAGAACAACACAGAGAGAGAAAGAGGCAGATAGAGATAGAGAGAATGGGCGTACCTACTATGAGGCAAGAAATTTTCTGTGAAGGAAAACCTTATTCTTTTCAGGGCTGTGGTAGTGCTTGAACTTATTTTGCCTAGTGCCTGCTAGATATCTAAGCACTATGCCACTGAGCTATGTCTCCAGCCTGAGATTACTTGGGTTTGGAGCAGATATTGGGCTCTCCCCTCTTTTGTGGGTATTAGTAGCCTGTAGTATGGGACCTGTCTCTGGTGACCAAGGTGCTTGTTGGGGTCAGACTTGAGACCAAGAAGACCAGACTTGGTAAGAGTTCTGATCCTAGACATGAGGTACCTAAAGCTAGGCTTTTCTGTGGATAGGCCAAAGTGTGCTGGACTGTCCCTAGGCAGAGAAGTGATCTGCAAAAGGTATTCTCCGTCTGTTTGGATTTCAGTAACGTAGAAGCTGTTTAACATTTATTTATTTATGGTCAGTTCTCACTCTAGGGCAGACATCTAGTAGTGGAATTCACTATGTAGTCTTCTGAGGCCTCAAACGCACAGTGATCCTCCAACCTCCACCTTCTAAGTACTGGGATTAAAGGCCTGCACCACCATGCCCAGCTATTTATTTTATGTTTTGTTGTTTTGTTTGTATTTTTCAAGGTAGGTTCTCACTCTAGCCCAGACTGACCTGGAACCTACTATGTAGTTTCAGGGTGAACTCAAATTTAGCAGTCATACTTTTGCCTCCCGAGTGCTGGAACTAAAGGTATGTGCCTCCATGCCTGGCTATTTTTTTATTTTTTCGAGAGAGTCAGAGAGAGAGAAAGACAGAAGAATGGGCATGCCAGGGCCTCCAGCCACTGCGAATGAACTCCAGACACTGGCACCCTCTTGTGCATCTGGCTTAAGTGGGTCCTGGGGAATCAAATCAGGGTCCTTTTGCTTTGCAGGCAAACACCTTAACTGCTAAGCCATCCCTCCAGCCCCTGGCTCTTAAATTTTTTTTTTTTTTTTTAATTTGAGAGCAACAGACAGAGAAAAGGCAGATAGATAGAGAATGGGCATGCCAGGGCCTCCAGCCACTGCAAATGAACTCTGCGTCCCCTTGTGCATATGGTTTATGTGGGTCCTGGGGAATTGAGCCTTGAACCCGGGTCCTTAGGCTTCACAGGCAAGCACTTAACTGCTAAGCCATCTCTCCAGCCCTTTTTTTTTTTTTTTTAAATTTTTATTAACACTTTCCATGATTATAAAATATATCCCATGGTAATTCCCTCCCTCCCCACCCCCACACTTTCCCATTTGAAATTCCATTCTCCATCATATTACCTCCCCATTACAATCATTGTAATTACATATATACAATATCAACCTATTAAGTATACTCCTCCCTTCCTTTCTCTACCCTTTATGTCTCCTTTTTACCTAACTGGCCTCTGCTACTAAGTATTTTCATTCTCACGCAGAAGCCCAATCATCTGTAGCTAGGATCCACATATGAGAGAGAACATGTGGCGCTTGGCTTTCTGGGCCTGGGTTACCTCACTTAGTATAATACTTTCCAGGTCCATCCAATTTTCTGCAAATTTCATTACTTCATTTTTCTTTACCTCTCCAGCCCTATTTTTAAAAATATTTTTATTGGGGTGAAGAGATGGCTTAGCAGTTAAGGTGCTTGCTTGTGAAGTCTTAAGGACCTAGGTTTGATTCTCCAGGACACATGTAAGCCAGATGCACAAGGTGGTGCATGCATCTGGAGTTTGTTTGAAGCAACTAGAGGTTCTGATGAACTGATTCTCTCTGTGTCTGCCTCTCCTCTCAGACAGAAAGAAGCAGATAGAGAATGGGCGTGCCACCTTGTGAATCTGCTTACGTGGGTCCTGGGGAGCCTCAAACAGGGGTCTTTAGGCTTCACAGGCAAGCGCTTAACCACTAAGCCATCTCTCCAGCCCTTATTTATTTATTTATTTATTTATTGGGTTTTTCAAGGCAGGGTCTTGCTGTAGCTCAGGCTGACCTGGAATTCACTATGTAGTCTCAGGGTGACGGAACTCTCAGCAGTCCTCCTACCTCTGCCCCCCAAGTACTGGGGGGGTTAAAGGTGTGCCACCACACCTGGAATAATATATTTTTAAAGTTTTTATTTATTTATTTACTTCTTATTAGAGACAGAGGCAAGGACAGAGAGAGAGAGAGAGAATGGGTGTGCCAGGGCCTCTAGCCACTGCAAACAAACTCCAGATGCATGCACCACCATGTGCATCTGGTTTGTGTGGGACCTGGAGAATTAAACCTGGGTCATTAGACTTCACAGGGAAGTGCCTTAACTGCTAAGCTATCCCTCCAGCCCCTTCCCCCCCCAGTATAATATTTTTATTGATTTATTTGTCAGCAGAGAAAGAGAATGGTCACATTAGGGCCTCTTGCCACTACAAACAAGCTCCAGATATATGTGCCATTTTGTGCATCTGGCTTTATGGGGAACTGTGGAATTGAACCTGGGTTGGCAGTCTTACTTAGCAAGCAAATTCCATTAGCCACTGGGCCATCTCCCCAGCCCCTGTTTAGCCTTTATTGACTCCTTACCAACAAGGTGACTAAAAGTATGAGGAAAGCTGACATCTCTCCTTTATTCATTCTGTTTTCTTTACTTTGGTCACTTGTTTACCACTTCACATAGGCATCTAACTCACAAAAGGAGTGTTTGTTTAACCTCTCTCTTCCCTCTTCAAGGATGAAGGCATAGAGATAAGTAAATTATCCTAAATCTGCAGTCCTGAGATTCTAGGAAGAATAAAATCTTGGGAGGATGACTTGTGTGGCAGGTAGCTGCAGGTCACTGAGATGAACTTCCAGACCATAACCACAGTTATGGAGGAAGGGAATTAATTGGAGATAGAAGGGAAGTTTCATGGCTCATGCCTTCAATCCCAGCACTTGGGAGGAAGAGGTAGGATCACCATGAGTGCAAGGCCACCCTGAGACTACATAGTGAGTTCTAGGTCAGCCTGGGCCAAAGTGAGACCCTACTTCAAAAAACCAGGAAAAAAAAAAGGAAGTTTCATAATGGCAGAAGCTGGCCTGCTTCCACAGGTCCAAGCAGAAAGAAAAAGCCACAAGGCAAAAAGCAAGCACACTTAAGGAGCTCCTATCTTTAGACTAGAATTCCAAATCCACCTCCACACCTTAGGGCTGGACCCTAAAATCCATCCAGTGACACCTCCTCCAGCCAGGTGGCTGCAGATCTAAATTACAAACTTAAATAAACTCCTGATTATATTGGGGCCATTTATTCAAACTACTGCATTCCACCCTTGGCTCCCAATAAATTTATAACCATCTCACAATGTATGTTGTATTCTGTCCGATTTTAAAGGATTTCACAGTTTTTACCAACTTAAGATAGTTCCAAAGTCCTAAGTCTCACCTGAGATTTAAGATTGTTTCTTAGCTGTGAGTCCTGTAAAGTCAAATACTTTAAAAAATACTTTATTTTTATTTATTTATTAGAGAGAAAGAGAGATACAGAAATAGGCAGGTAAAGAGAGAGAATGGGCATGCCAGGGCCTCTAGTCACTGCAAACCAACTCCAGATGTGTGTGCCCTTGTGCATCTGGCTTACATGGGTCCTGGGGAGTCAAACCTGGGTCCTTTTGCTTTGTAGGCAAGTGCCTTAACTGCTAAGCCATCTCTCCAGCCCAAGTTATGTACTTTTAATATAAAGGCACAGAGTAAATTCTTTTTTTGTTGTTGTTTTTTTGAGACGGCATCTCACTCTAGCCCAGGCTGACCTGGAATTCACTATGGAGTCTCAGGGTGGCCTCGAACTCACGGCAGTCCTCCGACCTCTGCCTCCCAAGTGCTGGGATTAAAGGCATGTGCCACCACTCCGGCAGAGCAGACATTTTTAATTGTTATAAGACATAACAAAGAGAGTTTTTTTTTTTTTTTTTTTCGAGGTAGGGTCTCATTCTAGCCCAGGCTGGCTGGAATTCACTATGGACTCTCTCAGGGTGGCCTCGAACGCAGGGCAATCCTCCAACCTCTGCCTCCCGAGTGCTGGGATCAAAGGCGTGCGCCACCATGCCCAGCTTCATAACAAAGAGAGGTTTTTTTTGTTTTGTTTTTCGAGGTAGGGTCTCACTCTGCTCCAGGCTGACCTGGAATTAACTCTGTAGTCTCAGGGTGGCCTTGAACTCACGGCGATCCTCCTACCTCTGCCTTCTGAGTGCTGGGATTAAAGGCGTGCACCACCACGCCCTGCTATCAAAGAGAGTTTTAAGTGTGATATAACCAATGACTGTCAGTCTCTGGATTTTTTTTTTTTTTTTTTTTTTTTTTTTGGTTTTCCAAGGCAGGGTCTCATTTTAGCTTAGGCTGACCTGGAATTAACTATGTAGTCTCATGGTGGCCTTGAAGTCTTGGCGATCCTCCTACTTCTGCCTCCCTAGTGCTGGGATTAAAGGTGTGTGCCACCACACCTGGCCAGTCTCTGGATTTTTAAATTCTGCCTCCCCAGTTTGGCAGAGTGGTTGGGGAAACTTTTATCCCTACCCAACAACCATTATGGTAGCCCGGCCTGGTATATCCAAAATATCTTTAGGTCTCTATGTATACCACAGTTCATCTTTCAATAGCTTTGCCAGCCTATCAGGGTCATCATGCCCTGCCCCATGCTGTGTGTCAGCAGTGGCTCCTGGAACTGTGTGTACTGTGTGTACTGTGTGACTGACCATTCCATGCATTTTTTATATTTCCAAAACTAATACCTGGTGTGCAGGACACAGTCTTTTTTTTTTTTTTTTTTTTCCGAGGTAGCGTCTCACTCTAGCCCAGGCTGACCTGGAATTCACTATGGAGTCTCAGGGTGGCCTCAAACTCACGGCATTCCTCCTCCCCCTGCTTCCTGAGTGCTGGAATTAAAGGCGTGCACCACCATACCCGGCACACAGTCATATTTTTAAACTTTTTTTTCTTCCAGGTAGGGTCTCACTCTAGCTCAGGCTGACCTGGAATTCACTATGTAGTCTCAAGGTGGCCTCTAACTCATGGTGATCCTCCTTCCTCTCTGCCTTCTGAGTGCTGGGATTAAAGGCGTACGCCACCATGCCCGGCTTTATTTATTTTTTTATCAGAGAGAGAGAGAGTGAGAGAGAGAGAATTGAGCACTAGGGTCTCCAGCCACTGCAGTCGAACTCCAGACATATGCGCCACCTTGTGCAGATAAGCAATCTTGTGTGCTTCTGTCACCTTGTCTGTCTGGTTCACATAGGACCTGGATAGTCCAACTTGAGGCAAGCACCTTAACCACTAAGCCATTTCTCCAGCCCCACAGTCATATATATATGTATTTCTTTCTTTTTTTTTTTTTGAGGTAGGGTCTCACTCTAGCCCAGGCTGACCTGGAATTCACTATGTAGTCTCAGGGTGGCTTGCAACTCACAGCAATCCTCCTACCTCTGCCTCCCGAGTGCTGAGATTAAAGTTGTGTGCCACCATGTCCGGCTCCACAGTCATATTCTTAATTCAGGGACTTAATTCAAACTACCATGACCTATATTCCCAACCTACCCATGAGAGTGAGGCTGTGTTCTAGAATGGAATTAGCCATTTTTTTTGAGACAGGTCTCATTTATCCCAGGCTGTCATTGAGTATGCTCTATGGCTGAGGATGACCTTGAATTTCTGATACTCCTTTCACTTCTCAAATGCTTTATGCAGTATATGCACTGTCTATCAAACCTACAGTTTCGTGCTTGCTACACCTACATCAAACTGACTTGGCACCCCAGTGTAGAAGTAATCATCTTGTAAGAGCCAGTTTGTTCTCCTGATTAACAGGTTAGCAATTTGTCAGGACCAGACTGAGGAGAATTGTCTCATTAGGTCAGTAATAGGACACACCTTGAGCAGGACTGCTTGATTATATATACCTGTTTCACTCCATATATCCTAAACCTCATGCTGGTAACCCTGAAAATGTTGGGAAGGTCATTTGACCTTCTTACCTGTTCTTCCCAGTGTGGCCATATTGTATAAATCTCTGCTTTTCAACATTACTTTGCTGTCTTTTTTTTTTTTTTAAGTTAAGATTTTATTTTTATTTACTTATTTATTAGAGATGGAGAGAGAGCAAGAGAGAATGAGAATGGGCATGCCAGGCTTCCAGCCACTGCAAATGAACTCCAGATGCATGTGCCAATGGCTTACATGGGACTTGGAGAATTGAACCTGGCTCATTAGGCTTTGCAGGCATGCACCTTAACTGCTAAGCCATCTCTCCAGCCATATCTCTCTCTCTGTTTTTGTTTTTGTTTTTTGGAGGTAGGGTTTTGCAATAGCCCAGTCTGACTTGGAATTTACTGTGTAGTCTCAGACTGGCCTCATACTCACAGTGATTCTCCTACCTCAGCCAACTAAGTGCTGGGATTAAGGGCGTGTATCACCATACCTGACCTTACTTGTCTCTTTAATTGGCGTATTGGGACAGGTGGCCCAGCTTTGCTTGTTAAGGATGGCTGACCCCAGGCTTTTGCCCTAAACACTCTGATTATATTGGTTAGTGGCATCTGGGGAAGAGCTCAGATTCCCCCTGCTGCTTCCACAGGTAGCCTCTGGATACAGGAGAATGGTCATAGACTTTTTTTTTTTTTTTTTTTTGAGGTAGGGTCTCACTCTAGCCTAGGATGGCCTAAATTTTATGGTGATCATCCTGTACCTCAGCTGTGATTAAAGAGGTGTACCACCTGGACAATAGTTTTTTCCCTTTTTTAAAAAAAAAAATTTCAAGGTGGGGGCTCACTCTATCCCAGGCTGACCTAGAACTCACTTTGTAGTTCCACACTGGCCTCAAACTCATGGTTATCCTCCTACTTCCTACTCCTGAGAGATGAGATTTTAGGCATGTACCACCACACCCAGCTCAGAGGTCTTTTTTAATTTTTAGATTTGGTTTTTCAAGGTAGGGTCTTGCTCTAGCTCAGGCTGACCTCGATTTTACTATGTAGTCTCATGCTGGCCTCAAACTCAATGGGAATCCTTATACTTTTATTTTATTTATTCATTCATTTTAATAGATTTATCTGCAAGCAGAGAGAGAGAGAAGGAGAGAATGGGCACGCTAGGGCCACTAACCACTGCAAACCAGATGCATGCGCCACTTTACATAGGTACTGGAGAATCAAACCTGGGTCATTAGGCTTCTCATGCAAGTGCCTTAATCTCTGAGCCATCTCTCCAGCCCCTATTTAATTTATTTTTATTTTATTTTATGTGTATGTGTGTGTGTACCTGCATGTAGGTATTCATGCATATATATGTGTATGTGTACATGCCTTTCGAGGCCAGAGGACAACCTTGGGCTTTGAGTGTCATTCCTCAAGAATGCCATCCACCTTTAAAAATGTGTTTTTTTTTTTCCTTTATTTGCATGTGTTCATGTCAGGTCCTCTTGTCACTAGCAATAGATGCTTGGACTGTTTATTGAGGCAGACTTACATGGAACCAAGGTCTGCAGGCTTTAATAAAGTAGCACAAGGGCTGGAGAGATGGCGTAGTGGTTATGGCACTTGCCTTCAAAGCCTAAGGACCCATGTTCAACTCTCCAGGTCCCACCTAGCCAGGTGCACAGTGACGCAAGTGCACAATGTCACAAATATGCCACAAGGCAGTGCATGTGTCTGGAGTTTGTTTGCAACAGTTGAAAGGTCCTGGTGCACCCATTCGCTCTGTCTCTCAAAAATTAAAATAATAAAAAAGATGATGTTCTTTTTTAAATTTTTTTGTTTCTTTTTATTTATTTATTTGAGAGTGACAGAGAAAGAAAGAGGCAAAGAGAGAGAATGGGTGCGCCAGTGGCCTCTAGCCACTGCAAATGAACTCCAGATGTGTGCTCCCCCTTGTGCATCTGGCTAACGTAGGTCCTGGGGACTTGAGCCTCGAACCAGGGTCCTTAGGCTTCACAGGCAAGTGCTTAACCACTAAGCCATCTCTCCAGCCCTATTGTGTTTCTTTTTTTTAAAAAAAGTTGCAACATAAGCTGGCCATGGCGGTGCATGCCTTTAATCCTAGCATTCATGGGGCAGAGGTAGGAGGATTGCTATGACTTCAAGGCCACCCTGAGTAAATTCCAGGTCAGCCTGGGCTAGAGTGATACCCTACCTTGGGGGATAAAAGTAACACAAACGTCTGATATCAGCCTGAGCTAGAGTGAGACCCTGTCTCAAAAAAATTGTATTTTAACAAAAGAGTCAGCAGGGCATTGGTGGCACATGCTTTTTTTAAAAAATTTTTAAATTTTTATTAACATTTTCCATGATTATAAAAAATTATCCCATGGTAATTCCCTCCCTCCCCACCCCCACACTTTCCCCTTTGAAATTCCATTCTCCATCCTATTACCTTCCCATTACAATCATTGTACTTACATATGGTGGCACATGCTTTTAATCTCAGCACTCATGAGGCTGAGGTAGGAGAATCCTGTGAGTTGAGGTCAGCCTGAGGCTGCCGAGGAGTAAGTTCATGGTCAGCTTGGACTAGAGTTCCTACTTGGATCTCCTCTACAAATAAAAAGAGTTAGCTGGGTGTGGTGGGGCATGCCTTTAATATAGCACTTGGGGGCTGGAGAGATGGCTTAGTGGTTAAGCACTTGCCTGTGAAGCCTAAGGACCCCGGTTCGAGGCTCGGTTCCCCAGTCCCACGTTAGCCAGATGCACAAGGGGGTGCACACATCTGGAGTTCGTTTGCAGAGGCTGGAAGCCCTGGTGCGCCCATTCTCTCTCTCTCCCTCTATCTGTCTTTCTCTCTGTGTCTGTTGCTCTCAAATAAATAAAAATAAATAAAAAAATTAAAAATAAAATAATATAGCACTTGGGAGGCTCATCATGAGTTGGAGGTCAGTCTGGGCTAGAGTGAGACTGCCTTGAAATCTTCCTCTCCTTCCAAAAAAAGTGCTTACTGTCTAGTGTTGGAAACAACTCTTGAATATACTGAACCACGGAGTTAGTAAATTTATGTTAACGAATTAGATCTTAGTAAAGCTGTCAAAAGAAGTCACATGATAAACTAGAAACGTTTTGTCCCGTGAAGCAACTGGAGGCTCCCTGTTTGGGTCCTTGCCTCACTGACACATCACCCCTCCCCTCCTGTACCAAGGAGATCCCCAAACAAAATGGATGCTGTGGGGAAGATTTAAGGGAGGTTCTCGATAAGGCCTTCAGCTGTGTCTTCAGGCTAGTCTGGAAGTGGAAACTCATTTGTTGTTTAGGGTCAATGCTGACTGTTGCACATGCTTCTGCTGCTGAAGGACAGACACAGCTGAGGACTTTTCAGCCTCTGGGTGCAGATGGGTTCCCGAAAGTAGGGTAAGCCTTTGCTGTCAACTTGGAGTGACCCTTTCCATGTAAAACAACTGGCTCATGCTCCCACCTGGTGATTCAGAAAGCTATTTTTGTACTGAGAAAAACTGAGCTCCAGATTCAGTGTTGGAAAACCTCACATGATCTAATCTGCCTGTTTTACTTTCAAACTGAAGTTTGGGAATAAATACACATTACCTTTTAAGTTGCCAAGACAGTAGACATCATATTTCTTCTAATGACATCTCTAATAACATCATCTTCTCTAGCACTACTCAGTAACTTCAGCATGCTTAATTCTTTTTTTTTTTTTTTTAGCAGAGCTAGCCAGTTTATTTATTTCCAAGCAGAGAGGGATAAAGAGAAGAAAGACAGAATTGGCACACCAGGGCCACCTAATGCATCTTGTTTTACATGCGTACTTGGAAACTGAACTCAGGCTTTGTAGGCAAGCGCCTTAACTGCTGAGCCATCTCTCCAACCCAGCTAAAATTTTAAAAAGCAATCTGCTCAGCTAGTGTGGTGGTACAGCACTTGGGAGGCAGAGGTAGGAGGATCACCATGAGTTTGAGGCCACCCTGAGACTACGTAGTGAATTACAGGTCAGCCTGGACTAGAGTGAACCCTTCCTCAAAAAACTAAAAAAAAAAAAAAAAAAAACAACCAAAAAACTGCAATATGTTCACCTGCAGATATTTGTGCAAAGGACTTTTATTGTTAGTTTAAGACAGGCCATCTGACTTTGTATCCCAAGCTGGTCTGGAATTCATATAACCCAAGCTAGCATCAAACTCAAGGCAGTCTTCCTACCTTAGCTTCCTGAGTACATGCACCACCATGCCCAGCTTTGAAATACTGCTTTTTTTTTTTTTTTTTTTTTGGAGGGGTATAAAGTTTTACTCTAGACCAGGCTGACCTGGAATTCACTATGTAGTCTCTGTGTGGCCTTGAACTCATGGAAATCCTCCAAGTGCTGAGATTAAAGGCGTGTGCCACCATGCCTGGCTGAAATACTGCTTCCCCCCCCCCCACCAAAGTAAGGTTTCACGCTAGCCCAGGCTGACTTGGAATTCATTATGGAGTCTCAGGGCAGCCTCGAACTTACATTGATCCTCCCTCTGCCTCCCCATTGCAAGGTGCATTCCATGCCCAGTTTATTATTATTATTTTTAAGTTGATTTAAAGGGAGAGAATGGGCATGCCAGAGACTCTTGCCACCACAAATGAACTCCAGATGAATGTGCTACTTTGTGCATCTGGCTTTACATGGGTCATGGGGAATTGAACCCAGCCATCATATTTAGTAAGTAAAAAAGGCCTCTTTAACCATTGAGGCATCCCTCCAGCCTGGAAATACTGCTTTTTAAAGAATTTTAAACTGGACATGGTAGTTTCAGGTGTGACAAAGCAGTACATTCCCTCCCCTTCCCCACCTATCACTCATTCATCCATTCTTTTTTTTTTTCCAGATAGGATCTCGCTCTAGCCTAGGCTGACCTGAAATTCACTATGTAGTCTCAGGGTGGCCTCCAACGCACAGTGATCGTTCTGCCTCCCCAGAGCTGGGCTTAAAAAAGGCATGTGCTGTCACGCCTAGAGTTTTTATTGAGGTGAGGTCTTGCTGTAAGAGCCCAGGCTGACCTGGAATTCAGGATGGCCTCAAACTTGTGGCTACCCTTCTATCTCTGCCTCCCGAATGATGGGATTAAAGATGTGTGCCACCATATCCAGCTGGTAATATATACACTTCTAATCTCAGCGTTTGGGAGGCTGAGACAGGAGGATCATGTGTTCCACACCAGCTTGGACAGAGTGCCGAGATTAAAGGCATTGTACCACCATGCCCGGCTAAAAATGTGTTTTTTTGTTTGCCTATTTTTTTCAAGGTAGGGTCTGTCTCTAGCCAAAACAGACCTGCAACCCTCATAAATGAATGAATGAATAAATAAATATTTTTAGAAAATGTCACAAGTCGTAGTGGTGCACGCCTATAATCCCAGCACTTGGGAGGCAGAGGTAGGAGCATCACTGTGAGTCCAAGGCTTAGACTAACTACATAGTGAATTCCAGGTCAGCCTGGGCTAGAATGAAACCCTACCTCAAAAAAAAAAAAAAGAAAAAAAGAAAGAAAAAAAGAAAATGTACCTTTAAGCCTGGTCCCAGTACTCAGGAAGCTGAGGTAGGAGCATTGCCATGAGTTTAAGGCTAGTTTGGACTCCAGAGTAAGTTCGTGGTCAGCCTGAGCTAGAGGGAAACCCTACCAGCACTTGGGAGGCAGAGGTAAGAGATTTGCTGTGAGTTCAAAGCCAGCCAGAGACTACATAGAGAATTCCAGGTTTGCTTGGGTTATAGCGAGACTCTAACTCAGAAAAAACAAACTAACTTTGAAGACCTGAATATGATCACATACCTTTTTTTTTTCTTTTGTTTGGTTTTTCGAAGTAGGGTCTCACTTTACTCTGTAGTCTCAGGGTGGCCTCAAACTCACAGTAATTCTCCTACCTCAGCCTCTCAAGTGCTGGGATTAAAGATTTGTGGTTACCACGCCCAGCTTGCTTCTTCCTTCCTTTCTTTCTTTCTTTTTTTTTTTTTTTTGAGGTAGAGTTTCACTGTATCCAAGGCTGACCTGGAATTCACTATTTAGTCTCAGGGTGGCCTCAAACTCATGGTGATCCTCCTACTTCTGTCTCCCAAGTGCTGGGATTAAAGGCATGTGCCACCATGCCCAGCTCTTTTTTAAAAAATATTTTATTTTTATTTATGTATTTAATTGGTGAGAGAGAACAGCACTCCAGGGTCTGTGGCCACTTCAGACGAACTATAGACACATGTACCAACTTGTACATCTGGCTTATGTGGGTGCTGGGTCCTTAGGCTTTTCAGGCAAGCACCTTAACTGCTAAGCCATCTCTCCAGCCCCACCTTTTCTTTAAAATTTTTTTCAAATACATTTTATTTATTTATTTATTTATTTTGTTTATTTATTTATTTGAGAGAGATAGGCAGAGAATGGGTGTGCCAGGCCTCTAGCCACTACAAACGAACTCCAGATGCATGTGCTACCTTGTGCATCTGGCTTTGCGGGTTCTGGGGAATTGAACCTGGGTCCTTTGGCTTTGCAGGCAAATAAGTGCTATGCCATCCCTCCAGCCCCTATTTATTTATTCGAGAGAGAGAGAGAAAGAGGCAGAGAGTAAGAGAAAGAGAGAGAGAAAATGGGCACGTCAGGGCCTCCAGTCACTGCAAACGAACTCCAGATGCATGCGTCCCCTTGTGCATCTGGCTTATGCTGGTCCTCGAGAATTGAATTGGGGTCCTTTGGCTTTGCAGGCAACTGCCTTAACCACGAAGCCATCTATCTAGCCCCCAGATTTTTATTTATTTATTTCCCAGCAGAGAGGATAGAGAGAAGAGAGACACAGATAGAGAATGGCCACACCAGGGCCTCTAGCCACTGCAAATTAACTCCAGCTACATGTGCCACTTTGTGCATCTGACTTCAAGGGTATGAGTACTAGAGAATTGAACTTGGGTTGTCATTAGGCTTTGCAGGTAAGTGCTTTAACCAGTGAATCATATCTCCAGCCCCTGTGGCATACCTGTAATACAAGTATTTAGGAGGCCTAGATAGGAGAATTGTTTCAAGCAAATTCAAGGCAGCCTTGACTACATAGGGATACCCTCTCTCAGTCCCACTCCCCAGTGTACTTTGGTTTCTCCTCATCCTAACATGGTAACATGATAGGGCCTGTTCCTGGTTAATGATATGTTTGGCTAGGGTTTCAGAATGAACATCAAGCACGTGGTATTTTGTTAGCTTTGTTGGTGAAATTCTTAGGAGCTTCAAGGACTAGTGTGGGTCTGGATCTGGTAACTCGTCAGGAAGCAGCAGGGTTCTCTAGACTTCTTGTGTTTTAGGAATGAAGGCTACTGTGAGATAAGCAAGGCATTTGATACTTCCATTCATTTGTGTCTACAAAATCAGCTGGGAAATGGACTTCCAAAACCAGTGTCACACTAACACCCAGGACCCTCAGATGCCAATGTGGAGGGAGGAGGGGCTGACATGGTCTTTAGTTTGAGTGCCAAGTTAGCTCTGATTGGCCCCTTTGAGTCTAACTTGACATTGCATATAACAGGTGGTAGTGGGCTGGACATGGTGGCTTGGTCCCCAGGGTCTCTTTTCTCTGGCTTATTCCTTTTCTTTCTGTTTTTTTCCCCAAAGCAGTGTGTCACTCTAGCCCCAGGTTGGCCTCTAATGCATGGTGATCTTGCTACCTCAGCCTCTCAAGTACATATGCCACTATGCCTGATTTTCTGGACTCTTTAAGTATAGATTCTCAACATTATGTCCTAGCTTCTGTGTTTGGGGCATGTGATGGGCCACTGAGCACCCTCTTGGCATCCCACTAGAGTCCTCTCTGTTGCTGTTTAGGGTCTGTTTCTATATACTGCCCCTTGGGGTTCTGCTGCTGCCCTCTGCTGGCTGCCTTCCGTCTGGATTTGAAATTGTATGACTGAGTTGGTGTGTGCTCAGACCATATTTGATGCTGATTTCAATTGTTTTGTCCACTCCTCTGTGACCCTATGGGGCAGGTAGCTTCATACTTTTCTGTTTCTAGATGTCTTATCCTTCACTGAGTCTTGAAGCTGTACCTCTGAATCCTCTCTCCTTTGCTTCCACTTTGGGCCCTGGAGACCTCATCTTCCTGTCCTTACTTGCCTGACTTGAGGCCCCCTTGCTGCCTCCATGAAGCAGGAGGAGCAGAGACTACACTTGGTAGTTATGAGAAGTGCCCATGTGTGCTGTCACTGCTGTGCTCTCCTGGTCCTGGCTTTCTATAGGATGCTTCCAGCAGGCTGTCCTGGGTAGCTCCATGTGCTGTTTGGTGTCTGGGCATTGCAGCTTGCTCTGCAAGCAGATAGCATGCTTGGCTCTTTCCTTTTGTTTACTGGTTTTCACACAGTAAATTGGTTGGCTGATTTTTTTACCCTAACTATACCCTTAGGGACTGAAGCATATTTTATGTGTTTGCTGGGGTGGTCATTCTTGTCTGTACAGACTCTGGAAGCAGCTTCACGTTGACTTCAACATGTCAGGCTTATTTCCAGCATCTCTTATCACTGGGAAATAAAGTATAAATACAACTGGAGTTAAATTCTTCTGAGGTTTCTCCAATTGTTTTAGTAGGTATTTCTAAGTGCTATTTAAAGAATTCCAAAATACTTCCACAGCAGCTACAGAATTAGATTTCTTGATTTCTGAACCTGCGGCTGTTTTGAGTAAACAGTGCTGAAGTAAAAAACTTAATTTTTGCAGTACTAGGGATGGAACCCAGGGCCTTGTTTAGGTGTTATGGTACTGGACTATACCCCAGCCCTCTTTTTGTTTTGTGTGTGTGTATGTGGTTTTTCGAGATTGGGTCTTGCTTTAGTCCCAGCTGACCTGAATTCACTATGTAGTCTCCGGGTGACCTCGAACTCGTGGTGATCCTCCTATGTCTGCCTCCTGAGTTCTGGGATTAAAGGCATGTGCTAACATGTCCAACTCATGCCCAAGCTATTTAGATTAATATACATACACACACATACATATATACATATATATGTATATAAATTATTTATTTATTTGAGAAAGAGAGAGGGAGGCAGTGAGAGTGAGAGAAATTCATTCTATATTTTATTTACTTGAGCCCAGGCTGGCTCCAAAGTAGCTGTGTAGTTATGTAGCTGAGAGTGACTTTAAACTCCTGGTACTCCTGCGTCTACTTTCCAAGTATTGGGTTTGTAGGTATGTGTCATCTCACTCTACTTTTTTTTTTCATCTTTTAAAAAAATTATTTATTTATTTATGAGAAAGAAAGGCAGATAGAGAGAGAGAGAAAGAGAATATGGATGTGCCAGGGCCTTCAGCTGCTGCATACAAAGTCCAGAAGCATGTGTCACCTTGTGCATCTGGCTTATGTGGGTCCTGGAGAATTGAACCTGGGTATTTTGGCTTTGTAGGCAAGTGCTTTAACCTCTAAGCCATCCCTTCAGCTCCTCACTCTGCTTTTTACTGCTTGTGTTTGTAATGTGGTTGTGCACATGTATGTCCTTGTAGTGTCTTGTGTGGTAGCTGAAACCGAAAGTGGGGTATCTGTTACATTGCTCTTTCACCATTCTTTTTTTTTAAGTTTATTTATTTATTAGAGAGAGAGAGAGAGTGAATGAGTGAGAATGAGCATGCCAGAGCCTCTAGCCACTGCAAATGAACTCCAGACGCATGTGCCACCATGTGCATCTGGCTTATGTGGGACCAGGAGAATCAAACCTGCATCCTCAGGCTTTGCAGGCATGTTCCTTAACCTCTAAGCCATCTCTCCAGCACTCTTTCATCATTACTTGAGCTGGAGTCTACTGATACCAAAGCTTGGTGCCTTTTATGAGCCCAGGAAATTTCCTGGTCTCTGCTCCCTTTTGTGGGACTGGGATTACAAACCTCTGTGGCCATGCCCAGCTGTTTATATGTTTTCTGGAGATTCATTTTCTTTTCTTTTTAAGGTTTTTATCAAGGTAGGGTCTCACTCTAGTTTAGGCTAACCTGAAACTCACTTTATAGCCCCAGGCTGGCGACTCTCCTACCTCTGCCTCCCGAGTGCTGGGATTACAAGGTGTGTGTCGCCACACCAGGCTTGGATTCTGGAGATTTGAGCTCTAGTGGTCTCAGGCTCCCTCAAGCAGGTCCTCATACTTGTGCAGGAAGAGCACTCTACCACTGAGCTAAGGACCAGATTTGACTCCCCAGGACCCATGTAAGCCAGATGCACATGGTGCGTCATGCATCTGGATTTCATTTGTAGTGGCTAGAGGCCCTGACATTGCCATTATCTCTCTCCTGCTTTTTTTTTTTTTTTTTTTGGCTTTTCAAGGTAGAGTCTCCCTCTAGCCCAAGCTGACCTGGAATTTACTCTGTAGTCTCAGGGTGGTCTTGAACTCACGGCAACCCTCCTACCTCTGCCTCCCAAGTGCTGGGATTAGCCATTATCTCTCTCTCTCTCTCTCTTTTTCTCTCCCTAATAAATAAATAAAATAATTTTTTGTTGGTTTTTGAGGTAGGGTCTCACTCTAGGTCAGGATGATCTGGAATTCACTGTGTAGTTTCAGGGTGGCCTTAAACTCATGGTGATCCTCCTGCCTCTGCCTCCCAAGTGCTGGGATTAAAGGCATGCACCACCACACTCAGCTAAAAAAAAAAAATATATATATATATATATATATATATATATATATATATATATATATATATGTATATGTGTGTGTGTGTGTATGTGTGTGTATATATATATATATATTTATTTGGTTTTACAAGGTAGGGTCTCACTCTAGCACAGGCTGACCTGGAATTCACTATGGAGTCTCAGGGTGGCCTCGAACTCACGGCGATCCTCCTACCTCTGCCTCCCGAGTGCTGGGATTAAAGGTGTGCACCACCACGCCGCCTGGCTCTAAAATAAAATAGTTTTTAAAAGATAGCATTAATAAAACCCAAAAGTGTGATAACAAAGAGAAAGTATTTGCAAATCACATATCTGATAAGGGACTTGTATCCAGAATATATAAAGAAATATTAATTCATTAAGAAAAACAATTCAGGCTGGAGAGATGGCTTAATGGTTAAGGCACTTGCTTGTGAAGCGTAAGGACCCAGGTTCAGTTCCCCAGTATCCACATAAGCCAGATGCACAAGGTAGCTCATGCATCTGGAGTTGAAAAAGAAAAAGGCTGGACGTGGTGGCACCCTGAGACTCCATAGTGAATTCCAGGTCAGCCTGGGCTGCAGCAAGACCCTACCTGGAAAAAACTAAACAAACAAACAAAAAAAAAAAACCAAAAAACGGTGTGGTGGCTCATGCCTTTAATTCCAGCACTTGGGAGGCAGAGGCAGGAGGATCACCATGAGTTCAAGGCCACCCTGAGACTACATAATGAATTCAAAGTCAGCCTGAGCTAGAGGGAGACCCTACCTCAAAAAGAAAGAAAGAAAAGCCGGGCGTGGTGGCGCATGCCTTTAATCCCAGCACTCGGGAGGCAGAGGTAGGAGGATCACCGTGAGTTCGAGGCCACCCTGAGACTCCATAGTGAATTCCAGTTCAGCCTGGGCTAGAGTGAAACCCTACCTCGAAAAACCAAAAAAAAGAAAGAAAGAAAATCAAATATTTTAAATGAGTGAGAGATTTAAAGAAGACCTCTCTCTCCCCTGGGTGCTATAAGTAGCCAGGCAAGAGGTGCTCACTAGTGCAATAGTGGCATGACTGTTATGGGGTACCCAGCTGTTCTCTGACTGGATCTGAGTCCCATGCATGGGAAAGAATTCATCCCCAGTACTGAAAACCTAATTCAAATACTATAGTTGGGAAGGTTGTGGACTCTAAGGGGGTGGGCACTACTGTTAATTAACTATAAGAATATATTGTGTTCATCAAATTGCCCTCTAACATTTATATCTATGCTCTGACCTTTGGTCAGAGAAGCTTCTTTCTGCCAATAATATTGACTATTTGGGACACTTAAAATTTGTCAAAATTGCTGAGAATAAGTGACAATTGAGTGCTTACCGTCCTATGAGACATCTTTATTATATCTACTAAGGCTCTGGGAATATTGCAGAAAAGAGGACAGAAAGAATGTAAGAACAGTCCATACCTGTAGTCCCAGGTGCTGGTAAGTTTAATCAGAGAAAGTGCTTGAACTCAGGACTTCTAGGCCAGCTTGGGTAACATGGTGATACAGAATATGAACAAGGTAGCTCTTTTAAATAGGGAGTCAGCCAGTGACAGAGCCCAAGAAGATGCCACCTTGCATGCTCTGGCAGGATTAGAACCTTCATCTGAGCCAGTCTCATTAAAAATGGCTGCAAGTAACAACTTAGTAGTACTTCTTGCTGCTTCAAGCTTTCCCAGGCTGGCTCCTCCTGAGTCCGGAGGATGATCATAAATAAGCCTGGCACAGGTGTGTAAATCTCTCTTGGCTCTTATTTTTGTTTCTTGGTTTTTCAAGGTAGGGTCTCCCTCTAGCCCAGGCTGACCTGAACTTCATGATGTAGTCTCAGGGTGGCCTGGAACTCATGGCATTCCTCCTACCTCTGCCTCCCGAGTGCTGGGATTAAAGGTGTATGCCACCACACCTGGCTCTCTTGGGTTTCCCAGCCCTAACTTCTTGGCTTCTGTGGTAAGCTCTTTCCAAGTGTGAGAGCCATCTCTTTGTCTCCCCTCCCCTTTACTCTTCACTTTATTTACTTAGGCACTCTCTCTCACTTGAACCCAGAGCTCATTAATTCATCTAGTCTAGCTAGTCAGCTTGCCCTGGAGATCCTATCTCTTCTTTCCAATTGCTAGAAGTACAGGTAGACTGCTATGCCAGCTCAGTATTTGGGTGCTAGGGATCCAAATGCCAGTCTTCATGCTTGTGAATAAAGCGTGTGCTTTATTCACTGAGCCATCTTCCTAGCCTTCAAAGTTGTTATTATTTTGGTTTCTCAAATTAGGGTTTCACTCTAGTCCTGGCTGATCTAGAAATCACTGTGTAGTCTCAGGGTGGCCTTGAACTCATTGTGATCCTCCTACCTCTGCCTCCTGAGTGCTGGGATTAAAGGAGTGCGCCACCACACCCAGCTAAAATCTTCTTCTTATTATTATTTTTAATATTTGGAGCTGGAGCGATGGCTTAGTGGTTAAAGCGTTTGCCTACAAAGCCAAAGGACCCAAGTTTGACTCCCCAGAACCCATGTAAGCCAGATGCACATGGTGAAGCATATATAAATATATAATAAATAAATATTTGTCAGGAGAGAGAGAAAGAATATGGGTTCACCAGGACCTCCTTTATGTCGGTACTAGGGAATCAAACCCAGGTCATTAGGCTTTGCAGGCAAGCACTTTAACCACTGAGCCATCTCTCCAGCCCCAGCGTTTAAAATTTTGATGTGACCCAACTTATCCTTGGTAACATAACCCAGAATACAACCCAGTCTTTTTTTCTGAAAACTTTTTTTTTTTAGGGGGGAGGGTTTGAGGTAGGGTCTGTAGCCCAGGCTGACCTGGAATGCACTATGTACTCTCAGGGTGGCCTCAAACTCACGATGATCGTCCTACATCTTCTGAAAAGTTTTGACCATTGTAGCATTCATGTATGTGTGACCTTTCTGCCTTTTGTCAAATCGTTATAGTCTTATCTGTGGGGCCAGAGAGATGGCTTAGTGGTTAAGGCACTTACCTGAAAAGCCAAAGGATCCTGGTTCAATTCCCCAGGACCCAAGTAAGCCAGCTGTACAAGGTGGTGCATGCAGCTGGAGTTCATTTGCAGCAGCTGGAGACCCTGGTGTGCAGATTCTCTATCTGCCTTTTTCTCTCTCACACTTTCAAAAAAATAACTATAGTCTATCTGCTCCAGTTATTTTCTACTAACACAGCTGAGAAAGCCAGTATCAGTCAGTTTATGAATCTGCACTTTGGATAAATAGTCTTGGTACCTGCTGGAACAGGCTCTAAAAGAAAACTTTTTTTTTTTTTTTTTTGGTTTCCAAGGTAGGGTCTCTAGCTCAGGCTGACCTGGAATTCACTATGTAGTCTCAGGGTGGCCTTGAACTCATGGTGATCCTCCTACCTCTGCCTCCTGATTGCTGGAATTAAAGGTGTGCGCCACCATGCCCGGCATTAAAAAACTTTTGATCCCAACTGTCCTCTCTGAGAGCCAAGATGTGATTTTCTCAGTTCAGGATCCTGGATGTCCCTTGATCCTGGGGATGAAATTTTTGGCTCTGGTGGCTTTCTTTGACACCTTGGTCAAAAGAGTCACTGGCTCTTATTTCAGCTCTGAGCTGTGTGAGCAAGCTGCTGCTCTGTGGGTGGTGAAAGGCTTAGTGTTCAGTGTGTCTCCCCATCTGTGAAGGCTATGGGTAACACATTCTCTTGGCAATTGCAGGTGAAGGACTTAACTCAGTACTTGGACCCGAGCGGGCTCGGCGTGATCAGTTTCGAAGACTTCCACCAAGGGATTATGGCCATTAAAAGTGGAGGTTAGTCATTCCCACCCTGTGCCCCATTGCTCCTCCCTTTCCTGCATTGTTTTAGCCCCTACTCTTGTCTAGTCTGTCACCTTTCCCCTTCTTCCTCCTCCCCTAGGTAGGGCCTCATTCTAGGCCAGGCTGACCTGTAATTCACTATGTAGTCTCAGGGTGGCCTCAAACTCCCAGCGATCCTCCTACCTCTGCCTCCTGTGTGCCTGGGATGAAAGGTGTGTGCCACCATACCTGGCTAGTCTGTCACTTCTTGAATTGACAAAACATTTGGGTTCCCTCTTTTCTGTTGTTGTCACCCACCCCTGATTGAGAGACTCAACTGCTTATCTGCAGGGTTGAGAAACTACTGCTGTTCTCTAAGGTTTCATAAGAAAAAGTTTGGAAATTACTGAAAAAAGTCACACAGTTTACACACTCATTTATATATTCACCTTTATGGTGGTTTGATTCAGGTGTCCCCCATTAAGTTAGGTGTTCTGGATGCTAGGTTCCCCAGCTGATGGTAATTGGAAATTGAAGCCTCTTGGAGGGAGTGTATTGTTGGGGGCAGGCTTATAGGTGTTATAGCCAGTTTCTCCATGCCAGTGGCTGGGGACCAGGGGGTGATGTCCACCTTCTTCTCATGCCATCGTTTTCCCCTGCCATCGTGGAGCTTCCCCTCAAGCCTGTAAGCTAAAGCAGACCTCTTTTTTGGCGTGCTGCTCTTGGTTGGGTGATTTCTACCAGCAATGCAAACCTGACTGCAACAACCTCCCATAGTGTACTGACAACAGCTTGCTGGTGTGTACTTTGTTTCATCCATCCATTTCCTATTGTCCATCATGCTTCAGAGTCTGTTGAATTGGTGCATGGGTCCCAATCTCCTGTCAAGGAGCTGTTCATCCCCTGGCCCTCTGCATTGTCTGCTTCTGTCTGCTTGCCTGCAGAAGGGTTGCAGGCTGCTGATTGTGGCCTGGGTCTTAGTTTAGTGATTTAAGGAACATGTGGTTATTTGTCAGTCTCTGCTGATGACAAACAGTTATCTGAGAATGACTAGTCTCCCAAACTTTTTTTTTTTTTCCTCCCCGAAGCAGGGTCTCACTCTAGCTCAGGCTGACCTGGAATTCACTATGTAGTCTCAGGATGGCCTCAAACTCACAGAGATCCTCCTACCTCTGCCTCCTGAGTGCTGGGATTAAAGGCATGCGCCATCCTGCTCTGCTCAGTCTGCCAAACTTCACCCCACTGTACTAAGATGGAGCCTTTTCCTTGGACCCATTGCTTCCTCTTGCTTTGCCTGGATTGATCTCTAAGTCATTGTGGTGCCTCTTGGCCATCCCACAGGGACCCTATGAGATGCCTTATGGCTTCTGCCTGAGAAGGGGCCAGCTGGTCTCCATGAGTTGCCAGACTCTGTCTCCTTAATAGCCTACTTTCCTGTCTCCCTCTCTGAGAAACTATATCCTGGCCTGGCCTGTGTGGGAACCCACATGCTATACCCAACCCCTGTCCACTCCTGTCCTTCCCTTTGTCCTTCCTCCTCTGGTACAGTTCCTGTCCACTTCCTTGTATTAGTGAGGGCAGTGTGTGCAGCTCCAGGGCTGGAGGGCAGTCTTCAGCACACCCTAACAATGCACCATCACTGCCAGCCTGTCCCATGGTGCTATGGGAGGACGTGGCTTGCTGTGTCACAGAGTAGGCTTTGTGATTCTAGTCCAGTCCCAGGCCAACGAAAGTGCTCAGTGGGGTGGTCCTTCAACCTCATGCAGCCTGGCTGACCATGTTGCTTTCAGGGAAGTGCTGGTGAGCCTGTTGAGCTTGCCCAGTGTTCTACCCTGGGTCTGGACAGCAGCTTTGCTTTTCTGTTTTTTGTCATTTTAAGATTTCATTTACATTTCATTAAGAAGGCAGAATGAACATAGAAAAACAGATGAAGTCAGAGATGATTTTGAAGTTATTCATAGCACTTAGGAGAAAGGCATGCTTACATGCATCCCATTTACAGTGAAGTTCACTTCGGGTTTTACTGCACTGCGATGGCAGAACTGTGGGTAGCCTGTGTCACCTGTCAGGCTTACTTGAGGTCCGTATTGGGGAGCAGCATAGTAAATGGCCCAATATATTGACCCAGTTTGTGGGGAAGTGCAACACTTCTACTATCACACCCACAGGTCTTGTTTCAGGAATAGAATGAGACAGAAACTGTTACAAATAGGCCATGGCTCTGTCTCATGCACCACCCCCTCCCCAATTCTGAGGGAACAGGATAAATGTACATTAAAAATTTCCACTTGGGCCAGGCATGGTGGCGCATGCCTTTAACCCCACTCAGGAGGCAGAGATAGGAGGATCTCTGTGAGTTTGAGGCCACCCTGAGACTACATAGTGAATTCCAGGTCATCATGGGCTAAAGCGAGACCCTTCTTTGAAAAAACAATTTCCACTTGGGCTGGGAAAATGATTTAGCAGTTAGATGTACTTGATTGCAAAGCCTGCCTGTCCAGGTTCAGATCCCCAGCACCCATGTAAAGCCAGATGCACAAAGTAACACATGTATTTGGAGTTCATCTGTAGTGGCAAGAGGCCCTGGTGTGTCCTCCTCTTTCTCTCCCCTTCTTGCAAATAAATAAAAATGTTTAAGACAAAATTCTACTTAAAAGAGTCTAAAGCAAGAGGATCTCAAGTTTAAGGCCAGCCCGGGCTATAGAGTGAGACTCTGTCTCAAAATAAAAAGTAAAATGAAGAAGTATATCTATTATCTATATATTTATCTCTCTCTATCTCAGTGGCAGAGCACTTGCCTTGTATGCATAAGGCCTTAGGTTCAGTCCCCAGTACTATAAAAAATTCCAGCAATTGAAAATTTTCTTTTCTTCTTATGGGAAAGAACTGATAAAAATAGGACTGGAGAGACGGCTTAGTGGTTAAGGCATTTGCCTGCAAAGCCTAAGGATCCAGGTTTGATTCCCCAGGACCCATGTAAACCAGAGGCACAAAGGTAGCACATGTATTTTGAGTTCCTTTGTAATGCCTTGAAGGCCCTGGTGTGCCCATTCTCTTTCTCTCTCAAAAAAAAATTTAATTAAAAAAATGATAAAATAGTCATATTTAGTTCCAACAAGAATATAAACATGGGAGCCAGGTGTGGTGGTGCACGCTTTGAATCCCAGCACTCAAGAGGCAGAGGTAGGAGGATTGCCATGAGTTAGAGGCCATCCTGAGACTACAGAGTGAATTCCATGTCAGCCTGGGTTAGAGCAAGACCCTATCTTAAAAAAAAAAAAGAAAGAAAAAAGAAAAGTTATAAACATGGGCTAGACAGATGGCTTAGTGGTTAATGCACTGTCTGCAAAGCCTAAGGACCCAGGTTCAATTCCCTAGAACCCACGTAAGCCAGATGCATAAGGTGGTGCATGCCTCTGTAGTTTGTTTGCCATGGCTAGAGGCCCTGGCATGCTCATCCTCCCCACCCATCTCAAATAAATAAATAAAAATACAAAAAATTAAAAAAAGAAAAAAAGAATATAAAAATGCCAGTTGTGTTCACATCCCCTTCCTGGTGTTGTATAAGGCAGTGTTCTCAGATTGGTTGCCTACCACTTCAAGCTGAGCACACATCCATGAGTCTAACTTGCATGGGTGGACTTTGAAAGTTTCAAGTTCTGCATTTCAATTTGTAACTACAAGTAAACTTACATCATTGTAGGAAAGCTCACCAGAAGCTGTTTTTTTAAAGCCTTTCAGGAAAGGTGAACTTCGCCTGACTGCTTTGGGACTTGTCCTCTTTTCCTCCAGAATCTTTAAGTTCTGTCTGTGGCTTTACTACAGTTCTTGTGGTACAGGCCTATTGTTGGGACTGCAGCTTGAGTAGTGGAGGCAGGTACCAGGTATATCTGACAGACTGGACCAGACAGGCTGCAGGCTCCTTCACTCATGCATAGTCTAGATGTTCAACCATATAAAAGACCTATGGTCTTTAAAAGCCACAGAGGAGAGCAGTTTGGAATTACTGCATGCAAAAGTGTGTGAGGGGCCAGGGCTCAGCAGTTAAGGTGCTTCCTTGTAATGCCTGCGGGGCCATGGTTCAGTTCCCCAGCACTCATGTAAAGACAGAGGAAAAAAAAAAGGGGGGGGCCATTTGGGCCAGGCGTGGAGGTGCACGCCTTTAATCCCAGCACTTGGAAAGTAGAGGTAGGAGGATTGCTGTGAGTTCAAGGCCACCCTGAGACTACCAGTGAATTCCAGAAAAAAAGAAGGCTTTGATGTGCTTCTCTAGTGGTAACAGACCCTGATGTGTTTATATATTCACACACATGAAAGAAATCAATATTTTGTTTATTATTGATATTATTATCTTGGTTTTTTGGAGATAGGGTCTCACTCTAGCCCAGGATAGCCTTGAATTTACAGCCATCCTCCTACCTCTGCCTTCTGAGTGTTGGGATTAAAGGCATGCACCACCATGCCTGGCTTAAATTTCATCTATTATTGCTTTGTGCAAACAAGCACCAAATGCTCATGCCTTGAACCCAGGCTGCCAGGCTTTGCAGGCAGGTAAGTGCCTTTAACCACCATCTTCTAGCTGTCAATAATTTGTTTTTATTTTTGAGAGAGAGAGAGAGAGAGAGAGAATTGGTATGCCAGGGCTTCAGCCACTGTAGTCTAACTTCAGACACACCACCTGGTGGGTATATGTGACCTTGTGCTTGCCTCACCTTGGTGTGTCTGGCTTACGTGTGATAATCTGGAGAGTTGACCAAGGGTCCTTAGGCTTTTGCAGGCAAATGCCTTAACCACTAAACCATCTTTCTAGCCCAATAATTTTTGGGAGGGGCTTAGAGGTAGGGTCTTGCTCTAGCTGAGGCTAGCCTAGAATTCACTATGTTGTCTCAGGTTGGCTTCATTCTCATGGAGATCCTCTTATCTCTTCCTCCCAAGTGCTGAGATTAAAAGTGGGCACTTCTTATTTTTTTTGTTTTGTTTTGTTTATTCGAGGTAGGGTCTCAATCTAGCCCAGGATGACCTGGAATTCACTGTATTCTCAGGGTGGCCTCATACTCACAGCGATCCTCCTACCTCTGCTTCTAGAGTGCTGGGATTAAAGGCATGCGCCACCACGCCCGGCTTTTTTTCTTTTTTTGAGAGACAGGGAGAAAGAAAGAATGGATGTGCCAGGGCCTCTAGCCACTGCAAACCAAATCCAGACACATGTGCCACCTTGTGCATCTGAATTATGGATACTGAGAGTCAAACCTGGGTCCTTAGGCTTTTCAGGCAAGTACCTTAACTGCTAAACCATCTTCTCTACCCCTGTCTCTCCCTCTCCCTCTCCCTCTCTCTCTCTCTCTCTCTCTATAAATATATATATTTTGTGTGTGTGTGTGTGTGTGTGTGTGTGTGTGTGTTTTGAGATAGGGTCTCACTCTAGCCCAAGCTGACCTGGAATTCACTATGTAGTCTCAGGATGGCCTTGAACTCCCAGTGATCCTTCTACCTCTACCTCTCAAGTGCTGGGATTAAAAGCATGAACCACCATGCCTGGCTAATAACTTTTTTAAAATTATATATGTATATATACATATACATATGTGTGTGTGTGTATACACACACATACATACATACACATATACATATATAAACTTATTTGAAAAAGAGAGAGAAAGGGGGGACACCAGGACCTCCAGCCATTGCAAATGAACTCCAGATGCATGTGCCATCTCCTTGTCAATAAGTTTTTTTTAAGTATTTTATTTATTTGAGAGAGAAAGAGGCAGATAATGAACATGCCAGGACCTCCAGCCCCTGTAAAAGAACTGTGCATATTACCACTTTATGAATCTGGCTTACTTGGTACTAGTAATCAAACCTGGGTCTCTAGGCTTTGTAGGCAAGTGCTTTAACAGCTAAACCATCTTTCCAGCCCATTAAAATAAAAAAAAAATATATATATATATATATATTGGTTTTTCAGAGTGTGGTCTCACTCTAGCCCTGGCTGTCTTGGAATTCACTATGTAGTCTCAGGGCGGCCTGGAACTCACTGTGATCCTCCCACCTCTGCCTGCCTCCCTAGTGCTGGGATTAAAGGTGTGAGCCACCACACCTGACTTAAAAAATTTGTTTTTTTATTTATTTGAAAGAGAGAAAGCAGAGAGTGAGTATGGGCACACCAGAGCCTCTTGCCACATTAAACAAACTCCAAACACATATGCCACTTTCTGAATCTGATTTACGTAGGTACTGCAGAATTGAACCCAGGCCATTAGGCTTTGTAAGCAAGTGCCTTTAGCCAGTGAACCACCTCTGCAGCCTGAACCCTCTCTCTAGCCCATCAGTGATACAGTTTTTAAAGATTAATTTTATTTATTAGAGAGGAAGAGAATGGGCGGGCCATGGCCTCTAGCCACTGCAAATCAACTCCAGACACATGTGCTACTGTGTGCATCTGGCTTACGTGGGACCTAGAGAATCAAACCGGGGTCCTTAGGCTTAGGCTTTTTAGGCCTGCGCCTTACCCGCTAAGCCCTCTCCAGCCCTGGTTCTTCTTCTTCTTCTTTTTTATTGACAACTTCCATAATTATAGACAATAAATCAATATAATTTCTTACCCTCTCACTTTTCGCAACTCCACTCCCCATCATATTTCCTCTCCTTCTCAATCAGTCTTTCTCTTATTTTGATGTCATCATCTTTTCCTCTTTTTTTGTTTGTTTGTGTTTTGAGGTAGGGTCTTACTCTAGCCCAGGCTGACCTGGAATTCACTCTGTAGTCTTAGGGTGGCCTCAAACTCATGGTGATCCTCCTACTTCTGCCTCCCAAGTGCTGGGATTAAAGACATTCGCCACCACACCTGACTTTTTCTTCCTATTATAAGGGTCTTGTATAAATTGTACCAGGCACTGCGGGGTCATGGATATCCAGGCTATTTTGTGTCTGGAAGAGTATATTGTTTATTTTTATAAATAATTTTATTTATGTATTTATTTAAAAGAGAGAAAGAGGCAGAGAGAGAGAGAGAGAGAGAGAGAGACAGGGGTAGGGTGGGGTATGGGGAATGGGCCCACCAGGGCCTCTAGCTGCTGCATAAAAACTCCAGACACATGTGCCACCTTGTGCATCTGGCTTATGTGGGTCCTGGGGACTTGAACTTGGGTCCCTTGACTTTGCAGGCAAGAACCTTAACTGCTAAGCCATCCCTCCGGTCCTATGTTTTTAAAAAATATTTATTTATTTATTTATTTATTTGAGAGAGAGAAGTAGGGAGGGGGAGAAAGAGAGAAAATATGAATGGGCACTCCAGTGCCTCCAGCCACTGCAGACGAACTCCAGAAGCATGCACTACCTTGTGCATCTGGCTTATGTAGGTCCTGGGGAATCAAACCTGGGTCCTTTGTCTTTGCACACAAGCATCTTAAGTGCTAAACCATCTCTCCAGCCCCCCCCTTTTTTTAAGTCCAATCTTGACTCTTTAATATTTATTTATTTATTTGAGAGCGACACACAGAGGGAGAAAGTGGAGGGAAAGAGAATGAGCGCACCAGGACCTCCAGCTACTGCAAACGAACTCCAGACATGTGCTCCCCCTTGTGTATCTGGTTTACATGGGTCCTGGGGAATCTATCCTCGAACTGAGGTCCTTAGGCTTCATAGGCAAGCGCTTAACTGCTAAGTCATCTCTTCAGCCCCCTTTTTGTTTTTTTGAGGTAGGGTCTCGCTCTGGCTCAGGCTGACCTGGAATTCACTATGCAGTCTTAGGGTGGCCTCAAACTCACGGCAGTCCTCCCTATTTCTGCCTCCCGAGTGCTGGGATTAAAGGCATGTACTACCACGTTTGGCTAGAAGAGTGTGTTGTAAGAAATCCTACCCTTCCTTTGGCTCTTACATTCTTTCTGCCACCTCTTCCACAATGGACCCTGAGCCTTGGAAGGTGTGATAGAGATGTTTCAGTTCTGAGCACTCCTCTGTCTCCAGTAATTTTTTCTACTTACACATTCACAATACCTTCCTCTTAATTCCTCCTCTATCCTCCTTCCCTTATAACTGCTTTCTAGCTTACTGGCCTATGCTATCAAGTTTTATTCCAACTGACATACAAGTCCAAACATTTGTAGCTTGGATCCACATATGAGAGAATATGTGATCTTTGGCTTTCTGGGCCTGGGTTACCTCACGAAGTATAATCCTTTCCAGGTCCATCCATTTCCCTGCAAAATTTTCTGGTTCTTTAAAGACTTTCTCCTCTTATCTGCATGCCAGTTCCTCAGCATTCTGGCAAGCATTGTTGTCTACATGGGGGATATGGCTTTTGAGCCTCATCCTCTGGCTTCTTTCCCTTGGATTTCTTAGCCTCCTGGGATACACTCACTTCCCCTCGATTGTAGTAATCCTCCCCTCTGCCAGCTTCCCAACTCCCATGACAACCCAACCTGAAAGGCATCTTTCCCGAGAATCCCAATCACATACCCACATCTTCACTTTAGACCACTCACTGCTCCGGGTGGCCTGCTGAGGGCTGGATCTTCTCTCCTCAGATCCCGATGGCCAGCTGTATAGTGTCACACCTGCCCAGGATGAGGAGTCCCCAGCCTGTGCTGATGAGTTCGATGACTTTGTCACCTACGAGGTAAGTACTTCCCCAAGCATGAGCTCCATTTCTTCCTGTGCTCTAGTTTCTGCTTCCTGAGCCCTTCCTGAGTTGGTACGGGGGTAGAGCGCCCCCTCCCGGCCTGTGTATTTGTTGGGGGTCAGTTCCTTTGGGTGGTGGACCTTGAGATCTTGGCTGTGGCAGGAGGCACAGGCTACTCCCAGCAGCCTGGTTGGGCTTTGGGCTTGTGTGGTCAGGAGTCATCCTTTCTAAGCTCTGTAATGACCTTGCTATCACCTTCTGCCAGACAGAAGCTGAGCAGGAGACTCAAGCTTTCCCCTTGTGAACCTTTAAGCAAGTGTGTACAGCTGGGGCAGAATTATCTGTAGCTAGGAGGAGAGAAAGTATCTTGAATCTCAGGTTACAAATGCCTGCTTGCTACTCCACATTCCTCTCTGTACTAGGTGGTATCTTCCATAACTTGGCCTCTTGTCACAAAAGCTGGGGAGAAGGTCATAGCCTGGGAAGAAAGATCTCAGTAGCTATCTGGAAGATGAAAGGGCTAGAGTCAGGTGGCCACACGGCTTGTCTGGAATATTTTGTTTACATGGAGAATGTTATTCTTGTGCTCAGTAGGCTGAGGCAGGAGGATCAGTTGAAGACAGGAATTAAAAAGGTCAACCTGGGCAATGTAGTGACACCCATCTCTAAAACAAAATGTGTGGAGCTATACTGAAGCCCTGTGATGCTGGTGGAAGCAGCAGTGACCTATCCTTCAGCCCTCCCTCTGTTTCATGCTAAGGGTGCAGGAAATAGGACTGGGTCTGGTGGGGCATGAGGTTCTTCATGTTAAGTCTTTGGCACCTCGGTGTCTTTGTCACATGAGCTGTGCTCTGTGTTGTCCAGTTAGCTCTTGACCTCCTGAGTACCATAGGCCTCATGAGTTTAGATCCTGACTTTTCTTTTAGATGGAGGAAACATTTCAAAGTTTTTTTTTTTTTTTTATCACTTTTAAAGTAATTAAGGGGCTGGAGAGATGGCTTAGCAGTTAAGGCATTTGCCTGCAAAGCCAAAGGATCCCGGTTTCATAGCTAGGTATGGTAGTGTATGCCTTTAATCCCAGCACTCAGGAGGTTGAGGTTGAAGGATTGCTGTGAGTTCCAGGTCAGCCTTGAGACTACATTGTAAATTCCAGGTTAGCCTGGGCTAGAGAAAGACCCTACCTAGAAAAACCAAAAATTAAAAAAATTATTTATTTCATAGTTTGAAACAGTGTTAGGTGTATAGGGCTTCCACCTAATAGTGCATCTATAATCCCTGAACTTGGGAAGTAGAGGCAGGAGGATCAGAAGTCCAAGGTCACTTTTAGCTATATAGAGAGGTCTAAGCCATCCTGGGTTACATGAGACCCTGTCTCAAAAATCAAACAAAAAATAGTTGTGTTTTTTTTTTGTTTTTTGTTTTTTGTTTTTCGAGGTAGGGTGTCACTGTAGCTCAGGCTGAGTTGGAATTCACTATGTAGTCTCAGGTTGCCGTGAACTCATGGCAGTCCTCCTACCTGTGCTTGCCAAGTGCTGGGACTAAAGGCATGTGCCATCACCCCCGGCTTAGTCTAACTTTTTTTAAAATTTAATTTATAGAGAGACAGAGTCAGTATGGGTGTGCCAGGGCCTCCTGCTGTGACAAAAGAACCTCATACAGTTGCACCACTTTGGTTTTTTTTTTATATTTTTTTGTTTTTAATTTATTTATTTGAGAGCAACAGACAGTGAGAAAGAGGCAGAGAGAGAGAGAGGGAGAGAGAGAGAGAATGGGTGCACCAGGGCCTCCAGCCACTGTAAAGGAACTCCAGACGCGTGTGCCCCCTTGTGCATCTGGCTAACGTGGGTCCTGGGGAATCGAGCCTTGAACCGAGGTCCTTAGACTTCGCTTAACTTAGACTTAGCTTAACTGCTAAGCCATCTCTCCAGCCCAAGTTGCACCACTTTGCGCATCTGGCTTTACATGGGTACTGGGGAATCAATCAAGCCTGGGCCATTAGGTTTTGTAAGCAAGTGCCTTTAACCATTAAGCCATCTCCCCAACTTTAACCTGATATCTTTTTTGTTTTGTTTTGTTTTTCAAGGTAGGGTTTTGCTCTAGCCCAGCCTGACCTGGAATTCACTATATAATCTCAGGCTGGCCTCAAACTCACAGTGTTCCTTCTACCTCTGTTGCCCAAGTGCTGGGTGTGTGCCATCATACCTGGCAGTCCAACATCTTGTATGCATAGAAAATATTTGCGTGTTATATCCAAATACATATTTGGAGCCCATGAAGCAATTTTAAAAAAACAAAACAAACAAGCAAAAAAAAAAAAAAAAAGCCAGCTCTTGGGAGGTTAGAGTAGGTGGGAAGATGGCTCAGTGGTTAAGGGCACTTACTGATTTTTCTGAAAATGCTTCCTATCAGACCCATGTTTTCTGGTTGTGAACTTGGTATGTTTTAGCAACATACTGTGTCTAGTAGGAGTATGTGAACTCTATGCCAGGGTCTCATAGTAGATATCCTGGCTCTTGCTACTGTCTTCTCTTGAGCTTTTAGCTTGTGACAAGATAAAGTTAGTGATGTATCTCAAGTGAGACAGAGAGTAGTTAGGAAGCTGGCTTAAGCTTGTTGCTTGTGTTCGTAATAGTGGTGGTGAGAAAAAAGCTCATTGTCTTAAGAATTTGCTCAAGGAGGCCAGAATGTAGGGGATGGAATCCATTTATCAGCATTTCTGGAAGGGCAGTAGGGATGTCACAGATCAGGCAGGACCAGAGCGATAAGGGTGTCCCAGAATTGTTCTGTGTGCCTCCCTCTTTCTTCCTCTGCCGGGACCTGGAGAAGAGATTGCTTTGCTAAAATGATGAGAAATGTGTCCTTTGTGCAAACTGTTATCAGGAAGATTAAAGTGTAAAACAGAGTTGCTCTGTTTTGAACTCAACCTGTTTTTGAAGCCAGAAAGGACACTTATTGAACTTTGCCTCTCCCTCTGGATAGCAGCAGCAGAAGGTTTAATGGAGTGTGTCTGGGAGCAGGTTAAACTTTCTCCAAGGTGGGAATGTGCCTTCCGATGAGCACACAGGGTTTGAAGGAACCCCAGCACGACTAACAAGCGGGGAGGCAACGCTGCCAGTGCAGAGAAGCCGGCGGCTTGATTGGCAGAGACATGTGATGGGAGGCCATCTCCAGCTACACACCCTTCCCAGAACCCGTATGCAAAGCCAGGCTCGTGAAGGTGCTCGGTTAGCATCTGAGGGTAAGAGGAGACTGGAGCACTCATGGTGCCCAGAATTTAGTGTCTGTGAAGGACAAAGGTTCAGGGAAAAGCAACCATGATCTGGACTGTGGGAGCTAACAGGTAGTGTTGGCCACACTTCGTAGCCAGAACAAGGGAGTTGTTTGTCTTTTGGCATTTTAGGTTGTATGCTAATGAACTTGTAATGTGAACACATTGCGAAGTTCCCCACCCTCCAGACGGTCTCACTGTAGCCCAGGCTGACCCTGAACGAACTCTGTAGTCCCAGGCTAGTCTCGAATTTACAGTGACCTTTCTACCTCTGCCTCCTGAGTTCTGGGATTAAGAGCAGGCACCACCATGCTTGGCTGTGTATTTTAAGATGTCTTTTGATGTTCAAATGACTTCATCTTAACATTGGTAATTGACATATTTTAGAGGTTGGTAGCATAGACTTGTTAGCTTCTAGGAAAAGCTAGATTCTATCTGGCTGGCAGATGCTCAGGGGTTAGATTGTATGCTGTACTTGGATTGAATCTGGTGGACTGTGAGAGCACCATGTTCCAAGGTGACTTTGTGTTTCTTTTGAAAGGCTTTGTGAAAACAAATTTACTACCTGTGCAGGGCATTGACTTGTGGTGCTGGGGGTGGCACCTGTGAGCTGGATGTCCATCCTCCCAGCCCCTAGTAGTCTGGGTTTTCTACCTTGTGGTTGATTTATATCTATGATTTATATCTATTTCTTTCCTTCCTTCCTTCCTTCCTTCCATCCATCCATCCATCCATCCATCCATCCATCCATCTATTCATCTATCTGTCTATCTAACTAACTAACTATGAGTGAGCAGCCCGGGGCTTTGTCTTTGTCTCACTTCCCACCAGGTTCCCTGAGCTGTCATGGCAGTGTTTGGAATAGGACCTCATACCCTGTTGGCTTAGTTTAGATCACATAAAAGGATAAGTGCAACTTCTGTGTGACTGGGAGTTCTTCAGTCACTCTGCAGCAGTGTGGGAGACACCATCACTTTAGAAATGAGATGCAGGGAGCAAGCAGCCTCCCTCCTGGTCTATGTTACATGTTGGGAGGCTCACTCTTGTGTCCCTAAAGTTGGTTCTGTCCTGAGCTCCCTACCTAAACTCCAGGGATGGTTAGACTGCTGACCCCAGCCTCTGCTCACAAGAACACCACCTTCAGCAACATATTGAATGAGAACTATGAAAAAGCAGGCTCCTCAGAACCTCTTTCCCTTCCTGGGAGAAATGCTCAGCAGGGCTTTGTGAGCTGCACTGAGGAAAAGTAAGCTTTTGGTTACCATCGATGTCTGAGCTGAGTTGGAAATCTAGGGTCCACATGGCCGGTGAGGAGCAGTGGGCTTCTAGCAAAGAACTAGTTTGGCTTTTTTTTTTTTTTTTTTTTTTTTTTGAGACAAGGACTCTCACTGTATCTCAGGCTGACCTGTAACTTACTTTGTAACCCAGTTTAGCCTTGAACTCATTGCAGTCTTCTATCTTGGCATTCCAAGTACTGGGATTCAATGGGTAAGCCACCATGATCAGAACCAGGTGTTCTTTGTTTGTTTGTTTGTTTGTTTGTTTGTTTTGGTTTTTCTAGGTAGGGTCTCACTCTAGCTCAGGCTGACCAGAAATTCACTATGTAGCCTCAGGGTGGCCTCAAACTCACGGTGATCTTCCTACCTCTGCTTCCTGAGTGCTGGGATTAAAGGCATGTGCCACCACATCTGGCAGGTTTTAAAAAAATTTTAAGAGAATTATTCTTCTTTATTTTCAAGCAAAGAGAGACAGAAGGAAAGACATAAAAGGAATGGGCACGTTTGGGCCTCCAGCCACTGCAAACAAACTCCAGACACATGCACCACCTTGTGCATCTGGCTTTACTTGGTACTAGGGAATTGGACCCAGGTCCTTAGGCTTTGCAGGCAAGTGCCTTAATGGCTGAGCCATCTCTCTAGCCCCAGACCTGCTTTTGAAAATTTTTATTTATTTATTTATTTATTTGAGGAAGAGCCAAAGAGAGAAAGAACAGAGAGAGAGAATAGATGCACTAGGGTTTCTAGCTGTTGCAAATGAACTCTAGACACATGTATCACCTTGTGCATCTGACTTATGTGGGTACTGGCGAATCAAAGCTGAATCCTTAGGCTTTGTAGGCAAATGCCTTAACTGCTAAGCTATCTCTCCAGCCCTCCAGACCCACCTTTTAAATAGCTGCCTCAGGGTCACGTTCTGATATGACCTACTCTGAGGTCTTTGGAAGACCATGCCAGGTTAGTTTTTGGACTTTGTTCAAGGATCTGGACCTTGGTACTGGGCAGTCTTCATGGGGCAACATTCTTTTTAGAAATTTTTGTTTACTACTGAAGAGCTGTGGCAAGTCCTACTTGATATTCTTCTCAGAAGTCTGCAGGGCGCTCTTCATGCCCAGGTGAGTTTATAACTGTGACTCGGCCAGCACATTCTGTGAGTGAACAGCTGTCCGAATGACTATAGCTCTCCCCCCCCACCCCCATGGACCATCAGGAGTTTATGTTTGGGTCTTGTTTGTAGTTTGATGGTATGCTCCCTCTTGGACCAAGCCTTAGACAGATGATTGGGTCTGTCTGCTTTTCTATTCTCTCTGGCTTGGTATCTGCAGGTGGGGTTCTAGCCTGCCTAATTCAGGAGAGAGCCATTCAGACTAGTGGATAAAATGGAGCCAGACTGGTTTTGTAATTTTACAGAGATGCTATCTATAAACTGCTTAGTTTTTTTTAAAATTATTTTTATTTATGTATTAGAGAGAGGCAAATGGGTGTGCTAGGGCATTTAGCCACTGCAAATGAATTCCAGATGCATGCACCACCTTGTGCATCTGACTTACGTGGGACCTGGAGAATTGAACCTGGATCCTTAGACTTCATAGACAAGTGGCTTAACTGCTAAGCCCTGAACTGCTTAGTTTTTAAGAAATCCTTATAGATAATAGGGAAGGCTGACTTTTATGTTGGAAACAGGAGTGACATAAGACACCTGGATTTTTATGAAGTCCATGTTATTCCAACCTACTTTGGTTTTTTACAACTGACAGGGATTTTTCCAACCTTTAGACAAAAGTATCCTACAGCTTCATTACCATGCTCTGAGAGGTGCCTACGTATGCTATCTGTTGGATTTTGTAGGGTTGTTGCCTCATGAGGTCAGTATTTATAGCTGTCAATATGGTGGAGGGTCCAGGTTGAGTCATGTGTCGGAGTTCACATGCTGTCCATGGTGGACAAGGATGGAGCTCGCCTCTACTCAGCCATGAGGCCCAGATCTTCAAATGAGACTTGGAGGTCCCAGTGGATGCAAGATGTCCTCATGCTTCCTATGACACCATACCTGGGGACAAAGGGCATCTTTCTCCTGCTAGAATTGCAATTTTTCTGAAATCCTATTTGCAAATTGTTAACCTCAGAATCTTCTGAGCCTAAAACATGGGAGAATTTTCCTAACTTGCAACGTTATCATAACAAAAATTGCAATTGGGCCAAATGTGATGGCACTTAGAAGGCAGAGAGGTAGGAGGGTCACTAGGAGTTTGAGACCAGTTGGGGACTACAGAGTAAGTTCCAGGTCAGCATTAGCTAGAGTGAAATGCTTCCTCAGAAAAACAAACAGGGCTGGAGATGGCTTAGCAGTCAAGGTGCTTGCCTGCAGAACCAAATGACCCAGGTTCAATTCCCCAGATCCACTAAGCCAGGCATACAAGGTGGCACAAACATCTGGAGCTTTTTTTGCAGGGCTAGAAGCCTTGGTACTCCCATTTTCTCTCTCTGCTTCTTTCTTCTCTCTCTCCCTTAAATATAAAAAATATTTAAACAAACAAACAATTGAAATTATAAGGGTTGGGTATGGCTCCACATATCTCTAACCCAGTAGTCTGAGATAGGAGAATTGTAGTAAGTTCAAGGCTAGCCTGAAACTACAAAATGACTTCCAGATTAACCTAGGCTGTGCAAAACCCTACCTGAAAAAAATAATAAATTATGAATAGAAAATGTCCTCTTCAATCATTTTTAAGTTCATTACTGTCATATATAAATGTGACTGGCTGCCATGTATGGTCCCTATGTTAGGTGCTGGGTTAGAAGACATTCACCCATCAGCATTTGGCCAGATGATTTTTTCTTTTTCAAGGTAGGGTTTTGCTCTAGCCCAGAGTAACCTGGAATTCACTATGTAGTCTCAGGGTAGCCTTGAACTCACTATGATCCGCCTACCTCTGCCTCCCAAGTACTGGGATTAAAGGCATGCACCACCATGCCCGACTGGCCAGATGATTTGACTAGAGAGAACATGTGAGGTTAGACCTGGACTTCACATTTTAAAACAATAGCCTAAACATTCAAAATGGCTATCAGTGGTGATATTTTCATTTTAAAAAAAAACTTTCTTTTTTATTTTTTAATTTTTTTATTATTTATTTTTATTGACAACTTCCATAATTGTAAACAATATCCCATGGTAACTCCCTCTCTCCCTCCCCCCGCTTTCCCCTTTGAAACTACACTCTCCATCATATCCCCTCCCCCTCTCAATCAGTCTCTTTTATCTTGATGTCATGATCTTTTCTTCCTATTATAATGGTCCTATGTAAGTAGTGTCAGGCACTGTGAGAACATGGATATCCAGGCCATTTTGTATCTGGAGGAGCATGTTGTAAGGAGTTCTACCCTTCCTTTGTCTCTTACATTCTTTCCACTACCTCCTCCCCAGTGGACCCTTTTTTTTGAGACTGGGTCTCCCTTTGTGGGAATCCAGTCAAATTATAGGGTGGTTGATTTTCCCCATAACAGATGTGCCACTATTGCACCTGTTGGCTCATTGGGCCAACAACTTACTGGAAGGTATCTCATCCCTGGCACTGAAAATTTTCTAGTAATAATCTATGGCTCTTGTGTGTTGCATTGTCCAAAAAAGTAGGTTTCCATGTGGGTTATTTGTATCCTCTTAGATTTTGATTAGCTCTCCCTAAAAAGGCACTTTCTTGCCAGACTTGGTGGTGCATGCCTTTAATCCCAGCCCTTTGGAGGCAGAGGTAGGAGGAGGATAGCTGTGAGTTCGAGGCCAGCCTGGGACTACAGAGAAGTTCAGGGCAGTTTGGGCTGGAGGAGATACTACTTCAAAATCAATGCTACCACCACCAAAGAGACACATTATTTCTTCAGTTTTTAAAAGTTTTTATTAGCATTTTCCATGATTATAAAAAAATATCCCACAGAAATTCCCTCCCTCCCCCCACTTTACTTTTTCATTTTTTAAAGTTTTCCTGTTTAAAAATATTTTGTTTGTTTATTTATTTTTTTATTTGAGAGTGACAGAGAAAGAGAGAGAATGGGTGCATCATGGCCTCAAAGCACTGCAAACAAACTCCAGATACATGTGCCACCTTGTATGTCTGGCTTATATGGGTACTGGGGAAAACCCAGGTCCTTAGGCTTCACAGGCAAGCACTTAACCACTAAGTCATCTCTCCAGCCCCAAAGAGACACATTTTTTTAAAGTATTTTATTTATTTATTTATTTGAGAGAGAAAGAGGCAGAGAGAATGGACACCTCAGGGCTTCTAGCCACTGCAAATCAACTCCAGATGCATGTGCCACCTTGTGCATCTGGCTTACATTGGTCCCGGGAAATTGATCCAGGGTCCTTAGGTTTTGCAGGCAAACACCTTAGCTGCTAAGCCATTTCCCCACCCCTAAAGGTTTGTTTTTTTTTTTTAAAAATTTTTATTTATTTATTTATATGAGAAAGAGAAAGAGGCAGAGAGAAAGACAGAGAGAGGGAGGGAGAGAGAGAGAGAATATGGGCACAACAGGGCTTCCAGCCACTGCTGCAAATGAATTCCAGATGCATGCGCCCCCTTGTGCTTCTTGCTTACGTGGGTCCTGGAGAATCAAACCGGGATCCTTCAGCTTTGCAGGCAAATGCCTTAACTCTTAACTGCTAAGCCATCTTTCCAGCCCCAGGGTTGTTTTTTTTTTAATATTTTATTTATTTATGTGAGAGAGTGAAAGAGGCAGCGAGAGAGAGAGAAGAGACACATTCTTAAGATTGTTGCATGGTAGCTCCTTGGCTGTAAATAATCCCATACTGAAAGCCACAAAAGAAGTAGTTCTGATTGGAGTAGCTATCATTCTGGACTGAGAGAAAGAGTATGTGGTTATGGGTATGCCAGGGCCTTCTGTCACTGCAGACAAACTCCAGACACATGCACTGCTTTGTCTATCTCACTTTACATAGGTACTGGAGAATCAAACCCTGGCAGTTAGGCTTTGCAAGCAAGTGTCTTTAACTGCTGAGCCATCTCTTCAGCTACTCTACTGGTCTACTGGTTGTTGTTTTTTTTTGTTTGTTTGTTTTGTTTTGGTTTTTCAAGGTAGGGTCTCACTATCCAGGCTGACCTGGAATTAACTCTGTAGTCTCAGGGTAGCCTTGAACTCATGGTGATCCTCCTACCTCTGCCTCCCCAGTGCTGGGATTAAAGGCATGCACCACCATGCTCAGCTCTACTTTTGATATATATTTAAACTTTATTTATTTATTTATTAGAGAGAGAGAGAGAGAGTAGGGTAGAGAGGGAGAAAGAGAATGGATGTGCCAGGGCCTCCAGCCACTGCAAACAAACTCCAGACACATGTGACCCCTTGTGCATCTGGCTTACGTGGGTCCTGGAGAATTGAACTGGAATCCTTTGGCTTTGCAGGCAAATGCCTTAACTGCTAAGCCATCTCTCCAGCCCTTTTTTATATTTTTATTTAATTAATTTATTTATTTGACAGAGAAAGAGGGAGAGGAGAAAGAGAGAACAAGTGCACCAGGGTCTCCAGCCACTGCACACGAATTACAGACGTGTGCGCCCCCTTGTGTATCTGACTAACATATGTCCTTGGGAATCAAACCTGGGTCCTTTGGCTTGGCAGGCAAACACCTTAACCACTAAGCCATCCCTCCAGCCCCACTTTTTGTGTTTTTTGTTTTTTTGTTTTTTCAAGGTAGGGTCTTACTCTAGCTCAGGCTGACCTGGAATTCACTGTGTAGTCTCAGGGTGGCCTCGAACTCATGGCAGTTCTCCTATCTCTGCCTCCTGAGTGCTAGGATTAAAGACGTGCACCACCACGCCCAGCTAGCCCCACTTTTGATATTTGAGAGAGTCTTTCTTTAGCCCTGAATTTATAATCTGGCTGATGTTGAATTTATAATCTTCCTGCTTCAGCTTCCTGAGTGCTGGGAGCATTTTTCATTTTAAATAAGAGACTGGGAGCACAGCTTAGTGGTACAACATGTATAGCATCTGAGAGGTCCTGGGATCAGTCTGCAGTGCATACTCACACCAGGTGATGTCCTGTTTTGTAAATGAATGTCTCTGTTTAGAGATGTGATTTTTTTTTAATGAGAATGAGAGAGAATTGGCATGCTAGGGCCTCCAGCCACTGCAATTGAACTCCAGACACAAGCGTCCCCTTGTGCAAATGTGTGACCTTGTGTGCTTGCACCACTGTACATCTGGCTTATGTGGGACCTGGAGAGTCAAACATGAGTCCTTAGGCTTCACAGGCAAGAACCTTAATTGCTAAGCCATCTTTCTCCAGCACTAAGGATGCGATTTTTGCTAGAGCCGTGTCCTGTGCACTGTGGTCTTCTTAGCTATCTGTGCTAACTGTTGATGTTCTCTCCTCTCCCAGGCCAATGAAGTGACAGACAGCGCATACATGGGCTCTGAGAGCACATACAGTGAGTGTGAGACCTTCACTGATGAAGATACCAGCACCCTTGTGCACCCTGAGCTGCAGCCTGAAGGAGACGCTGATAGTGCGGGTGGTTCAGCTGTGCCCTCAGAGTGCCTCGACACCATGGAGGAGTCTGACCATGGCACACTGCTGCTGGTGCCTAGCAGGTGTGTACCTGTGCCCTCCTCCAGTGGATTCCCTGGAGCATCCTGTCTGTGGTAGTGAGAGGGTTCTGGGCCATGGCTTCTTGTTACTGCCTCTTCTCTGGTGGCCCTGGTACAGCTGCACCTGCCTATGTGGTCTCATATTAGCTGATATTCCCTCTAGGATATGTGTGCTTCTTCTTACCGAACAACTTGGTTTTAATGTTCCACAATATCTGACTGTGGACAGAAGAGAAGGTACAAGGATAGACTAATTCAGTCTTCTGGGATTTGTTAGCAGAATTTTTTTTTTTTCCTGAGGTGGGGTCTCGCTTTAGTCCAGGCTGACCTAGAATTCACTATGTAGTTTTAGGGTAGCCTTGATTCTAGGCAATCCCTACCTCTGCCTCCTGAGTGCTGGGATTAAAGGTGTGTGCCACCATGTCCAGCTTCTTTTCTTTTCTTTCTTTCTTTCTTTCTTTTTTTTTTTTTTGAGAGAGAGTCTTATGTATCCCAGACTGGCCTTGAACTGCTATGATGTTGCTGAGGATGGTCTAGTACTTTTTTAAAATATTTTTTTTAGATTTATTTTTATTTATTTATTTATTAGAGACAGAGAGAGGTGTGTGAGGGAGAGAGAGGGAGAGCAGGAATGGGCACGCCAGACAGTTTTGGGCCTCACTTCATGCTTCCCTGGAAGTCAGTGTGTTTGGAAGACTTATAAGTGTTTTTATTTTATTTTATTTCTATCCATTCTTTCTTAGTTCCTCAGTTTTTTTGCTTTTTACTTGTCAACACACCTACAAGTATTTAAGTTCTGTGGCATAAGTGTACAACAGCTGGTTTTTCAACCTGACCACCCCATGGACTTGAATCTGGACTTTCCATAGCAGCAAGTCCTGCCAGGTTCTACCTTTTACATGAGTGTGATCGCTTATACAGACTTATTATGTCTTTTGGCACCTGGCTTTTTTCACTTAATATGTGGTTATAAGATTTCTTCCTTCTTTTTTTTTTCTTTTTGCATTTGTATGTGAGTGTATGTGTGTTGTGTGTGGACACATGTATGTGCAGGTATGCATGCTTATGTGTTCACTGCGCTACATGTGGAGTCTAGATGTCAGTATCAGGTGTCTGCTCAGTTGCTCTCTGCTTATTGAGTCAGGGCCTGTCACTGCACCCAGAGCTCACTGAGCTTATCTGTCTAGCTGGTTTGTCCTGAGGGTTTGAGGGTTCCGTGTTCTGTCTCCTGAGCACTGGGATCATAGGTGCACACTGCCACACCCAAAATTTATGTGGGTGCTAGGGATCTGGACTCAGGTCTTCAGTGTTTGTATGGCAAATGGCTGACTTATTTCCTTGGACCTTGTTCCTACTTTTGGAATTGGAATTCACTATGTAGTCTCAGGGTGGCCTCAAACTGATGGTGATCCTGGCATTAAAGGCATGTGCCACCACACCCAGCATCATTTAATTACTTTTAGAGTATTCTGTTGTGTGAATGTGCTACAACTTTCTAATTTATCCTAATGTTATTGGGCGTATAAGTAGCTTACAGTGTTTGGCCTTGAGAATACAATAGCTGTAGGTGATGCATGATTCTGGATGGCTTGGTGTGCCCCTGGGAGTTGGGCAGTGGCTCAGTGGGAGCACATACCTTTAAAGCCCCTCAGCTCCTATAGTCTCAGATACTTTGCGGATGGTTGTCGTGGCTTTGTTACTGCTAGCAGTCTGCATTGCTCCTCTGCTTCAAGCACTTCCTAGTCTGCTCACAGATTTTTCCACTCTGTGGTGGGTTTATAACACTGGTGCTTTGTGAAGTGCCTGCCCATTTGTTTATTGCAAGGGTCTGCAGACTTGAAAGTTGCATAAGTAAGCTAGGCATGATAGTGCACACCTTTAATCTCAGTACTCAGAAGGCAGGTAGGAGGATTGCTGCTTCAGGCCAGCCTGGGCTACAGAGTGAGCTCCAGCTCATCCTGGGCTAGAGTTTTTTTGTTTTTTTTTCGAGGTAGGGTCTCACTCTAGCCCAGGCTGATCTGGAACTCACTGTGGAGTCTCTCAGGGTGGCCTCAAACTCGCAGCAATCCTCCTACCTCTGCCTCCCGAGTGCTGGGATTAAAGGCGTTTGCCACCATGCCCAGCTCCAATTTTATTTCTGTGTGCTTACATTTGGCTTTACATGGATATTGAGAATTTGTACCCAGGCTGGCAGGCTTTGCAAGCAAGTACCTTTAACCACAGAGCTATCTCTTCAGTCCAGAAACATAAATTTTGAGAAGCTTAAGTTAACACGACCTGGTTATACCTTAAGATGATGTTACCCCATTTATATGAACTTGGTGAAGGATGTGTGTTTGGGGTGTAACTGTGGGACATTGGTTCTACATTATAAACCAAGTGGTCTGGGTCTCTTGGTCTCTAGACAGTAATGTATGGCCTTTGCTGCTTCTGTCATATGTGAGTGGGTAGAGGGAAAGGAAATGGCCTGAAGGCCTTCATCCTTTTTCTTTTCTTTTTTTTTTTAAGTAAAAAAATAAATTTATTCATGAGGGCCTAACACGAGGAACTTATGTATTCCTGTGCCCACCAACTACATTGGCACTGTTAACAAATACATTTTCCAGCTGGTGCTGTATTTGATGAGGTGGCTCACTCACAAATGAACCAGCCTGGTGGCTAGGAACGAGCCTACACTGAGACTGGACTAAGTGGTTCTCATTCTGTTATGCCTTTCCTTTTCCAAGGAAGTGGCTTAGTGGCCAATTGCCTCCCACTAGGTCAATCCAGGCCACCTGGGTTCCCCAGAAAACTCCTCATTGAGGTGATCCAAACAACGAGGTGTCCATAGTATGATGAGAGAGGGATGGAATGAAGAGAGCACACTTCATCCTTTTTCTGACAAAGGATCTTGTCTTCGTGGGCTCTGTGGGACAAGTTCTTCCTAGTGGTCCCTCCTCCCCTTCTTGAGGAAATTCTCACAGGGTCTGGCTATGTTGATTAAATAAGACCTGGTGTTAAGAAATAAAAAAGAGTCTAATGCAATCGTTTATTCCTGTCATTGAAAGATGAGGGATGACTGTACATAGGGCTAGAGCAAGTCCCTACCTCAGGGGAGGGAGAAAAAAAAAGCAAGCCAGGTGTGGTGGCACATGGCTTTGATCTCAGCTCTCCGGAGGCAGGATCACCTTGAATTTGAGACCAACCTGGGACTACAGTGTCAGGTCAGCCTGGGTTTGAGTGAGATCCTACCTCAAAACAAAAACAACAACAACAAAATTATTAATTAGGGCTGGAGAAAAGTGGTTAAAGGTGCTCGATTGTAAAGCCCCAGTACCCATGTAAAACCAGATACACAAAAGCACAAGTGATTCATGGATCCAAAGTTCATTTGCAGTGGCTGGAGGCCCTGGTGCACCCCCCCAAAAAAAATGTGTCCTTAAGTGTGGGGATCACTATGATAGCACATAGTGCTTCACTTTGACTGTGTGCTGTGTGTCTCACCATTAGGTGCTGGGGACTTGTCATGTGTGAAAGTTTTATGCATGTCATACTAGAAGTTGGAGTCTTTTTTTTTTTTTTTTTTTTTTGATTTTCAAGGGAGGGTCTCCCTCTAGCCCAGGCTGACTTGGAATTCACTATGTAGTCTCACGGTGGCCTCGAACTCACAGTGATCCTCCTACCTCTGCTTCCTGAATACTGAGATTAGAGGCATGTTCCACCATGCCGGGCTTCCTTTCCTTTTGTGTGTGGCTGTGTGACTCCTTGGGCAGTGGAACTTAGGTCTTTGGTTTTTGATACTGCACATCTCATCAGTTGCCTGGTGGCTCTGAGTCAGAGTTGCTTCTATCTGTCTTGCAGATCCCACCCCCGCAGCCAAGCTGTCGTCATGGTGATTGGTGGTGAGGAGCATTTCGAGGACTACGGTGAGGGCAGCGAGGCGGAGCTGTCCCCAGAGACTCTCTGTAATGGGGAGCTGGACTGCAGTGACCCAGCTTTTCTCACCCCCAGGTGATGCCCTGCATTATGCATGGTTCTCTCCCTCTCCATACTTAGTTATTGGGAAGCTTCTCTGTTGGGATCATGCTGGTAAGAGGAAACTTGCTTCCTCTGATGCCATGTAGGTAAACACACCACACTGAGGAGTTTTAAGTTTATCCTGGGATGAGAACCAGCTGCAGTTCCTCTTGTCCAGTCATATGACCAGAAAACCGCAGACCTCTAAGGTCTCTGCCAAGCTTCTTAGTTACTGGTCTTTAGCTCCTGGTCACCGATCAGTTAGTGGCCCGTGACTGCCTTTGAGAAAGGCTGTAGAACCATAAGACTATGGATTTATGTCCTGACATCCCCAAACCCTGAAATAAATAGTAAATAAATAAATAGTACTGTGATATTTAGTGGGCAAGACACTTGCTTTCTCATAAGCTGTTGCTAAGGAGATCACAATGGATTCAGCATGAACTTGGTTTGTATGCACACTGAAGAAAAACCTGGTTCTCTGTGTCTGAGGGTCTAGGGAGCCCCTCCTGAGTGTTTAGCCTGAGAATATCTCTGGCTTTCACAGGGCCAGGGCCTGTCTGGATGTCCAGGCTATGTTGGATTCTATCTCTTGTTTCTAGGTTCCAGAATTTCTACATTTCGTCCAGCAACCTCGAGGGTCTTCCCTTGAAAGTTTATTGGTGCAGCTCAGACCTGTGTAGTTTGTGCTAGAAGGGCTGGTTTGTGAGCCAAAGCGGGGCTCCTTCTGCTTGTGTGTCACCCCAAAACTACCATCAGCTGTGGTATGGGCACTGTGAGGGCTTTGTGGGTGCTCGGAGCTCCTAGGACGTGTCCCAGGGGACTGAAGGTTTGATGAAGTGGGCTTATAAATTTGGCATTTGTGTACCCATGTCTGTCCTGCTATGGCAGTCTCTCCTATCTGATGTTTTCAGTCTAAAGTGTACCTTCCATGCTACATTTTTTGCTGTCTTTTCTACCTTTCTTTCTTTAAGTTGAACTTCCAAATTAGTTTTTAGTAGCCTATTGGTTCTACTGCTTGAGAGATGAGGCCACCTTCTTGACCTCAGCTTCTAGGGGCAAATACCTCACCACCCGCCAGCATCCCAAGAACCTGTTGAGGAGAAATGGCAAGAGATCAGCTAGCATCCTCAGAGTGTGGACAGATAGATTCCTTTAACACAGGCCTCAACAATTACTACAAAGCTACTGACATAGCCTTCCCTTCCTCTCCTCCCTTTCTCAGTTTTATTTTTATTTTTATTTTTATTTTTATTTATTTATTTGAGAGAGAATGAGCACACCAAGGTCTCCAGCCACTGCAAATAAATGAATAGATAAATAAATATAACTCCAGATAAGCTAGGCATGGTATCACACGCCTTTAATCCCAGCAGAGGTAGGTGGATCCCTGTGAGTTTGAGGATACCCTGAATCTACATAGTGAATTCCAGGTTAGCCTTGGCTATAGTGAGACCCTACCTTGAAAAACAAAAACAAAAACAAAAACTCCAGATGCATGCGCCACCTTGTGCATCTGGTTTATGTGGGTCCTGGGGAATCCAACCTGGGTCCTTTGCCTTTGTAGGCAAGTGCTTTAACCACTAAGCCATCTCTCTAGCCCTTTCTCAGAATATTTTATTTGGTTTTCCAAGGTAGGGTCTCACTCTAGCCCAGGCAGACCTGGAATTCACCATGTAGTCTCAGGATGGCCTTGAACTCATGGTAATCCTCCTCCTCTGCATCCTGAGTGCTGGGACTTAAGGGGTACACCACCATGCCTGTCCTTTCTCAGTTTTTTAAGACAGAGTTTTGCTGTATAGCCCTGGCTGCCATTGAACTCACTGTATGGTACAGGCTGGCCTGTAGTGAACTCTAGGTGGTCTTTCTGTTTCAGCCTCCTGAGTGCTGGTATTATAAGCTATGTGACACCACATTTACCTTTACATATAGTTTTCATATTGATGAGTTCTAGAACATTTATTAAAATAGTGCAGCAGATAACTTGGATATAGTTGTGCATACCTGTCATCCTAGCACTCAGGGGGCTGAAGCAGGAGGATGATGAGTTCCAGGTCACCCTGGACTGCACAGTGAGACTCTATATCAAAAACAGACAGACATAGGCTGGAGAGATAGCTTAGTGGTTAAGGCATTTGCCTGCAAAGCCAAAGGATCCCAGTTCGATTCTCCAGGACCTACATAAGCAAGATGCACAAAGGGGCGCATGCATCTGGAGTTCGTTTACAGTGGCTGAAGACCCTGGTGTGCCCATTCTCTCCCTCTCTCTCGTTGCTTCTTTCTCTGTATTAAATAAATAAATAAAATATATTTAGAAAAAAAGACCCCCCCCCCAAAAAAAAAGCCGGGGGTGGTGGCACACGCCTTTAATCCCAGCACTCAGGACACAAAGGTAAGTGGATCATTGTGAGTTTGAAGCCACCCTGAGACTATATAGTGAATTCCAAGTTAGCCTGGGCTAGAGCGAGACCATACCTCAAAAAAAAAAAAAGCAAGAACAATAAGTGAATGCCTGCTGGAGACACACTTCACATGCTTTCTATAGGGGAGAAAGGCATATGCTCATTTACCTTTTGTCAGAAAGAGCTTTGTTAACACAAAGCAAGGCTTTCACTGAACTCCCTATTCCAGGCACTGTCCAGGGGGAAACCGTATTGCAGGATCCCGGCTGCTTGAGCAGGCTCCTTGGAGTGATATGAGGAAGGGCTCATGGCAGTCCAGAGGGAGCAGCCAGAGCCTTCCATATATTTTATTCTTTTCTCCTTGTTCTGTTCAGTGCTTTTTTGCATCCTTCTCAGCACACGTATCTGGTACAGATAGCCCAAAAGGCCCTTCCCTTTCCTGACTAATGCTCTGTCTCTCTAGCTCTGACCCACTTGCCACAAAGCTGTGCAGCATCCTCACTGATGAGGCCTTTGAGTTTTACTGTAGCCAGTGCCACAAACAAATCAACCGCCTTGAGGATCTTTCTGCCCGCCTGACCGATCTTGAGATGAATAGGTAAAACAAAGAGCCCAGCCTTGCTGTGTGTTCCCAAGGTGAGGGAGAGTCATGCTGCAGTGGCCCAGCAGCTGGGTCTTCCCAAGGCATCCCTGTCCTAATCTTCAGACAGGCAGAGCACCCACACGGCGGGACCTTTTCTGAAGTCCATCCCCTTCCTGCATGCCCACCACTGTGCTTGCTGCCTGTGTCCCTCTCCTCTGTGCATGTGGCAGCCTTATTGGCTGCTTTCTGTCCCTGCAGGAGGAAATGATCCAGCATGTGAAAGATTTTGCATTTTGGTAAATGATTTCTCTAACTTGGTCATGGGAAGCAGAACTGGGGAATTTAAAGATGGGTCTTTGAAACAGACTTGTAAACAAATAGCTTTCTGAAATGCCAGGTTAGTCAGGCTTGTGTGTACTCTGAGGGCCCTCTGATGGAGTTGCAGACAAGAAATCTCTCAAACTAAACTATCTTTGAACTGCTTTACAGGATGAAAACTCCAGTCAGAGAGTCACACAGCCCAGAGGGGCACTTTTCTTTTATTAGGAATAGTACATCTTCATTTTTAAGGGTCTAGATGAAGGTTCAAATAGCAGTGGCTAATTAAGGAACTTAAAGTGAGTACATCTTAGGGAAGGCCTATCTATTTATTTTCAAGGTTGTAGACAAAACATAGGTAACAAATTAGCGAATTTAAAAAGTGTACACCTGGGGACTGTTTCTAAAAGCTAGTCATCAAAGGCTCTAATACTCGAAAGAGAGTGTGGACTTATCCTGTCTAAAGAGAAGACAGGGAGTAGTTAAAATTAGGCTTGCCAATCCTGTGTGCCAGAGAAGCAGAAAAATTGTGGCCAACATATCAATCTTGTTAACCAAGACAGAACAGCAGAGCATATATGAAGATAGTATATATAAGATTGATGAAATGTACCTATTGCTGGGTATTGGCACCATGCCAGCAAGGCAGATGAGAGGTGGGTTAAAAGTTTAACTTTGAATCCCAGCAGCCTTCAGCTCTGTAAGAGGGTCCTCTGTCCAGCTGCAGAGGAACCTGGGGCTGCTGCCCTGCTGTTAGATGTCATGCATGCTGCCACCAGCCACTCTTCATTGTTTGTCTCACCTAGATGGTGTTCTCGGCTCCCTGTGTCCTGTGGCCAATCCAGCTCAGTCATATTCCAAGTGGCTCCTTTTGTCAGCTCCTCACAACTTCACACTCTCTTAGGGAACCTATTTGGGTTGTTTGCTACTAATGACATGGCTCAGGCATCTTGTTGGCTTAGTGAGTCAGAGGGGCAAGATTCTGGGTGAGCATCTTTGAGGAGGGTCTGAGAAGATATGGACCACATCTGGAGCTTCCCACAACAGCTACTGCAGAACAGAGTAGGCAAGTGACCATGTAGACTCCAGTTGAGCAGAAGTACCTGTGGGCTCCAGAGAGGCAGTATAAGTCAGCTTCCTGGAGGTATTTTGGTCTGGTGGCAGAAAGGCAGGTCATTCTGGTGGTGTTTTGTGCTTGGAGGTTGACTACAGGTGTCCCCTTTCCAAGGAACCTGCCTTTCATCTGATTTGCCTTTGTAGTAGTTCAATTAGGCTGGACCCATACCTGCTGTCCTGTTCTAGCTCTAGTCCCAAAGCACTCAACTTGTTAGCTCTTTTTCTCATGTTGTGAAAAGCATCACACAGCATAAGGCCTTCAGCCAACATCCAGGAAGGTAAAGAGGATCTTGAATACTTAGGATTCTGGTAGAGTCCTGGTAACAATGACAGAAGCCAGAAGCACTCTTTGGGCGCATGGTACCTTGAATAAATCTGGTTCTAGTGATTCCAAAGACCCACTGGCATCCATTGCAGGGGACATGAGTTTTCATTTGTCATGTGTTCAGGTGGGCATGTAGTACCCTGGAGGTAACTTTGCTGGGCTGTGTATTCCTTCTACTGGTGAACCATTCTTCTGAGTGAGTTTGAGTACAGGTATGAAAGGAGACACATGTCTCTCACTCTTGATATGGAAGTGGTCTTTTCCCACGTTGAGAACCTGTCTGGAAGGTAGTGGTAGTCACTCTGACTAGGCTTTGTGGAGACCTTTTCCTTAAGAGGCCTTACCCCAGGGGTGTGGAGAGACTGAAAGCTGGAAGGTGCCCCCTGGTGGAGAGCTGAATTATGTCTCCTGGCCTGCATAGATAGATAGCCTTAGTGTATATATAAGCTGTGCAGTCTTAAAGGGATTTAGTCCAGACCATTTCCAGAAGTTTTATGTTCCATGTGTTATCTGTCCAGTGATCTACAGGAAACCTGAAAAGTTGCTGTGTTTTTTTAGGTACCTGACATTCTCAGTAGAATAATCCACATCATAGAAACTGAGTAGTCTGCTCTATCCAGAGGCATGTTTTCAAAGTATAAACTGCCACAGGACTGCTGGTCCACAGGTTGATAGGTAGATGGGACGGTCTGTTCTGTCCTATTGTTCAGAGAGTATCCACAATCTTAGGATGGAAACATGTGTACTAAAGTACACTGTGCTGGTCAGGCTCCAGTTAGAAGGAGCTATACAGGGGCTGCATGGGGATGAAGCCATGAGGTTTTGGAGCACAAGGCATCAGCTAGTGTAGTGATGTGCACTCTGAGCAGTTGCAAATAGCAGCCACCTCCCTGCTACCCAAGGGGTCCATACCCTCTACAGAGGCACTGCCCATGCAGGGCAAGGTCTGTGCCTTGAAGCAGCCAGCACACTGTGGAAATTAGGTGCTGTGCCGTCAAGACTTGTCTCTATCTTCTATAACTTGCTAGAAAGTCATCCTCCAGCTTTCAGGAAAGCTGTTCACTTGGAGGATGGTCTCCACAAAGCAGAGGAACTTCTCTACAACATTGTCTGAGGGAGTGCCAGGGAAAGCTGCTGACTCCAGTGCTACTGGGTAGTGGGCACCAGAGGAGCTGGCCAAGGAGGCACATGACTGAAGGACTGCCTAAAAATCCATGGAAACCCCCATCTCTCTCCGGGGCCATCTACTGGAGGACTATAACATCAAAAATGGAAAAATGTGCCCCTGGAGGCAGTGTATTTTCCCAGAGCTAGTGTAAAGTTAAAGGTGGTGATGGGATGATTGGTGTAGCATGCCCCTCTCCAGATTAATTTCTCTGCCTTGCCCTTGAAAGAGGATAAGGATGCTGCAAATGGAGGCACTGGTTCTCATATCTGAACACTGTGGGCCCACAGTTCCAACAGGGAGGTCATGCTCTGATGGGCTTCAAAGTCAAGAGAAAAGGTGCATTTGGCCCCACCTACCAGTGGGGATGGCTGAAGCGGATAGACAGTGTGGGATGACCATGTTTATTTCCCAGGGATGACATCAGGAGAGTTTCTGTTTCCCTGCCCCCACAAATTTGGAGTATGAAGTGTCAGGGCCCAGTAACATTAAAACCACGACAGGCTTTCTGGTCACAGGCAGACCTGTGACACTTTCACCAGAAACCCTGATGGACACCTAGCTAGGGGTAATGGTTTCAGAAGCATTAAGGACATGATGTTGGCAGATGATATGGACCAAATGTGGTGAGCTGGTGGGTGCAGGCATTGGGCTGGGCCATGTATTGCAATTTGGTTGGCTTTTGAGGGCTTAGAGGAGAGGAATAATGAAAGTTGGCACAGACCTAGACAAAGGGTCCTCTAACTTGTTGAGGGGTCATTTTGTGCATGGGACTTGCCTGGGGCAGGGGGCTGCATGCTTGTACCCCGCTATCTCCTAAGCCCAAGTTTCCTGTTTCCTCCTGTCCTTTGGTCTGCTCCCTGACATAATTTTCCTGTTTGTTTGGTTTTTGCACAGCCCAGCCAAGCGGCTTTCCAGCAGGAAGGTGGCAAGGTAGGCAAATCTTTGATCACTTATTGAAAATGTCCTTTCTGAAATATGTGGTAGTTTTAGTTTCTGAAAAATTTTAGAATATCCTATTGTAAGGTGTTAAAACTTGCAAAGTTTTTTAAAAATATATTTTATTTATTTATTTGAGACAGAGAAAGAGAGAGAAAGGGAGATAATGGGCATGCCAAGGCCTCCAGCCACTGCAACTGAACTCCAGATGCATGTAGTCCCTTGTGCATATGGTTTACATGGGTTCTGGGGAATTGAACTGAGGCCCTTGGCTTTGCAGGCAAATGCCTTAACCTCTAAACCATCTCTCCAGTCCCCAAAGGTTTTTTTTTTTGTTTGTTTGTTTGGTTGGTTTTTTTGGCTGAGTATAGTGGTACACGTCTTTAATCCCAGCACTTGGGAGGCAGAGATATGAGGATCACTATAAATTTGAGTCCAGTTTGAGGCTACAGAGTGAGTTCTAGGTCAGCCTGGGCTAGAGTGAGACCCTACCTCAAAACAAACAAATAAAAGGTTACTTTTTTGGGGGGGGGGTTTGAGGTAGGGTCTCACTCTAGCCCAGGCTGACCTGGAATTCACTATGGAGTCTCAGGGTGGCCTCGAACTCTCTGCAATCCTCCTACCTCTGCCTCCCGAGTGCTGGGATTAAAGGCGTGTGCCATGATGCCCAGCAAAAGGTTACTTTTTGTGGTTTGGGGTGGACAGGGACTTGAGAGGTGAGGTTATAGAAGGGCATTACAAGGGGTATGAGTTTGGACCTGGCTTTGGAACCAGGAAGTATCTGATGGAAGTTTCTGGAACTCCTCTTGCTCTTATACATGCCTTGTGAGGACTGGAAAGGACCCCAGCTCCCCAGTGTCTGACACAGAACACCCAGGGAAGGGTCAGCTCGTTAGGGTTGTGTCTATGTGGCCTCTTGCCAGCTTGTGTCCTTGCCAGCCCATTGGTTCCCAAGGGGAAGGGCTGAAATCCTAAAGACCAGCTTTTGTTTTTCTGTTTTGGTTGCTGTCTGTTAGCTTCCTTCTGTGAAAGGTGAGGTTCAGTGCTGGGATAGTCTGCATTCAGACTTCAAGATGCTGGCACTCTATTTAGAGCCAGCTGAGGTCTTTCCTCCCTGAGACATGCTCCTGTTGGAGTCAGTTACTGCCTCCATCATCCAAGTTGCTATCCTGCTTCTACCACCCAGACTTCAATTGAGACCACAAAGATTCTCCATGTTGTACCCTTTACATGGGATATCTTTTGGCTTCCCAGCTGTGGTCCTGGCTTGTCTCCCATACTCTATAAATTCCCTTGTTTTAGGGACTATGTCATTTAACCTCTTGTGTCTGTCTTCTTTCCCACTTCCCTCCCTCCCTCTCTCTCTCTCTCTCTCTCTCTATGTGTGTGTGTGTGTGTGTGTGTGTGTGTGTATGTATATATATATTTGCTGGGGGAGGCAGAGAAGGAGAGGGAGAAAAGAAAGAATGGGTGCACCAAGGCTTCTAGCCACTGCAAACAAACATTATATGCATGCACCATTTTGTGCATGTGGCTTTATGTGGGTACTGGGGAATTGAACTGGGGTTGTTAGGCTTGGCAAGCAACTAACTGCCTTCATGACTGGGCCATCTCTTCAGCTCTTTTTCTCATTTCTTAACTCATTTTGCCTTCCAATAGCTTCCTGAGAGAAGAGGTAAATCCCTAGGCTTGGCAGAGACTTTACATGTGTCCTTTGGTTGATTTGGGTTAAGGTTTTGAATGGTTTTCCTTATAAAGCCTGAGGGCATTGCTTACAGCCTCTGGTGTTAGGGCTGCTACTAACAGGGTTAACACATTCTGGGTTTCTTTTCTTATTTCTAGTTATTTATTTATTTTATTTACTTGAAAGAGAGTGAGAGCTACATAAATAGGTAGGCAGAGAGAGAAAAAAATGGGCATGCACTAGGGCCTCCAGCCACTGCAAATGACTCCAGATGTGTGCGCCCCCTTGTGCATCTGGCTTACAGGGTCCTGGGGAATCAAACTGGGATCCTTTGGCTTTGCAGGCAAGTGCCTTAGGTGCTAATCCATCTATCTCTCCAGGCCCTGGTTTTCGTTTCTTTATGACTGGAAGCTTTTAGAGGATTTTTTTTCAAACTTTTATTAACAACTTCTATGATTATAAAAAATACCCCATGATTTCTTTGCCTCTAAAGATCATAAATTTTAGGTGGTCCTAGTAGTGCAGGTCTAGCTACTCTGGAGGCTGAGACAGGCTAACCAAAAGTTCAAGGTCAGTATTGACAGCTTAGATTCTATCTCAAAGTGAAAAAAATAATATAAGCCAAGGTGGCACATTCCTTTAATCTCAACACTCAGGAGGCAAAGGTAGGAGAATTGCTGTGAGTTTGAGGCCACCCTGAGACTGCATAGTAAATTCCAGGTCAGCCTGGACTCTAGAGCAAGACGTTGCCTTGAAAAACAAAAAAAACATACAATAAAAAAGAATATAAGGACTGGGGTGTAGCTCAGTATCAGAGTGCTTGCTTAACATATGCAAGGCCATAAATTTAATCCCTAGTACATTAACAATAATAATAGTTTTTTTTTGTTTTGTTCAAGGTAGTCTCACTCTAGCCCAGTCTCACCTGGAATCTAGAGTTCACTATATAGTCTCAGGCTGGCCTTGAACTCATGGTTATCCTCCTACCTCTGCCTCCCAAGTGCTGGGATTAAAGGCGTGCATCACCACACCTGGAAAATTTCATAAATCTTGTTGTGAGCTCTTTTTTCCCCCATTAATTATGATGAACAAAGTAAAAGTGGACCTTTTCATTGTTTTAAAAAATATTAATGGGCTGGAGAGATGGCTTAGCAGTTAAGTGCTTGTCTATGAAGCCTAAGGACCCTGTTTGAGGCTTGATTTCCTAGGAACCACGTAAGCCAGATGTATAGGTGGTGCACACATCTGGAGTTTGTTTGCAGCGGCTGGAAGCCCTGATGTGTCCATTCTTTCTTTCTCTCTCTCTCTCTGTTGCTCTCAAATAAATAAATAAAAATAAACAAAAATATTTATTTATTTGAGAGAAAGAGAGAGAATGGATGTATCAGGGCCTCCAGCTGCTGCAGATGAACTCCAGACACATGTGCCACCTTGTACATCTGGCTTACGTGCAGGCAGGTTCCTTAACCAGTAAGCCATCTCGCCAGCCCAAGTGGACCTTTGCTTTTTTTAAAAATATTTTATTTTTATTTATTTATTTGACAGAGAAAGAGGGGGAGAGAGAGAGAGAGAGAGAGAGTGAATGAGCGTGCAAGGGCCTCCAACCACTGCAAACGAACTCTAGATGCATGCGCCCCTTGTGCATTTGGCTAATGTGGGTCCTGGGGAATAGAACCTGGATCCTTTGGCTTTGCAGGCAAACACCTTAACTGCTAAGCCATCCCTCCAGCCCCCTCCACCCCCACCCTCACCCCAAGTGGACCTTTTCACTCGGAAGCTGCCATCTGGTCTGGAAGTGCATTGCTGTGTCTGCACATCTCCTCATCCTAGATCTTCATGTAGCTTCTTAGTGCTTAGGGTCTGGAGGAAGCCAAGGCAGTGTGTTCGTTCCACCTTCTCTGGTTGGTTTCTTCCTTGCCTCATAAAGAACACTGTATAGTCTTAGTGATACGTTACAAATCCAGTTGGACTTGGATTACAATTCAGCACTGCACAGCTTGGCTGTTCTGCTCACTGTCATCCCACTGCTTCACCTCTAATGAGCAGTGGCTAAAGAAGGTAAAAAATCAAGCTCAGCCATCCCCTGGCCTCCCACACCTGGGATCCTGAAAGAGCTTGGGCCAGCCATCAAAATTTGTGGGTAAAAATTTGTGCCAAGTAGCTAGAGGAAACTTGTGGTCTTACAAGGCTGGGTAGTAAAGGGCTTGATCCTTTAAAATATCCTCTGAGAATGTATTTTTCCTTCTCAGATACATTTGTTATAAGAAAGCCCAACCTGCATGTCTACAGTTCATTTTTTAAAATACTTTTTATTCATTCATTCATTTATTTATTTACTTGCAAGATGGGAGGGAGAGAATGGGTATGACAGGGCCTCTAGCCACTGCAGTTGACTTCCAAATGCATCTGGCTTTACATGGGTCCTGTGGAATTGAACCTGGGTTCTTTGGTGGTGTTGCAGGCAAGCACCTTAAGCTATTTCTCCAGCTCCACAGTTTTTAGAGCAGAGGCATGGTCTGCTGTATATGTAGAGGATGTAAATGCCTGCTTAAACGTATATATAGAGAGATTTTAATATGATGCTGGTACCCTTAGTTCCATCCTCAGAATTCTCAGAAAACACAAAATAGTTGTCTCATAATACACATTACAAAACTATCCGGCCCTTTGTACATTGGTAGTGAGATGCTAATACTCTGACTCTGTGAGCCCATTCCCTCCCCACTCCTCCCTGAGTGTAAAGTTAGAAGTGGTCTTCTCTCTGAAGTGCCTGGCCCAAAGTTGGTCTAGTAGGACACATAGCAGGGATATTGCCCCACTCCTCTAGACAAACAGTAGATCAGGGTTCCCAATACCTCCTGGTCTACTTGCCAGCCACAGTCCCTTTGCCTCACCATGACCTGAGTGTGGGATTAAACAGCCCCACTCACATGCTGAGCAGCCTCAGCCTCAGCAGGAGGCTACATGCTGGCTATATGGGGACAGTGTGTCCTTCCCTGCCCTGGGGCAGACTTGGGCCTTTGGCTCCTGCTTGGGGTGGCCTCTGGGGCCTGAGGTGGACAGTTCCCTGTCTGGGAGTGGCAATGAGTTGAGGTCAAGGTCCTGTTTAAGAACAGTGACTGGCTGAGGCAACTGTATTTACTAGAATGCTTTTGAGAATCTAAGGAAACCCCAAAGCAAGTCCTAAAAACACAGAGCCTCAAGTGTGCATGCATAAGTTTGTGGTCTGAGGATGAAGGTATGTGTTTTCTATCCCACCTGACCCCACAAAAAATGTATGCAGGGAAAAGAGGAAATGTCTAGCTCAGTCAGTGCTAAAAAAAAGGAAATAGCTTCATTCATTGATTGCTAAGGTGAAATAGCCATTTTCAGTGTCATTATCACACGCTTTCAGCTCAGTCCTTACTCTACTGCATCCTTAGCAAAGCTGCTTACAGACATGCGCTTGTCTAAATCTCACCTAAACGTCATACCTGCCTGAAGTTGGTTCCCCCTTTTATAAGAAAGGAAGACTGTTCTGAGCATCAGGCCATGAAATTTGGAACTTAGCTGAGTACTAAGGGGTCCCATGGTGTGCAAAGAAGTCAAATATGCAGGCTTACTGATGGCATGCCCATACATGTGCTCTGAGGGCTTTATCTGCTGCTGTCAAATTAGTATTTATATTGATACAACACAATTAAACATGTTTGTCTGAACCACAAACAGGTGTTTATTCCCTAGTAACCATGTAAAGCCAGATGCATAAAATAGCCCATGTGCCTGGAGTTCATTTGCAGTGGCAAGGGGTTCTGGTGTACCCCCCCCCCACACACACACTGTCTCTCTCTTTCAAATAAAAGCATAAAAATGAGCATGAGGGGGGCTGGAGAGATGGCTTAGCAGTTAAGGCACTTGCCTGCAAAGCCAAAGAACCCAGGTTCAGTTCCCCAGTAACCATATAAAGCCAGATGTACAAGATGGCACAGGCATCTGTAGTTCATTTGCAATGGCTGGAAGCCCTAGCATACCCATTCTACCTATCTTCCTATATCTGAAATAAATAAATAAAAATAAAATATTTTTTTAAAAAATGAGCATGAGGGCTGGAGAGAGGGCTTAGCAGTTAAGGCACTTACCTGCAAAGCCAAAGAACCCAGGTTCAGTTACCCAGTAACCACATAAAGCCAGATACACAAGGTAATACATGCACCTGGAGATCATTTGCAGTGGCAGGAGGCCCTGGAGTGCCCATTCTCTTCTCTCTATCTGCCTCTCTCTCTCAAATAAATAAATATTTTTAAATGAGTATGATAAGCTGGGTATGGTGGTGCACACTTTTAATCCCAGCACTTGGGAGGCAGAGGAAGGAGGATTGCCATGAGTCTGAGGCCACCCTGAGAATACAGAGTGCATTCCAGATCAGCCTGGACTAGAATGAGACCCTACCTTGGGGAGCGGGGGGGGGGGGGGGGAAGTATAATAATCTGGGCATGGTGGCCTCCCAGATACTACATAGTGAACTTCAGGTCAGCTTGGGCTAGATCGATACCCTACCTAAAAAAAAAAAAAAAAAAAAAGTGTTTCATAGCTTTAAAAAAATATTTATTTGTTTGTACACAAAGAGAGAGTTTCATAGCTTTAGAAAAATATTTGTTTGTACACAAAGAGAGAGGAGAGAGAGAACGGGCATACCAGGGCCTCTAGCCACTGCAAATGAACTCCAAATGTATGTGCCACTTTGTGCACCTGACTCTGTGGATACTAGGGAATTGAACCTGTGTTATTAGTCTTTATAGGCAGGTGCCTTAACCGCTAAGCCATCTCTCTAGCCTGAGTATGTATGATAACTTTTGCTATTTATTTATTTATTTATTTATTCATTTATTTAGAGAGGAAGAGAGAATAGATGTGCCAGGACCTCTCAGATGCATGAACAAACTCCAGACATGTGCACCCCCTTGTGCACATATGCAGCATTGCATGCTTATGTCACTTTTGTGTCTGGCTATGTGGAATCTGAAAATTTGAGTAAGCATTCTCAGGCTTCACAGGCAAGCATCTTAACCACTAAGTCATCTCTCCAGACCTATTTTTATTAATTTGAGAGAGAAAGAGGCAGAAAGAGAGTGAGTGAGTGTGGGCACGTCAGGACCTCCAGCCACCTCAAATGACCTCCAGTTGCATGCTCCACTTTGTGCATCTGGCTTATGTGGGTTCTGGGGAATCAAACCTGGGTCCTTTTGGTTTTGCAAGCAAGCACCTTAACCACTAAGCCATCTCTCCAGCCTTCCAAGTACGGTAACTCTTTAAAAAAAATGAAGGTGCTGCTGAGCTCAGTGGTCTATAACACCCAATAGGTCAAGGCAGAAGGATTGTACATTCAAGAAACAAAAAAATAGTTATTATTGTTGTCCTGTACAGGAGTCAAGATCCTGAATTAATGTTTGATGAGCCTCTGGGAGTGATGTTTTATTGCACCCTGGTTCAAAGTACCCGTCTCAGCTGGCAGGGAGGGAGAATGTTGTCAGGCTCCAAAGAGCGCTGAGATGACTCTAGGCCACAGAACACAACCTGCTCACTCAAAGCCCCTTGGTAAAGGCAACTGACCCAAGGGAACCCCTTACTCAGTGCTTTGATCAAGTAGACTTCTGCCCTCCAGAAATGGACATGGCCTGTGCCCTGTGATGCTGGTGTCTGCTTTTTACAAGGATTTGGAAGTGCTCGTGTTTAAAGAGCTTGTCATTTGTTTTTTTCCATTCTTCCCAGTACTGTTGGTTCTTTTCCATAGATATCTGCACCAGTCAGGAGCCCTGACTATGGAGGCACTGGAGGACCCTCCCCCAGAGCCTGTGGAAGTCCCCGAGGAGGACATTGCTGACAAGGTAAGCACTGGGCACTAGGAGTGAACAGCAGGGAAGAGGTGATGGCCCATATGGCCAGATGCCTGTTGTAAGTGTGCTCTGTACAGTCATGGGCATCCATTGAGAACACCTGGCTTCCTGGTACTGGAGGAACATTGTCAGGATGGTTAGAGGATGTAGCAATGGTATCATCAGAGGCTGATTAGATCCTTCATCTGTCCCTGGTATTCTCTGGAAATTTTTCTCAAGGGGTCCAATGACCATGGTGCAAACTAGGGACATTTCCTGGCCCAGAAACAGAGCCAGCTGCAAGGAGTGGGGTCCAGCAGGAGGAGCCATAGGTTATTGTACCCGAGTTCAGCACAATCTAAGCTCCTACATGTGAATCCATTCAGGGGGTGCCACCACTGGGATGTCAGATACAGCTCACCAAGACTCTGGGAAGCAGGACCAGGATGCTCAGGATCCGAGGGGAGATTATTTGGCCTGGGGTCTGCTTTGTGTGCATTACAGCCACCTGGCCAGGAGCCTTGCTATAGCCAGGCTCCATTCCCAAGGGCCAAACTGAGCATAGGAAAGACGGAGCAATAACCCTGCCAGGCTCCCTTTGTACCTACCTTGCTTCTCCTGTAGCCATCAAGCTTCTCCACCTTCTTCATTTCCCTTGATGCCTACTGCACACCATCTTCAGTATCTAACACTGCCTTCTGAGGTTGAGTCCTTCCTCTGCTTGCCTATATTCCTCCTCCTTCTTGGGTAATGTCTCTGTCTCTCTCATGTCTTGGACTCCCTGAGGGAGGGAGAGACTGGTCCCTAGACTACCTTTCTGCTCCTCTCCCCAGACACCTGGCCCTCCTATGTATTGTGTCTGGCAGAGCAGGGGCTCACATTTTGAGTGTGAGAGGAGGATGAGTCTGTGGCCCCATATTGCCAGTCTGAAGAGTACCCTTGGGCCCCCTCTAGGTCTTAAAGCTCCCAGTGACATCTGCTTGGGCTGTTGAAGTAAAGTGAACAGTGACCTTGTGGGAAGCTGCACTGTATTGGGTTTATAAGGTAGTCTCTAAGGATGAGTTGCCTCCAACACCTGCTCTGCAGGCTGTTATGAAAGTACTCATGCTGCCTCCCACATGTTCCTGGGGCACAGCTTCTCCTGCCTTCTTCTACTTGTTCCTTGTTCTCTCATCACCTAGGTTGTCTTCCTGGAGAGGCGAGTGTCAGAACTGGAGAAGGACAGTGCAGCTGCCGGGGAGCAGCATGGCCGGCTGAGGCAGGAGAACCTCCAGCTAGTGCACAGGTGAGCATGTCCTAGGGCCTGGTTCCTCTCACACCACAACATCACTCCTAAAACCATAGATTCTCTGCCTCATTGAGCAGGGTCCCACACAGTTGCTCATCCAATTAGGTGCTGGATGGGTGCTGGTTATGGCTGGAGGGCTATGACATACGATCTGAGGCTCTGACTTGAATAGTCTTACTCAGCAGGTATCTGGGGCCAAGACACATACATGGGTTCCCAGAGGAGTAAAGTAAATCTGCCTGCTCCCAAGCAAGAGGGTTGTGAAAGTAGTGAAGTTATGATGTGATGCTTACCAGGAATAGTTGAGAAAGGCACAGATTAAAACCAGAAGGAAGTCGGCATGGTGATTCATACCCATTGTCACATATTTAGGAAGGGAAGACAAAAGAACCTTGAGTTCAAGATCATCCTCAGCTATACAATGATTTAAAGCTGGCCTGGGTTGTATGAAATCCTGTCTGAAAACAAAAAACAAAAATAAATGAACAAACAAAAAAACAGGGGCTGGGGAGATGACTCAGCAGTTAAAGGCACTTGCTTGCCAGATACACAAAGTGGCACATGTGTCTGGAGTTAATTTGCATCAGCAAGAGGCCCTGGTGCACCCATATTTTCTCTCAAATGAATAAATAAAACTATTTTTTAAAGTCTAAATTTAAAAAAAAAGGGGAAAGAAACACAAAGAAGTCAGGTGTGGTGGTGCATACCTTTAATCCTAGCATTTGAAAGACAAGAAGTAGGAGGATTGCTGGGAGTTTGAAGCCACCCTAAGACTACATAGTTCCAGGTCAGCTTGGACTGGAGTGAGACCCTACCTCAAATAAACAAAACCAGGACTGGAGAGATGGCTTAGCAGTTAAGCGCTTGCCTGTGAAGCCTAAGGACTCCTGTTTGAGGCTCAATTCCCCAGGACCCATGTTAGCCAGATGCACAAGGGGTTGCACTCATCTGGAGTTCGTCTGCAATGGCTGGTGGCCCTGGCATGCCCATTCTCTCTCTCTGCCTCTTTCTGTCTGTCGCTCTCAAATAAGTAAATAAAAAATAAACAGCAACAACAAAAAGACAAAAACACAAAGAATCTCTGTAGAAAAGATGGGTCAGTGCTTATAGCACTTGCTTGCAAAGCCTGATGATGTTTGATTCCCCAGTACCCATGTAAAGCCAGAGGCAAAAAGTAGCTCTGCAACATTTGCAATAGCAATACTCCCTGACACCTTCTCCCACACAAATAAATAAATAAATAAACAAAGCCTGGCATGGTGACACACGCCTTTAATCCCCGCACTCAGGAGGCAGAGCTATGAGGCCATGAGTTCGAGGCCAGCCTTAGACTACATAGTGAACTCCAAGTCAGCATGGGCTAAAGTGAGACCCTACCTCAAAAAACTAAAAATAATAATAGTAGTAATAATAATAATAATTTAAAAATACAAACAAAGAACAGGTTGAGGATAGAGTACTTACCTAGCATGCAAGGCTCTGGGTTATATCCCTAGCACCACATAAAATGGGCTTGGTAGCACATGCCTGTGATCTCAGCACTCAGGAGGTAGAGACGGGACCAGAAGTTCAAGATTATTCTCTACTACCTAGTGAGTTTGAGGCCAGTTTAGGATACAGGGGGCCCTCCCTAAAGGTGGCTGGTAGGATGAAGGAATGAAAGGGAGGGAGACTAGGAAAGGAGAAACTGGCATGGTGTTTTGTGCCTGTAACCCTAGCATTTAGGAAATAGAAGCAGGAGGTTCAGGAGTGCTTAGAATATTCTCTGAATGTGGCTGACCCCTGCTGTGAATGGAGGCCTATGCTGCTGGTTTTTGCTATGCTCTGTATGACCTGTCTCTCGCCCTGGATATATGCACATATGTCTCTCATTATAATCTGTGCTGAGCAGGTTTGCCACCTTTAATTTTGAAGTGTGACCTTCAGCTTGAGGAATGATTTCTAGAACTGCTCTATGCATTCTTTTTTATTGTCTGTCTAAACTTCTGGTCATAGTAGACCTTCTGAGAGTCTTCTCTCTTTCTTCACTTTCATAATTTCTTATTTTGCTGTTTTGCCCTTGCTTTAAATTAATATTTTTCTCTAGTTCTATTAAATTTTAAAGTTTTTCTTCAATTTTAAATTTCTTTTTATTCCTTTCTCTCCCCAACTCTGTCCCCTGTTGGAATTGAACATAGAGCCTTGTGTGTGCTAAACAGATACTCTACCACTGAGCCACCACACTCATAGTACTAATTTCTAAGAAGTTTTTATTTATTTTATTTTAGAGAATATGAATGAATGAATGAGTGCACCAAGACCTTCAGCCATATGCACCACCTTGTGCATCTGGCTTACATGGGTCCTAGGGAATTGAACCCAGGGTTCCTTTGATTTTGCAGACAAATGCCTTAACTGCTAAGCCATCTCTCTAACCCATCCCACCTCACCCCCTTTTTTTAAAATTTTTCTTTCTTTTTTTTTTTTTGGTCTTTCAAGGTAGGGTCTCGCTCTAGCCTAGGCTGACCTGGAATTCACTCTGTGGTCTCAGGGTGGCCTCAAACTCATGGCAGTTCTACCTCTGCCTCCCAAGTGCTGGGATTAAAGGTATGTGCCACCACACCCAGTCTTTCAAAGAACTTTTTAAAAAGAATTCCTGTGAGCTGGAGAGATGGCTCAGCAGTTAAGGCACTTGCCTATAAAGCCTAATGACCTGGGTTTGATTTCCCCTGTGACCACGTGAGCCAGATGCATAGTGTGGCACTTTTATGCAGTGGCAAGATTATTTGTTGTGTGCATGCTCGCTCGTCCCCCCCCCCTCTCTGCTTATAAATAAATAAAATATTAAAAAGTATTTCTGGACCAGAGAGATGGCTCAGCAGTTAAGGTGCTGAACTGCAAAGCCTAACAACCCAAGTTTGATTACCCAGTACCCACATAAAGCCAGATACACAAAGTTGTCCATGCATCTGAAGTTTGTTTGCAATGACTAGAGGCCCTGGTACACCCATTCTTTCTTTCCCTCTTCTCTCTCCTCTCCTTGCAAATAAATAATAATAATTAAAAAGAACTTTTAGGCCGGGCGTGGTGGCACACGCCTTTAATCCCAGCATTCAGGAGACAGAGGTAGGAGGGTCGCCCTGAGTTCAAGACCACCCTGAGACTACAGAGTGAATTCCAAGTTAGCCTGAGCTAGAGTGAGATCCTACTTTGAAAAACCAAAAGAAAAAAAAAAAAAAACATTTTAAGTAAAAAATAAAATGTATTCCTCCTACGATATATCATTTGTTTCCTGACAGCATTAAACATGGGGCTTTCCCTGGGGTCCTTGTGTGATGCTTCTCCATGTTCATTATAAACTACCCGTGATGTCTAGTAATGTGCACTGTGTTCATTCTCATGCACCAAAGAAGAGCTGAAATGCTCTGTCTGCACAGGACTGGGGGCCATGGCTTTGTCACAGCTGTGGGTGGGGCCTGCAGTGCTTCTTTGGAGAATAACCAACCCTGTCTCCTGCAGGAGGCTGAGGTAAGGGTCAAGGTCTCAGGCCTGATCAGGCCTAGTCTCCAGGTGATACCTCCACATTTGGTCCCTTGGCAGCCTCTGGGGCCCAAATGTGCCCAGCAACCAGTTCCAGACTTGGTCAGGATAAGGTGTAATAGCCTCACCATAATTTGACCATGTTACTTCTGAAGCCTAAATTTCCCTCTGCTGTAGGGTTGTCATTTATCTCTCACCCTCACTTTCTGCATAGTTTGGTGGTTCTCATACCCCAGCACTTTCTGGCTCCCCCCTGAGTCGGCACGAGTCTTGGCTGACTTGGCTTATGTGTAATGGTCAGGATGGAACAGCTGCCACTCTCACTGCATAGTGCCTGGGAATGGTGCCATGCAGATATACTCATCTTCCCTTTCCTGTTAGAGCCAATGCCCTGGAGGAGCAGTTGAAGGAGCAGGAGCTAAGAGCCCAAGAAAGGGTCCTGGAGGAGACCCGGAAGCAGAAAGAACTCCTGTGCAAGATGGAGCGTGAGAAGAGCATCGAGATAGAGAACCTTCAGGCCAGGTGGGCAAGGCTCCAGAGCAGGCAGGAGAAATCTTGCTTACCCCTTCCAGGCAGAAGCTTAATTGCACTAAAAGGGGGAATTCCAGTAAAGAGAGCCTCAAAAGTCTTCTAAAGGCCACAAGACCCACATCCAGAGATCTACCTTGTATGTCAGGTTCTCTGTATCTTGCTGGTCACAGCTGGGCACAAGTACACATGCACATAGTCCATAGTACTCAGGAGGCTGAGGCATGAGAATCATTTGACCCCAGAAATTCAAGACCAGCCTGGGCAACATAGTGAGACTTCATCTCACAAAACAACAAAAATGCACTGTTCTATTTTAAAGGTATTGACAGAATTACTTTTGTGTTCATTTGGACCTGACACTGTTTTACACTCCAAGGGAAACCCAGCAGATTACAAAAGCATACTGATACTGATGGGGCTCTGCCAAAGGTACATCCATGCCAACTGAAAGAGCTCCCAGACACCAGAGCTTCGAGTGACAGAGTGGCAACAATCTCTCAAGAGTATAGCCAAGGTGCAGAGATGGCCATAGATGGTCAGCCAGTAAATAGAAGACATGAACTTTCCTTCCAGAGGAGTGCCAAGTGGTATCTATGTAAACACCCATTCAGGAGCTCGCAAGGGGTGCCTCTCCCCTGGGGGTTAAAGTAAGAGACCAGCAGGATACTCCTGGAAGATACAGCTTAACTAGTTGACCCAGAATGGTGTATGTGTGTGTGAGGAGAAGCCCTTTCACTGAGGGAGGAAGCTTCCCTAAGCCCATCACCCCAAGTTTAACTACCAGTCTAAGGCATGTTCTAAAGAATACATGCTCAGGACTGCTCAACATTGCCATAGTCATATGAAAGAAGGACAGTTGAAGACACCAGACTAGGAAACAAAGGAGACATGAGGCTGATGCCATGGGGTCCTTGACACTGGTGGTGTGTGCTTTGGTTGATGGTATGGCCCAGCTGAATACAGGCTGTGATGTGCACAGTGGTGAACAATGATAACACAAGGGATGGACAAGGCAGGGTTTACAGGGCTTCTGCATTGTCTGCAACTTTCCTGTACTTACTCCTAACCCTAAGAGCATGCGAAAGCTGCCATGGCCTAGGCAAGGTGGTATATCTACTTCTAGCACTTGGGAGATAGAGGCAGGAGATTGTTCAAGGTCATCCACATCTACAGCTTGTTCTATATAATACTCTGCCTGGGGTAGGGGACATAATCTGCAGAAAAGCTTTGGCCTAGAGCCCTTGAGGTGGAGAGGTGGAGGTAAAGACTAGCTGTGGCATTTGGGAACATCCATGGCTACAAAGTGGCTCCCAGTGAGGATTCCTCCAGAGCTTTCATCCCCTGCCCTGGGGAGGCACATCTGGGAAAGGGCAGGTCCCAATCTGTTCTTGTGATCCAGGCTGCAGCAGCTGGACGAGGAGAACAGTGAGCTGCGGTCCTGCACACCCTGTCTGAAGGCCAATATTGAGCGCCTGGAGGAGGTAGGCTGCTGGCTGGCTAGGAGCTTGGGGGAGGGAGGGCATGCCCTCTATGGGCAGCAAGGTCAGCTCTCTATGCTACCAATCAAGGGCTTTCCTCCACTTCTGCCTGTCACATCAATGTGAGAGACCAGACAGACATCCAGGTCCTTTAGAGCAAAGAAAGGCAAGCCGGCACACTGCTGAGTGATGATGGTGAAGGAGCCATCTTTTCTGCTGGTGGACATTCAGCCCCACCAGCCTCCCACAGACCTAGGATCTACAGGTCCAGAGCCCAGGGTCTGAATCCAGGGATGTCCTTTAATGGCCCTGGTCCTACATACTTACAGGTAGAAGTGACATTGTTGGATTCTACCTCAGTCATTTGCTGAGAGACCTCTCCTAAAGGTACCCTCACACAGTGGCCTCTGGGAAGTTCTGAAACAAAAGATATTTCAGGACCACCTAGGTTCTGGCTCCCGTGAACCAGAGGAGCCAGGCAGGATCTGTCCAGAGTCACTGAGTCAGACCCTGTCCATAAAAAGGTCCCTCATGTCCTGCTTGATTTCTTCATACAAAACAGAGCTCAGGCATAGCCTTGCCATGGGGTGATATGTGGTGTCTATGTCAGTAGACTGTAAGATCTATGATCTAGGGTGCCGGCTGCTGAGTTAGGCTGTGTGCATGGATTAGGCAAAGCCATGTCTCCACCTAAGTGTGTTTTTGCAGGAGAAGCAGAAAATGCTGGATGAGATTGAAGAGTTGACACTGCGGCTCAGTGAAGAGCAAGAGAATAAGAGAAAGATGGGAGACAGGTTGAGCCATGAGCGTCACCAATTCCAGAGGGACAAGGAGGCCACCCAGGAGGTGAACAGAGTCATTTGTCTACTCCCCATGCTCCCACCTCTCTGTACAGCCTGCTCCCTAGGGGAAGCCAGGGGAGCCTTTTTGTTTCCTGCTGCTCTGGGCAGGGCTAACAAGGTCAGCATCCTCCCAGAAGAGGTGTTCAGTCAGATTAGCAGGAGCCTACCCTCTGGTTGCCTCACAGCTGATTGAGGACCTCCGCAAGCAGCTGGAACACGTGCAGCTCCTCAGGCTGGAGGCCGAGCAGCGAAGGGGCCGCAGCAGTAGCAGCCTGGGCCTACAGGAGTACAATAGCCGCGCAAGGGAGAACGAGCTGGAGCAGGAGGTCCGCAGGCTCAAGCAGGTGCTGCTCTGCCCTTCCACTCACCCCTGCAGAAGCTCCTGGGCATGGGAGGGGGTACTGAGAGAGGGTCTTCCCTGGCAGGTTCTTGTCCCAGCATGGGCACAGACCACTGTGATGCTGCTATGTCCCCTCAGGACAACCGTAACTTGAAGGAGCAGAATGATGAGCTGAATGGGCAGATCATCACCCTCAGCATCCAGGGTGCCAAGAGCCTCTTCTCCACTGCCTTCTCTGAGTCCCTGGCTGCAGAGATCAGTTCTGTCTCCCGTGACGAGGTAAGGTGACCTGCCTGTGTACACCCCCAGGTCTGTGTACCCTTCACTGGCCCCTTGCTGTCCTGCACCAACTCCTTGCTCTCCTGCAGCTCATGGAAGCAATCCAGAAGCAGGAGGAAATCAACTTCCGCCTGCAGGACTACATCGACAGGATCATCGTGGCCATTCTAGAGACCAACCCATCCATCTTGGAAGTCAAGTAGGGCCGCCTAGCCCAGGCTGAGCTGGTTCCAGGCTCCAGCACCCCACAGCAGCTCTTTCTCACCACAAGGAGCCATGACCAGCAGCAGGTCTCACAGTTGACCAAGCCCAGAGTGTTCAGGGTCTTCTTGCAGCTGGGCTGGGTGAATGAAGATTGGGTGCTACAGAGGACAGTGAGAAGGGAGGAAAAGGAGTCCACAGCAGGCAAGCAGTGAAACTGTGCTCTCTGACCTTCAAGGAGCCAGGGTCTCCTGCCCACGTCAGTCTAGCCAACAACACTATGTCTGGTTCAGCAACGATGGAATTTTGAGCCTGTGTGCAGATACATAGGGACAGTCTCAGGCTGGAGTGAGCCCAGCTAACTCTATAACAGACCCTTATTCCTGTCATGTAGCCTGTTGGAAAGAGAGGGAGAAAATAAGTCCACACAAGGCTGTAGCCACTCATGCAAGTGTTGACCTGGTGCCTGCTACCCATGACCACTCCCCAAAGCCCAAGACCCTCAAGCAGAACATGGCAGTACAAGGACAGGCAGCTGCAGCTGGTACATTGGGGTCTGGCCAGGAGCCACAGGCCACCTGTTTTCACTGTGCTGCTTAGGCAGTCACATGGGCTTCAGTTTAGTTTTGGACCCAGGGCTTCTAAGCCACAAAGCTATTCTTATGGCTTAATCCTCATTGCAAGTAACCCTTGGGCTCTGGCCCTCCTGTAAGGCCTGGTCCAAGACATTGACTATGAAACTCACTCCCTGGATTGGTGGACACTGCTGGCCTCTCTGACCCCAGGCGCCGGTGCTGCTTCTCCTCAGGTGTGGCCTCCCCTGGCACCTGGGCCCACACCCTCCTCAGGCAGACATCACTGTCCTGGGTGAAGTCCACATTTCCCAGGCCAGAGTCCAGGTTTCTTCTCGGTGTCTGACTAAATCTCAGAGTGCATTTTATAGATGGGCAGGGAGGGCAGGCTCTGCACAGACTTGGGGGCAGAGGACAACTTGCTGCCCTGTGCTTGCACCATGTACAGAATAGCAGCACCTGCAGGCTGCTGGGCCTGGCCCTGAGCCCAAGCACTGGCCCAGAGTTTCTGGGTACACATGAGTGGTCTGAGACCATGTTACAGACTGTCCACTGCGCGCGCGTGTGCCCGTGCATGAGTGTGCACACAAGTGTGAGTGTATGCGTGCTTGTGCCCACACATGCTGCCCTGTGTCCCTCCACTACCCACCCTTCCCCTTGCCCACCTTCTACACTACAGTTTAAGATGTTGCCTCGTATTGTACATTTTAGGGAAAGCCTTGGGTGTAAATCAGTGTAATCTTGGAGGAGAGATTTTTCTATCATGTAGAGTAGGTATTTTTTATAGATTGAAGGTTGATCAATTTTTTAATACTTTGCAGAGAGAAAACTATCTGTATACACATGAAATATATATATATACATATATATATATAATGTATAATATATCAATACTGGAGCCCTGCCTTTCTGTGCCCAGGTCCCAGCCCTGTGACATGGGCTTATGGCCTGTCCCTGCTGGCTGCCCCGCAGTGCTGACTGTAAACACAGGTCTCCAGGAGACACTGGGGAACATGCCGATCACCACCTCGCTCATGGCGCCTGCTTCAGCTGAGAAGTGGCTCTTCCTCCAGGGCATGGGAGGATGGGAGCCAGCAGGTCCTGTACTTTTGTGTCAGCTGCCACAAATTAAAGCTGTTACCACACACAGAGGCCCGATCCTTCCTCCACAGGGGCTGCAGAGTGGGATATGTGGCTGTGGGTCTGGGATCCCAACTATGGGAGACCCCTGGTTTTGCAGTTTAGTTGGGCCAGCCCCACCTAAGGCCCTTCCAAGATGACCCATCAGCAAAGTGGAGCCACTTCCCAGTCAGGGTTTGAATGCTGAAGTTGAGTAGCTCTGCTGACAGGCACTTCTAAGGGTAAGGTTCTAGTGACCTCCAGAAGCCCTTACTTCCCTGTCCTGGTAGGACTCGGGCCCTGAATAGATCTCAGGAGGGCCACAGTAAACCTGAACTGAGACAGCAGTGGGGCAGCTGGCCAGTGGGGACATTGTAGGTATGAACGAATATCACAAGTCTTGAGCAAAGCACTCCTGCCTCAGGGATGTACATCTTTTATCTAGGAAGAACCATTGTGTGGGGTCAGGGGCACAAAGATCCCTCATACACAGGGAGTATAGGGCCATGGTGGTGGGAGGTCTGCATCTCCCAGCAGGCCTCCTGGTTAGGGACTCACCACCACCTGACAGTGAAGTGGCCTGGCCACAGAGCTTGTCAGTTTAACAAGTGGAACCTCTCCTCCAGGACAGGTTCTGTCCCCAGCTGGTTCCTGACATTGCAGAACTATTGCTTGTATCTTCTGAGTCTTGGTCCGTTCTACTGGTGAAAGAGCTAAGCTTCAGCCTCAGCAGACTTAGTGACTGTCCTTTCTTGCCCACTCTGGGAAGGACCCATTGTCAGCCAGGTAGGCCTCACCACTTACCTGGACTCTAGGACAGCTGCCTGGATGTTTCTGGCCTCCCACACCTGTTGATAGTTAAGAGTGCTTAAAAAAAATAAAATAAAATAAAGGAGGCCTAGTGAGGGATAGGAATTTTAGCCAAGAATTCGTTTACTTTGTTTTGAAGTAGTCTTACTGTAGGCCAGGCTGGCCTCGAACTCACAGCCATCCCCTTACCTCTGCCTCCTGAGTACTGGGATTAAAGGCATGAGCACCAACCACACTGGGCTTCACTTATTTGCTTCCCCCCACCACCACCACCTTGAGGTAAGGTTTAACTGGAGCCCAGGCTGACCTGGAATTCACTATGGAGTCTCAGGGTGGCCTCAAACTCATGGCGATCCTCCTACCTCTGCCTCCCAAGTGTTGGGATTAAAGGCATGCGCCACCATGCCCGGCTCTTACTTTAAAATACATATTTTTTTATTAAGAGAGAGAGAATGAGCATGCCAGGGCCTTCAACCACTACAAACATACTCCAGATGCATGTGCCACCTTGTGTATCTGGCTTCCGTGAGTCCTGGTGAATTGAACCTGGGTCCTTTGGTTTTGTGGGCAAGTGCTTTAACTGCTAAGTCATCTCTCCAGCCCATTTATTTTTTACTCATGATGTAGCCATTTTCTGACTCAGGCATATGTACTTTATGCACAGGGAGCCAGAATTAACTGTAAAACCTGAGCCTTAGACCAGCTGGCCTACTGACATGCCCAACACACCAAGACATCAAGCTTCCTGCACCTCATGGGAATCTTGGCTCTGTGGTGACCTCTGGGTGGGCCTCTCCCCTTCCCATTCTCTTCCTTCCTCCCTTCCTGACTCCACTTTTTTTTTTTTTTTTTTTTTTTTTTTTTTTGTGGAGGTAGGGTCTCACTCCAGGATAGGCTGATCTGGAACTCACTGTGTAGTCCCAGGCTGCCTTAAGCTCACAGAGATTCTCCTACCTCTGAATCCTGAGTGCTAGGATTAAAGGCATCACCACACATAGTCTGACTCCACGTTTTAGTGGTACTTGGGAATTAAACCTGTAGCTTCACACATGCTAGTCAAGTGCTCTGTCATTGAACTATCTCCACAGCGTATGCAAGCTAGAATCTAGATAGGTAGATAGAATTTTTGCAAGGGCAGGGAGATTGAAGCAGGGTCTTATGAAGCACTCATTTGTATAGTTGGAGTGACCTTGAAGTCCTTGATCCTCCTTCCTCCACCTCCCAAGTGTTGGTTTTACAGGCATGACCATAGCTCTCTTTACTTGATATAAGATCATACTAAGTTGCTCAGGCTGGTTCTGAACTTACTTGGTAGCCCAGGCTGGCAGAACTTGTGATCCTCCTGTCTCAGCCTCTCTTGTAGCCTACACCACCTTACCGTCTGGGTTAGTTTTATTGCTGTGCCCCCAAACCCAGAGAATAGTGTCAAACCCTATGAACTCAGAGAAGATTCTCAAGATTGCCAAGCTGTTACCTCTACAGAAGTTTCACTCATCCAAATACTAACTGGGGCCAACCCTACTTAGCTTCTGTGATGAGATTGGTCACATTCAGGGTGCTATGGCTGTAGTCTGCTGGGGTTTCTCTGTCCCTTCATCAGGCCAGGACTGCACTAACAGAGCAGAACTGTCAATGACCTCGATAGCCCATCTCTTGCAGTACAATCAGTGTAATCTTTTTATGAAGATCCAAGAAAGCCCTATTCTTCAGCTTGTCCATTCCTTCAATTCCCACGTTGAGCATCACCCTAAGCTGTAGTCAAATTACTATTAGTCCCTATGCTGGTATGAGTGAGCCATCTCCCCCGTGATGACAGACCTTACTTCTGAACAAGCTGGTCATGGAGTTGGATGCTCTGCAGTGAACAACCAGCAACCTCAGCCACCAAATCAATAAGTAATCCCAGCTGCTTTGGAATGCTTAGGATCTAGGCATCCCCACGCAGCATCCAGAGTCCACCAGTCGTCCCTGGGCTGGATGACTCTCCTAAGACCCTACTAGGAACATGACCCTCTACCTGTAGGCAGTACTGAGGTTCAGGCTTTCTGGGCCATGAAGCAAGTCACCCAATTTCACTCATAATCCTCTGCTCCATATTGTTACCGAATTAACCAACCACTTTAACCTGAGTACTGGGCAATCCAGGGCCGCCTTTCTGTTGTCCCTCTCCTGTTTGGCACCCTCCTCTGCATCCTGTTTCCTGGCCTGGGCCACTCCTAGGATGCAGAGGACAGACAGCAAAAGGGCTACAGTGGGTGAGTGACCTCCGAAAGCCAAAGGGCCTTAAAAGGAAACCGCTTGAGGGCTTTAATGAACTGGGGTCGGAAGAGCTGGGAAGGAGGCCCAGTTGGATAGCAGGTTCCCTGGAGAGGGGAAACTGAGGCCCATAGAAGCACAACCGCTACTTCTAAGCACTTGACAGAGAAGGGAATGAAAGCAGAAGTCTCTGGGGCCTAGGGGCGGTGGAGAGCAGCCTGGAACTATCAGCTGTGTGGAGGTGGGCCGTCCCTCCCCCCCCCCCCCCCCCCGTAAGCGCAGCGGACCACTACTCCGAACCCAGGTAACTGTTCGTAAGGCTCCAGCCCCAGAACTTGCCCAGGCGCTGCGAGACTGGCGGCGCGGACGCCAAAAGGAGTGTTGCCCCGTGTTTCTCGCAATGTTTTCTGGGAGTTGTGGTCTAGTCCCTCCCTAAGCTCGGCCCGCCTTGCATTAAACTAGTACGGTGGGGGTGGGAGCGCGTTCTCGTTATTCGATTCTGGGGCCTCGTCGTTTTCTTCTGCAGCGTAGGCGACAGAGCTCTGAAAGAAGGAGCGTCTGGGCGTGAGTGGGGGGCGTGGAGATTTCCTGGTACTACAGCTTCCGGCATGCTTTGCGTCGTGCCGCTTTATCTTGTGGGAGTTGTAGTCCAGCGCTATTCCTAACGCCGCGTGCGCCCTTGACGCGCCGTAGCCGCGGGCCCCGGCTGGATGCCACGCTACGGAAGCGGCGTAGAGCGTACCGGGTCGGACGGGCGGGACGGGCGAGCGCTACGGAGGCGGCGTAAGGTTGCGGGGCCGGAACGGGCGCTCGGTGGCCAAAGCGCACTAGGCCGACCAGGGATCGCGGCCGGCGGCGAAAGGGGCCGTGGGGTCCTCGGGTAGAAGTTGTGGATCAGCCGATTGAGGCCCCAGTGCCGCGCCCGCGCAGCCTAACCGCGAGCGCTAAGGAGGCGCTGCCGGCTCGCGGAGGTGAGTTCCTTGGCGGGCGTGCAGGCGGGCCAGAACCCGCGGGGATCGGCCTGGGGGCAGCAGCCCGGCCTGAAGCGGGCCCGCGGGGGCCTGGTCGCATGGGTCAGTCGGGGTGCCTCGGCCGCAGGTGCCCGTCAGTGTCTGTCTGTCCTTGAGTGCCCTCTTCTCTGGGGCTAAGCGCTGGCCCATTGCGCGAGGGCGTGCGTCTCCCGGGCACGGTACCCACTAACCGGCAGCTGCCTAAGGCGGCTTGCAGGAGTAGCGCGATGAGGGCATCCTGTGTGCTCACCCATCACACACTTCCTTCTTCTGTTCTGGGTTTGCCACTAGGCCAGAAAAGTTACCGAGTGGTCCCTGACATCCTTGTTTTTCCTGATTGCAAAAGGGGCCCCTTTTGGAAACAGACCGGCAAGCCCTGTTGTGTGGCCAGATGGCCCTGGCTGGTCTGGCTCTCAAACGCTTTTTCAGTGTCTGCAGTTTGTGACCAAACAACAGGTAACAGGACCCAAGACACCCAGACCGCAGGACCTGTGAGAATCGACATAGGTTGTTGGAACCTGCAGCTCAGGAATGCACGAAATGTGGATGGCCTCCATAATCAGTTGCAACAGTGGGATGTGTGCTACTTCTGTGGAAATCAGGTCTGTAGAAGTGGGAGTCAGTGGTGTGGAGCTTGCCCCTAAGGTGCTCCCTGTTCCACATCTGCCTGTCAGGCTAGGACTAGTTCCCCATCCTTCTGACCATTCTCAAAATATGAAGAGTTGTAGCCAGGCGTGGTGGCGCACGCCTTTAATCCCAGCACTCAGAAGGCAGAGGTAGGAGGATCACTGAATTCAAGGCCACCCTGAGACTAACGAATTCCAGGTCAGCCTGGGCTAGAAGAAGAGTTGTGAAAGATAGTGTTTTCTTGAGAGACCACAGCTCTGAAATGCAGGGCAATCATGTCTTGCAGGACATCAGCTTTGTCTCTCCTTAAGGTTGCAGGTCCTGCTTCCTCTGAGGGCCTTCTGCCCCAGCAAGAGGTATTCTGACATCTGAAAATCCATGGAGTTGCTAGATTAGCAGACAGGCCATTGACCTCAAAGAAGTTAGATTTAAACCTCGCTAAATCCAAGGCCCAGAGACTGCACCGTTTTGTGGGAACTTGACCACCAGGACCTCTGCTGGCCTCTGAGAGCAAGAGGAGTCAGCCCTGAACTCAAATGGGGTCCCTCAGCCTTACCACTTGGAGTCTACACAAATCATGGGCATACTGATGCTGGTCAAAGCTTCTGCATGTGGATCAGGCCCTGCCTACTCCTAGCTCTCCTGTGCTTTATTCCCCAGGCCTTAGGACAGCTTTCTGGTTAACCCCATCTTTTAGATAAGGAAACTGAGGCTGTAGGACAGCAGAGGTCAATGGAGCTGATGCTCCAATTCTCTGACTCACAGCCTAACTTTTTATAAAATTTTTTTTCTCAATTTTTATTAACATTTTCCATGATTATAAAAAAAAAATCCCATGATAATACCCTCCCTCCCCCCCCCCACTTTTCCCTTTGAAATTCCATTCTCCATCATATCCCCTCCCCATCTCAATCAGTCTTTTATTTTGATGTCATGATATTTTCCTCCTCTTATGATGGTCTTGTGTAGGTAGTGTCATCACAGCCTAACTTTTTAAGAAAAAAAAAAAATTAACTGCTTGATTTGAGAGCTGAAAAAGGAGGGAGGGGAATACCAGCGCTACCTCTTGCCACTGGAAATGAACTCCAAATGCATGCACTTTGTGCATCTGTGGGTTTTTTTTTTGTTTTTTTTTTTGCGACATAGGGAAGGTTGTTTTATGAGGTAGGGTCTCACTCTAGCCTAAGCTGACCTGGAACTCACTGTAGTTCGAAGCTGGCCTCAAATAGTAATCTGCCTACCTCTGCCTCCTGAGTGCTGCACCACCGTACCCTACTTAGGCATCTGTTTTTATGTGAGTACTACGGAGTTGAACCCTGGACTGGCAGGCTTTGCAAGCAAGCCCCTTTAATATCTGCTGAGCCATCTCCCCAGCCCACCTGCCTTCCTTCTTCTACCACTTTATTGGTGTTAGTTGGAAAGAAGAATTTTGGTGCCTGAAAACCTTCAGTATGCATGTTGTTAATGAGCTAGGTCATGAAGAGCCTGAAGAAGGTAGAGCAGCCCTTGGTCCATCCCTGTGGCCCTTGGGACTCAGGAGACAAATGATATAATTAAATGGAAAAAAAAAATGGGTTCTTTGGAAATCACACCTACAGAAACCTTAGGTTGCTTATAATGTGTCCTGTTTGCATTCATCCTGGTTGCCACACTGCCTGGGATTAGGAGATGACGTGAGGCACAGCTTTGGCTTGAGGGTGAGACCTGGAAGAACATTGCTTGCCTCCCCCTGCCACCCCCAGGTGATTTCTCTCTTGCCTTACCTGTACACCTCCTCACTACCCTGTCCTTCTGATCCTACCCCATACCAATTACAGGACCCAACACATCAGGAGCGTCCTGAAGTGCATTGTGCTCCTGTTTCCCTCTGGCAGTTCTACTCATCGTTCCCCACTTCTCAAGCTGGACACAGGCTCTGCAGTCTGGCATTTTCACCTTTCCCCTGTGCCTTGGCCATTTGGAGCCACTGGACCTCCGTACCCGGCTTTGTCTAGAAGGCCTGGGCCGGCTCTCATGTCATCCTGGCTACCACCCAGGGGTTTGTTGGCAGCTCTTGAACTCCATGGGTCTCCCTACTCAGGGTTTGTGAACACTATTTCTAGGCAATCCCTGACACCCATCTCTGTCCAGCCCCACACGGAGCAGGTAGCCATTGAGCATCCTCAGTCAGTTGGCTTCTGAAGTCTGAGCAGAACTCTTGTGGCAGTGCAGCAAGGCAGCACTGAGGTCTCTGTGGAAACAGAGACAGCTGCACCTGACCTGTGTTTGTTTCTGACTCTGAGGAGTGAGCGTGCTGACCTGTGGCCCTTAAGCACCACCGGGAGGAAGCAGGGGAGGGTTTTTAGCTTTAGATGGCCTGGACACTTGCTCAGCCACAAGCTTATCACTCTGGGTCATGGCACAGCTGTGAGGAAACCTGTGACCAGTGGCCCAGGAAGCATCTTAGTGTAGGTGTTGGGGTGCCACCCTGACAGGGCCTGATGCTAGGAGTGGGAGTTGGAGAAGGGCCCTGAAAATGATCTTGAAGTTCTGGGCAGTTCGACACTCTTCTGCACATGGTGCCACGTGGGAGACCAACAAATAGCTGTCTCTCACAGGGGTCCACTGCACACCAGCACGGGTTTTCTCGGGTCTCCATATTAGGAAACTAAGTTGGACACCTGCATTTGCATTGGCCTCACCCCAGTCCTGACAGATGCACCGTCACGGCTCTGCTGTCCCATACCCCATGTCTCACCTTCCTTGATGCCATGTCCTCGTGGCCTGACTGGAGGATGTGCCTGGACAAGGCTTTGGGGTAGCAAGAAGAAAACAGATCGATAGCTGCTGCTTGAAAATGTCAGGGCACAGCTGCGCCTGCTACAAACTGTCAGGAGGGGAAGGTAGCAGAGCAGGCATTGATGCAGAGGGAGCTCCTTCCTATGCCTTCCTTTGCCATACTAGAAAAATTGCCCTTTGGAGTTAAAGCCACTCAGCCAGGTTGAACTCCGCCCCTTGCTGACCCTGTCCTTATACCCTTTAATAGAAAATCAGTGAGCTCTGCAGCTGTCTGGAACCCCTGCCCTTCTGTAGGGGTGCAGAATCCAGAACTTAATGGAAAAGGAATTGCCAAGAGACCTGCTGTGTGTACCTCCCCCCCACTCCCAACTCCCTGCTTGCCACTTTTTGGAACTAGCAGAGGGTTTGAGTGACCCTTTGATTCTTGCTCTGCTGCTGGCGGAGCTGCTGGGCTGCTTCTAGTGCAATTGGCAAACAAGAAACATGGGAATGCCAAAAGCAAGAGGGTTTGTTTTATACCTTTTTTTCTCTGTTTAAAAAAAAAAAAGTATTTTGGGCTGGAGAGATGGCTTAGCGGTTAAGTGCTTGCCTGTGAAACCTAAGGACTCCGGTTCGAGGCTCCATTCCCCAGGACCCACGTTAGCTAGATGAACAAGGGGGCGCATGCATCTGGAGTTCATTTGCAGTGGCTGGAGGCCCTGGCGTGCCCATTCTCTCTATATATATCTGCCTCTTTCTGTTTTGTATTTTGTTTTTGTTTTTCAAGGTAGGGTCTCACTCTGGTTCAGGCTGACCTGGAATTAACTCTGTCATCTCAGGGTGGCCTTGAACTCATGGCGATCCTCCTACCTCTGCCTCCCGAGTGCTGGGATTAAAGGCGTGCGCCACCATGCCGGGCTTGCCTCTTTCTTTCTATGTCTGTTGCTCTCAAATAAATAAATAAAAATAAACCAAAAAAAGTTTAAAAAAAATAGTATTCCCGGGCTGGAGAGATGGCTTAGCAGTTAAGGTACTTGCCTACAAAGCAAAAGGACCATGGTTGGATTCCCCAGGACTCATGTAAGCCAGATGCACAGGGTGGTGCATGAGTCGAGTTCGTTTGCAATGGCTGGAGGCCCTGGCACACCCATTCTCTTTTTCTCTCTTTCTGCCTCCCTCTCTCCAATAAAAATAAAATATTTTTTAAAAATAGTATTCCAAGCTGGGCATGGTAGCGCATGCCTTTAATTCCAGCACTTGGGAGGCAGAGGTGAGAGGATCGTCATGAGTTTAAGCCACCCTGAGACTATGTAATGAATTCAAGGTCAGCCTGAGCCAGAGTGAGACCCTACTTCAAAAAAACAAACAAAAAGGACAAAGGGGAGGGACTCTGCCATTGTGGTGGCACACATCTGCCATCCCATCACTCAGGAGGCTGAGGCCAGGGGATCTGATATTTAAGTCCAGCCTAGACTACATGGTGAGATCCTGTCTCAAAAAAAAAGGGGGGGGAGAATTCTTCAATGAGGTAAGGGTGAGCAAGTGTGACAGGCACATCTGACATCATAAAGAGGGTAACAAGCCAATGAGGACCTTTGTGGCTAAGATTTGGATTGATTCAAAAGACTTGAAAGGTAGTGTTGACACCTGGGTGTCAGCCCTGTATAAAATGGCCTGTGTCACTGAGGGGACACCTGGCTGTCTTCTTTATCACCCAAGATTCAGGGTAGCTCTGTGCCTTCCTTCATCCCAGCACAGTGGATCAAGATTGATCGGCAATCAACAGTCTGCCTACACCTGGAAAGGGCCAACCAGCCACTGAGCATGGTCCTGTTAAACCCCAGAGGAGCAGTACTTAATGGGAGCCACTGGCAGGGGCTGCCTTCGTGGATAGATAACCAGTAGGTGGGTAGGGTGACAGGGCCACAGCTGGAGACCCCAAACTGAGGAGAGGTTACCCATGGAAACCACTTCCTCTTTTGTTTAAAAGCAGCACCTCAACCCCGCCCCCGAAAATAGTATATACATATGGAAATAAAATTTGTAAAAATAGTATTCCAGCCGGGAGTGGTGGCACATGCCTTTAGTTTTAGCATTCAAGAGGATCCCTGTGAGTTCAAGCCCAGCCTGCACTACAGTTAGCTCTATGTCAGTCTGGGCTAGAGAGAGACCCTACTTCGAAAAAAACAAAAACTAAAGAGGGAGAGAAAAAGTGAGGGAAGAAAGAAGACAAAGATAGTATACCTGGTATACCACATTAAACAGCATTGAATTTATGAACTAAAAACTGAAATCCTATGTTCCTATTTTCCTAGCAATACCATTTTTGAAAACAGTTTCTCATGATGCATAAGTAAGGTGGGATAGAACTCCAAAGACACAAAAGGTTATGTTGTGACCCCACTTTCCCTACTTAGGCAGCAGCAGGACTGGAATGTGAATGTCCCTTCAGACTGTCCTTTCCTGAGCCCATCGGGACACCTGTCTCCAGCTTCAGAAGCCAGGTACTGAGTTCCTGCTTGAAAGGCTGCAGAGTATGTTTGTGAACCTCAGTTGTTCCCAACAAGCCAATGTAGCTTCAGTTTCCACTGGTGTTCTGAGGCCCAGCTTTGATTCTGGCTTGCACCCTGAGCTGGTATCTGGAAACTTGGGGCCAGGAAATACATGTCTGGAGTTTGTTTGCAGCATCTAGAGGCCCTGGTGCACCAGTTCTCTCCCACTTCCTGCTCCCCTCTCTCACACTCTGTTTCACAAATTTAAAAAATGGAAAAATCAAGCTGGGTGTGGTGGCGCACACCTTTAATCCCAGCACTCGGGAGGCAGAGGTAGGAGGATTGCCATGAATTCAAGGCCACCTTGACACTACAGAGTGAATTCCAGGTCAGCCTGGGCTAGAGTGAGACCATATCTTAAAAAAAAAAAAAAAAAAAAAGGAAAAATCAGGAACTTGAGGGTGAGAATTGCCTCACAGAATGTTCTAGCATCATCATACACTTAGAAGAACAAGAAAGTTCAAGGAGTACCCTCATCTTTCTGGAAAGTGCCTGTCTTAACTGCTGAGCCATCTCTCCAGCCCAGAGCTCTCTTTTTTTTCTAAGGCTTTTATCCTGTATTTGGCTCATAGATGAATACTTTTTAAAATATTTATTTATTTATTTAAGAGAGAGATACAGAGAGAAAGAGGGAGAGAGAGAATGAGAATGGACATGCCAGGGCCTCTTGCCACCTCAGATGAACTGCAGACACATGCACTATTTTGTGCATCTAGCTTCATGTGGGTGCTGGGAAATCGAACCCAGGTCATCAGGTTTTGCAAGCAAGTGCCTTTAACCTTTGAGCCATCTCTCCAGCCCTGAAGTTCTCATTTTTTTTAATTTTTTTTTTTTATTTATTTGAGAGAGAGGAAGATAGAGAGTGGTACACCAGGGCCTCTAGCCACTGCAAATAAACTCCAGATGCATGTGCCCCCTTGTGCATCTGGCTTATGTGGGTCCTGGAGAATCAAACCGGGATCTTTTGGCTTTGTAGGCAAGTGCCTTAACCTCTAAGCCATCCCTCCAGCCCAAAGTTCTCATTTTTTAAAGATATATTTTATGGGCTGTAGAGATGGCATAGTGGCTAAGGTGTTTGCCTGCAAAGCCAAAGGATCCTGGCTCAACTCCAGGACCCATATAAGCCAGATGCACGTGTCTGGAGTTCATTTGCAGTGGCTGGAGGCCCTGGCATGCCCATTCTCCCTCTGCCTCTCTCTCTCAAATAAAAAAATATTTTTTTTAAAGGTGATATATTTTATTTATTTGAGAGAGAGAAAGAGGCAGAGAGAGAGGGGCAGGGAGAGAGTAGGTGCACCAGGTCCTCCAGCCACTGCAAACAAACTCCATATGCATGTGCCCGTAGTGCATCTGGCTTACATGGGTCCTGGAGAGTTGAACTGGGATCCTTTGGCTTTGCAGGCAAACGCCTTAACTGCTAAGACATCTCCAGCCCTTTCATTTTTTTTTTTAATTTTAAATATTTTTATTTATTTTTTTGCAAGCAGAGAGAGCATGCCAGGGCCTCCAGCTGCTGCATACAAACTCTAAATGCATGCGCCATTCTATAGGTCTGGCTTTACATGGGTACCCAGAATTGAACCAGGGTTGTTAGGCATTGCAGACAAACACCTTAACCACTGAGACATCTCTCCAGTCCGGGACCCTCATCTTTATAAGGCTTTTATCCTGTACTTGACTCATAGATGGATATTTTCTTTCTGGTTTTTTCAAGGTAGGGTCTCATTGTAGCTCAGGCTGACCTGGAACTTGCAATAATTATCCTAACTCTGCCTCCCAGGTGCTGGAATTAAAAGTGTGTTGACCACCATACTTGGCCCATTTTCTTTTTTTGTTGTTTTGTTTTCCTAGGTGGGTCTCACTGTAGTTCAGGCTGACCTGGAATTCACTATGTAATCTCAGGGTACCCTCAAACTCATGGTGATCCTCCTGCCTCTGTCTCCCAAGTGCTGGGATTAAAGGCATGTGCCACCATGCCCAGCCTCTGTTTTCATTATTTTATACATTATTTATTTGAGAAAAAGATACACAGAGAGAGAGAGAGAGAATGAGAATGGGCGCACCAGGGCTTCCTGCCACCTCAAACAAACTTCATACGTATGTGCTACTTTGTGCATCTGGCTTAATGTGGGTACTGGCAAATAGAACCCAGGCCATCAGTCTTTGCAAGCAAGTGCCTTTAACTGCTGAGCCATCTTTCTCCACTGTCAACATTTTTTTAAATTTTATTTCCATTTTTAAATTAATTTTGTTTATATTTTATATTTTTATTTATTTGAGAGAAAGAAAGAATATGGGCATGCCATGTCCTCTAGCCACTGCAGATAAGCTCCAGATGCAGGTGCCTTCTTAAGCGTCTGGCTTATGTGAGTCTTGGAGAATTGAACTTGACCCTTAGGGTTTGCAGGCAAGGTTTTTTTTTTTTTTTTTTTTTTTTTTTAACTTTTATTTATTTGAGAAAAAAAGGAGGCAGAGAGAAGGTGAGGGAGGCTGAGAGAGAGAAAGAAAATGGATGTACCAGGGCATCCAGCCACTGCAAACAAACTTCAGATGCATGTGCCACCTTGTGCATCTGGCTTACATGGGTCCTGCAGAATCAAACCTGAGTCCTTTAGCTTTGTAGGCAAATGTCTTAACCACTGAGCCATCGTAATGCCATGCTGTACCCTAGCTTTTGCATGCATGTGTGGAGGTGAGGGGCCACTGTCCATCATCTCTCATGTAGCAGGGTGCTGGCCTTAGTGTGGCCCAGAAAGAACAGGATGAGGACACATACATGTCTTCCCTGCTCTGGCAGCTTCTGCCATGGTAAGCAGATGCTGAGCAGAGCAGAGTCTTGCACTTGGATGCTTGTGTGTAGTTGAAGTGGCCAGATGGTGCCAGGACCAGTGTCCAGGGGATCTTGGTAGCCCCCTGACTATTTTCCCTGAGACCTGCTCCTACATGGGCACTGTTCCCTAGCAGCACCAGGAAGCCCAGGTTTCCATGCCAGCTGCTACTGGTCTGGCCCTGTCCATGGATTCTTGCCTGAGGGTCTGTTACTTGTAGCAGAGGGATGTCAAGACAGGATCCCTTTTTTTGTTTTTTGAGGTAGGGTCTCACTCTAGCCCAGGCTGACCTCACTTTGTAAATCCCAAGCTGGCCTCCAACTCACCATGATCCTCCTACCTCAGCCTACCAAGTGATAGGACTAAAGGTGTGTGCCACCACACCCGGCAAGGCAGGATCTTGAACAGCCCCCTCTACTGGCCTTGCCAGCCCAGAATTAACCAGGACTATGGGACAGGTTGGGACCTGAGACAAGGGCAGTGAGAAGCCAGCTAAGCCCATACTGACCTCTGCGTGTTCAGTGCAACTTTTAAAGAAGGCTCCCGGGACAGCATGTGCTCAGGTGGGCCAGTGAAGCCTCCCTAAGTTCTGGCTGTAGCCCTGTGGAAGTGGGCAGGACCTGGGTCACATGACCAGCCAGAACTGGTTTGCAGGTCTCTGACCTGTGCAGATAAGCCCAGAGGCTGTATATGCCATTCCTGGGCCAGAGCCCAAACCCTGGCAGGAAGAGCCTGTTATCTTGGTGTGTGCTGCAGTAGACAGCCTGCTTGGAGACCCCTTCCTAAGGCAGCACCCCAGGTGTGGGCACACAGCAGCTCGTCATTCCTGTAGCCTCAGGTGAGCCAGTTCCCAGATGTGGTGGTGCATTTTTGGCTGTAGGAGTGGAAGTGCTGCTGAAGTGGTGGGGTGGGAGTGCTGCAGTGGGAAAGAGGAACTGTCTTTCTGGGCTGGTTCCCAGGAATCCCTGTAGACCTAGTTCATAGCCCTCTGTGCTGCTGGGATTTGGGACTGTGGCCCTGTTATTTGGGATGCATTGTGAGAGCAGTTCTAGTGGGAATGTGCCCTTTTGGGTATGCCACCTAAGTTTCTGTCCTGTGCCCTACTAGTAGCCCCAACATGGAAGTCCCTCCATGTCCCGTGTTGATGCCAGAGAAGGGCTGGTAGGGAGTGTATCCGACCTGTGACCCCTAGGCCTTGTGGCCCTAGTTGGTACCTTCCCGATGCTGGAGTAGAACATCCAATGGAAAGCAGCTGGTGGGAGGCAGGGCTTTATAAGCTTCATGATGGCAGGGAAAGTGTGGTACAGCAAAGAGTGGACATCACTTCCTTGCCATAGCAGGTGTGAAACAGCAGCAAGAAAGTGAGCCAGACAAACTCTAGCAAGGGGAAGCCGGCTTTTGCTGTAACTCCCCGAAGCCCACCCCCAGCAACACACCTCCTTCACCAAGGCTGCACCCCCCAAATTGCCATCAGCTAGGGATCAAGCATTCAAAACACCAGTTTATGGGGGATACCTGATTCAAGCCATGGGGTGTCTTGGCCAGAAAGATGTACGCGTGGGATCTGAGGGTGCTCCATTCCTTTGACAGGAACTCCACCTGTCTTCAGGAAATGTTGCTCAGCCAGTTCTGATGGGTTTGAGTCCTCCTCTAGGGTAGCTTCTGGCCTGGTTTCTTATAGGGAGTGTTCACTGCCTGTCCTCATGCTGTTTGCTTTGGAGATAGCCTTGATGTCAGTTGGTCCTATGGGGACAAATGCACAGACAGAACTGCATTGCAGTGGTGGCTTGCTCTTGGCTGCACATTTGGACTGGTTTCCTCTTGCTCTGGTGGGTGTAATTCCTTTTTTTTTTTTTTTTTTTTTTGAGGTAAGGTCTCACTCTAGCCTAGGCTGATCCGGAACTCAGTAGTCCTAGGCTGGCTATTCATAGCTGCTATTCTCCTACCTCAGTCTCCTGAGTGCTGGGATTAAAGGTGTGCACCATTACACCTGGCCTGGTGGGTGTAATTCTTAGATGTTGTGAGTGCCAGGCTGGACTGCGTTGAGTGAGGGTAACTTCTTTAAAATTTTATTTTATTTATTTATTACAGACAGAGAATGTGCATACCAGGGTCTCTAGCCACCACAAACTCCAGACACATGTGCCACCATGTGCAGCTGGCTTATGGGGGACCTGAAAAAATCAAACCTGGGTCCTTTTGCTTTGCAGTAAGCATCTTAACTGCTAAGCTATCTCTCCAGCCCGAGTGAGGGTAATTTTGAGCCTACTATAGTTATGAAAGTGATGGGATATTCTACTTACCTTCATATAGCTGGAACAAAACACCCAACCAAAAGCAAATGATGAGAGGAAAAAGGTTTTTTTGGCCTATTGTCTTTTTTTTTTTTTTTCTTTTTCTTTTTTTTTAAGGTAGGATCTTGCTGTAGCCCAGGCTGACCTGGAATTCACTATGTAGTCTCAGGGTGGCCTCGAACTCACAGTGATCCTCCTACCTCTGCCTCTTGAGTGCTGGGATTAAAGGCGTGCACCACCACATCCTAGTTTACAGTCTTGAGTAGACTGTTCATGATGGCAGGGAAAGGATGGTAGAGCAGAGGCTGGCATCATGTCTTGCCACAGCAACTGACAGAAAGCAACAAGAGTGTGAGCTGAGCTCTGGTAAGGGAGAAGCAAAATAACACCTCAAAGCACACCCCTAGCAACAGGCCTCCTCCAGCATAGTGTCACCACCCAAGTTGCCACCGGATGGGGACAAAGCATTTAAAACACATGTGTTTATAGAGAATCTCTGATTCACGTTGTGCATCTAGCTTTTACATGTATACCAGGGAACCAAATCGGGACTAACTGGCTTTACAAGTGAACACGTTTAACTGCTGAGCTAGGGGATTGTTAATGGTCCTGGTAATTAACACCTGTCTTTCAGGGCAGTCCCACTTCCTTGCTTCCCTCGAGCCTATGCCGCTGCCCCATTTAAAAGTAGGGCAGGATCTGGATAGATGACTTAGCAGTTAAAGGTGCTTGCCTGCAAAACCAAAAGACCCAGGTTTGGTTCCCCAGGACCTATGTAAGCCAGGTGCACAAGATGACACATGCTCCCTCCTCCCCCACCTCTTTCTCTCTCTGAAACAAAAAATAAAAAATAAAACAGTTTGCCAAAAGGCAGGACAGTAGTTCACAAGTGGAAACAGAGGAGCTGTCTGGTTGGTCTTGGGGTGGGACAACTATGGGCTCCAGGGTTTGAGAGGATGGAAGGACCCATCTGGCCCAGGAAGCATGTGTCTCATAGTCCTTAGTCCATCCTTCTTCTTCCTGCCTATGTGGTTACAGTGTTCTTTGGTTTTACAAGGAATCAAGCCAAAAGCAGTGAGGTAATGCCTGCTCCAGGGGCCTCTGGGCATCATGGTTACCATGTCCAACTGCCTAGTACAACTTCCCATGCAACAAAGACCAAAATATATTTGCTGAGCCCATAGCCTGAGGTAAAGTAATGAGCAGGTGGAGTATGTGTCAGAGTGTGGGGCTACCAGCAGGCATTGTGGGGAACAGTAGCCTTCGGTGGCTTGAGTCTGTCATTCAGAGTGGGGATCCTATTGTACTCTCATGAAGCCATCCTGATCTGTGGAGAGAGCCTGAAAGCCGTAGAGTCAGAATGGGAACATAGACTGACCCACCAGTGTCGGGACTCTGTTCGGCACCACATGGTGGACCTGGGCCAAGGTAAGCTTCCTTTGTCCAGCCCCCAGCTTAGGTGTGCTGATCCCATCTTCAGAGGAGCCCTCAACTCTCTCCAAGGCTGCTGCTACATCAGTTCCTGCCCCTACCTTTTTAGAGGCCCCAGAGTACAGTTCTCCCTAGAAGAAAGGTGTGTGGCATCTTTGTACAGCTGCCTCCCATACATGTGGGGTTGCCAACCACAGAGGCTACAGCTGTGCCTAGAAAGTCAGCAGAAGGAAAGTGGGGTTTAAGAGACACGTGTAGAGTGGGGCATGCTGGTATACGTCTCGAGTCCTAGCACTTGACAGATATAGGCAGGAGGATCAGGAGTTAAAAGAGTTATCTTGAACTGGAGAGATGGCTCAACAGTTAAGGTGCTTGCCTGCAAAGCCTAAGGACCCAGGTTCAATTCCCCAGTAGCCACATAAAGCCAGATGAACAAGTTGGCACAGGTGCCTGGAGTTTGCTTGCAGTGGCTGGAAGCCATCCATTCTCTCTCTCTGCCTCTCACTCTCAAATAAAAACAGCTGGGTGTGGTTGCACACACCTTTAATCCCAGCATTCAAGAGGCTGAGGTAGGAGGATCACTGTGAGTTCAAGGCCTCCCTGAGACTATGGAGTGAATTCTAAGTCAGCCTGAGCTAGAATGAGAACCTACCTTGAAAAAACAAAAACAAATATATATATATTTCACTCTGTAGTTTCAGGGTAGCCTTGAACTCACAGTGATCCTAATACCTCTGCCTACTGAGTGTTGTGATTAAAGGCATGCACCACTACACCCAACTAATAAAATATTTTTTTAAAAATTATTACCTTAGCTGGGCGTGGTGATGCACATCTTTGGTCCCAGCACTCGGGAGGCAGAGGTGGAAGATCACCTTGCCTTCAATGCCACTCTGAGACAACATAGTGAATGTCAGTTCAGCCTGGGCTAGAATGAAACCCTACGTCGAAAAACAAAACAAATAAAAAAATACATACATAGACATAGATATAGATATATCCAACCTTGGACTGGAGAGATGACTTAGCAGTTAAGGTGCTTGCCTGTGAAGCCCAAGGACCCAGGTTCTACTCCCCAGAACCCATGTAAGCCAGATGAAGGTGGCACAGGTGTTTGGAGTTTGTTTGTAGTGGCTAGAGGCTCTGGCATGCCCATTCTCATTCTCTCTTTCTCTCTCATAAATAAATAAAATCTAGCCAGGCATGGTGGCACAAGCCTTTAATCCTAGCACTCAGGAGGCAGAGGTAGGATTGCCATGAGTTTGAGTCCAGCCTGAAACTACATAGTGAATTCCAGACTAACTTGGGCTAGAGCAAGACCCTACCTTGAAAAACAAACAAATAAATATTTTTTAAAACTATTAAAAGGCCTGAGCTAGAGTGAGTCCCTGTCTCAAAAAAATTAAAAAGGCTGGAGAGATGGCTTAGCGGTTAAGGCATTCACCTACAAAGCCAAAGGACCCAGGTTCAATTCCCCAAGACCCGTGTAAGCCAAATACAGAAGGTGGGACATGCATCTGGAGTTTGTTTACAGCGGTTGAAGTCCTTGGCACACCCATTCTCCCCCCCCCTCAAATAAAATAAAAAAATTTTAAAAATATTTAAAAATGATTACCTTTAGTTAAATGGTGAGTTTGAAGTCAGTCTGAGTTACATAACACCCTGTTTCAAAAAATATTAAAATAAAATAAAGGAGGGCTGGAGAGAAGGCTTAGTGACTAAGATGTTTGCCTGCAAAGCCTAAAGATAGGAGTTTGATTTCCCCAGTACCCATATAAAATCAGATGCACAAAGTGGTGCATACATTTGGAGTTTATTTGTAGCGGCAGGAAGCCCTGGTGGACCCATTCTCTCTCTGTCTGCATCTTTCTCTATCTTCCTCTTTCTCAAATAAGTAAATAACAAGGAGCCAGGTATGGTGGTACATGACTTTCATCCTAGTATTCAGGAGGCAGAAGTAGGAAGATTGCTGTGAGTTCGAGCCCAGCCTGGGACTACAGAGTTCCCGGTCAGCCTGGGATAGAGTGAGACCTTATCTGGGGGAAAAAGGAGGGGTGACTGGGAGGATGGCTCAGTGGTTCAGGTTTAATTTAATCATGGGGGGGGGCTCTCAGGCAGGAGACTGCTGGACATGACCACTGCAACCATTGAATGGGGGAACCAGAGAATCACTGGGGCTTGCTGACTGGGTTGTGGAAGACCCTGTCTTGAGTAACTATACCAAAGAGTTGTAAAAGAACATAGGATATTCTCCTCTGACCTCTGTATTGCATGCACATGTCTGTGCATACATCACATATACACCCCGCCACTCTACACACATCCAAAGAAAAACAATTACATTCATGCCACCTTCACAAGGAGTTAGGCCCTTGGGCCAGTGAGGAGCTGGTCAAAGAGGAGCCAGTCACTCCCTGAGACTGAGGCTGGCAGCACTTTTCACACTGCAGATAGGCCTCACTGCCAGGCAAAGGCTCCCACCCCTCATGGAGTTCTTTCTTCTCTGGCAGAAGAGATGTTGGTTGGTGAGTCATCGTCACTGTGGAGAGCCTCTGAGAGCATTGCTCTTTCTTGTCCAGTTCTTCTCATTCTATACAAGAAGCAGAAGGGGGCTGGAGAGATGGCTTAGCGGTTAAGGTGCTTACCTACAATGCCAAAGGACTCAGGTTCGATTCCCCAGGACTCATGAAAGCCAGATGCACAAGGGGGTGCATGTGCCTGGAGTTCATTTACAGCAACTGGAGACCCTGGCATGCATTGTCTCTCCCTCCCTATTTCTCTCATAAATAAGAAAATTTAAAATATATATATATAAAATTTTTTGTTCATTTTTATTTATTTATTTGAGAGTGACAGGCAGAGAGAGAGAGAGAGGATGGGCATGCCAGGGCCTCCAGCCACTGCAAATGAACTCCAGACTCGTGCGTCCCCCCTCATGCATCTGGCTGACATGGGTCCTAGGGAATTGAGCCTCGAACCAGGGTCCTTAGGCTTCACAGGCAAGTGCTCATTCTCTAAGCCATCTCTCCAGCCCTAAAATATATGTTTTTTAAATAAAAGAAGCAAGCCAGGCATGGTGGCACACATCTTTAATCCCAGCACTTGGGAGGCAGAGATAGGAGGATCCCCGTGGATTCAAGGCCACGCTGAGACTACATAGTGAATCCCAGGTCAGCCTGGGCTGGAGTGAGACCCTACCTCAAAACAACAACAAAAGGACATAAGAGAGGTGCTTGCCTGCAAAGCCTAACAACCTGGGTTCAGTTCCCCAGTACCCAATAAGGGCAGATATACAAAGTGGTATATGCATCTGGTGTTTGTTTGCAGTGCCTACAAGCTCTGGTGTGTCCATTTCCTCTCCCCCTCTCCTTGCAAATAAGTAAAAACATTTGTGCATGCTTTTAATCCCAGCAGTCAGGAGGGATAGGTAAGGGGATTGCCACGAGTTTGAGTCCACCCTTATACACTACCTTGCAAAACAAAAACAAAAATTGTCTGGCTTCCTGGCTAGACTTGTCCCTTGAGCCATGACCATGCTCTGAACCACTGTACGTTCAGTGACAGCTCTGTCTATGGGGGAGGCCTGAGCAGCCACGGGTCTCACAGATCAATGGAACCGACCCCTGAGAAAAAAGCAGCACTTCACACTCCAACTGTGAAAACAGTTGTTGCATGGAGAACCCACCTGGTTCTGATTGAATCCAGTAGTAAGAATGTAAAACTTCCTGGGCCCCACAGCCTGGGGGCGCTGGCCCTCTGAGGTGCCAGGTGCTGACTGTCAAGGCAAAGGCACACGCAGTCCTGTTGCCTGTCATGTGTGGCTGTCTCCCAGGCCTCCCCGCACTCCATGCATGTCTCTTAGCTCCTTATTTCGACTCCCCTTCCTCCACCCCAACATCACCTTCAGTGTTGTGGATACTCATTCAGAAGCCAGAGGAAGAGTTTTCAGTGGGTGACAGGAGATCCAGGGGTGGGGACCACCAAAACCAGGATAACCTGTCCACCAACAGAGGGCAGCCTGGATACCCACATTACCCTAAAGCCCTGGAGAGGGGACTTGTACTGACTGAGGTGTCCCATGTATATTGGCCTCCCACACTGCTAGGTTCTCTGCCTCCCATGGATCACACCCTCAGACCATGTTTAATTTCAACCCCCTTAGCCAGCAGATGTAAGATGGCTCTCCTGCAGCACAGAGAGTCTACCTGCTTCCTCCTAGTAATCCCTACTAGGGTCTCTGGAGGGAAGTCCCTTCAGCCATGGACAGTCCCCAAGGTTTCCTGGATCTATAGCCTGCCCAGAGAGTATGGGTTTACAGTCATCTGCTGTCATTTTGAAGTCACAACTCCTGCCCCTAGGTCTTTAAGAACCCTTCTCTGAGTCCTAGACCAGTCCTACTGAGCCCTTAACTCCCTCATTTTTCCTTCCTTGTGGACTAAATGTCTCATTGGTCTTACTGTAATAAGGCAAAACTAATCTCTCTTCCAATTGAAGAATAAAACAGAGGTAGGAGGATCTCTGTGAGTTCGAGGCAATCCTGAGACTACATAGTGAATTCCAGGTCAGCCTGGGCTGAAAAGCAAGACCTTACCTCAAAAAAACAACAAAAAAATAAAACTCCTTTGAAGACCAGAAACAAGTATAGAGGGTTTGATGGGTTTTCAAGATGATGTGGGGTGATGTCCTGGACTCCATATCTACAAGCTTGGGGAAGGCACTACATCTCTGTGGGGCCTTTAGCCCCTAACCTCTACCTTCTTTGGAGCCTAGATATGGGTGGGGGTGCTCTAGCTCGCTAACACTGAAGTTGGGCCCAGATCTCTGCAGGTGTTTCTCAGGCTGTTTGGCATGCTGGGAAACTCTGGGTGTTGGGGCGGGGGGCTTCATCTGTGTGAATCATACTCTTCTCTCTTTTTATCTCTTTTTATTCTTTCTCTTTATTTTTGTTGTGTCACTGACCAGCCGGCAACCTTTTCTCCAGTGTGGGCACTCTCCTCTCTCCATGCTCCCGTTCGCGTGCTGCCGGCCAGAGGTGACCGGGCCCGGCTCTCTACGTGGCCGCTGTCAGGGGGGCCATGGGGAGCTCCGCCTCCTCCTTGGCTGCCGAGACCGAGTCAGAGCACGGCTTCCCTGGGGGTCCGCCCTACCCAGGGGCCCCGGCAGCAGCTGGCTGGTGTAGGAGCGGCCCTGGGGGGACTGTCTGGGGAAGTGCCCTGGTCACCAGACAGCATCCACGCCCCCGGGCCCGAAGGTAAGAAGGTGGGGAGGGGTTGCCCAAAGGGCTTTCAGGCAGGAGACGCCTTCCATGTGTCCCTTGCTCAGAACTGAGGGCTCTGTTTCTTAAGGATCTCTAGCAACTTGCTCTCCCTGGAGATGAAAGAGCTAAAATGTATCACCTCCACTCTCAGCCAATGTGAACCCATGGGGAGGCTACTAACTCCAGCCCTTGTGGCTGCACATGCCAAGGGTGCTGGCTTGCTTCCTTGGGGTCAGAGCTGGATATTGCTGACCCTCCCTGCCTATGATGTTTCTGTTGCAGTGTGGGTACCTCCAGGGGTGTCATGAGGCTGTAGGGGATGTGGGGAACTAGAGGGGCCAACCTTCACCTTCCAGTCCCCTCTAATCTATGCATGGCCTTAGCAGTCCTTTGGGAGGTGTCTGGTGCCCCCCAGATACCTGCACAGTGGGTTATATATAGAGAGAGGGCTGCACAGTGCTAGTAGCTTCTGCTGTCCAGGGTCCTCACATAACATTCTAACCCGCATTTTTTTTCTGAGGATTGCATGACTGACTTCCACAGATAACTCAGCCATCTTCTGGGCATGGGAAGAAGTTGGGCATGAAGCTGTGGGTAACAGGCAGGGGACAGGCCTTCTGGGGTGGCTTTAATAAGTTCTAAACTGGCAGACAAGAGGCTTAAAGGGGTGCTAGAAGTGATGATTGAGACTGGGAGAGTCCAGAGTCTGTCTGAGTCATCAGATAGGAGACATTGAGAAACTTGAGGTACAGAGAGAGGACAAGCATATTGTGTCAGGGACTCCCCCCATACAGGTGGGGATAGCACACTACTTCACATGTGGGTAGACATTACGATGTCTCCAGTTCCCTTTATCTTACTGCAGATGCTTCAAGGAATACTTCCATGCAATCCTTTAACAAAAAATACTTATTTGCAAGCAGAGAGAGAGAATGGGTGCACCAGAGCCTCCAGCCACTGCAGAGAACTCAAGATGTATGCACCACTTTATGCATCTGGCTTTACATGGGTCCTGGGGAATTGAACCCAGGTTGTTAGGTCTTGCAGGCAAGTGCCTTAACTGCTGAGCCATCTCTCCAGCCCCATACAATCCTTTCAACAGTTTTATTAAAATGTGACCTACACACCATCAAACTCCTCACCTGTTCTAAGTGTACATAATTCAGTCATTTTCAAAGAGTCCATAGCTTTGTATGGGCATCCCTATGAGCCATTTTGCATTATCTAAAGATATCCTGCCTGTTTGTAGTTACCCCATCCCACCCTGGCCCCAGCTAGCAGTAACTCATTTCCTGTCTGCAGTTTTGTCTTTTCTAGAAAATTCATACAGAGGAGTCACATGTGGCTTGTGTGACTGACTTTTACTCAACATGATGTGCTCAGAGTTTGCTGACATTGCAACATGTGTTAGAACCCCTTTCCTGTTCATGCATAACTAGTAGCCTGTTGTAACGATTGGCCATTTCTTGCTTGTCTGCTTACAGATACTGGCAATTGTTTCTGCTTAACTTCTAGAATAATGCTAGTCAGTCACACTAAAGTTTTTTCGCGTTCATGTGTTCATTTTCAGAGTCTTGGTTGATCTCTAGAGGGGAGTTTACAGTAAGTATATGTAACATTTGGAGAATGGCCCATGTCAGGAGGGTTGTGGTGTGCCCTGCTGTAAATGGTACTTACTGTAGCCTGTCTTTGACTCATACTGTCCTGCAGGGTATGCAGTGAGCCTTACTTGGTTTGATTTTCATTTCCTTGATGGCTAAGGGTGTTAAACATTTCATGTTTTCATCTTAGCTTTTATGTCTGTTTATGTGCTGAGGAACTTTTTTGTTGTTTTGTTTTTGTCTTTTGAGGAAGGGTCTCACTCTAGCCCAGGCTGACCTGGAATTCACTATGTAATCTCATGGTGGCCTTAAACTCACAGCAATCCTCCTACCTCAGCTTCCCGAGTGCGGGTATTAAAGGCTTGCGCCACCATGCCTTTGTTTATATGCTGAGGAAAATTCTTAGGAGTAGAAATTGCCAGGCCTGGGCTGCGTCTCTGTGCCACAGCAGCTGTATGTCTGGCTTCGTTCTTAGAGTTGTGTCATCAGGCAGCTGCCCCAGCAGTGAGTGTCACCACATCCTTGTCACATGGGTGGGTGGCTCTGCTAAGTTTTATATTTTCCTAAGCTCATGTGAGCAAACAAAAGTTCAAACCAGACTCGGGCAGGAGGCTGAAGCAGGATTGTTCAAGAGTTTGAGGCCAGCCTGGCCTACAAGGTTGGGCTACAGAGCAAGACCTTGTCTCAACACCCTGTTTCCCCACTTCCACAAAAAGCCCAAGGTTTTTGTTTTGTTTTGTTTCATTTTTTCCAACTCACTTTAGCCCAGGCTGACCTGGAATTCACTATGGAGTCTCAGGGTGGCCTCAAACTCATGGCGATCCTCCTACCTGTGCCTCCCAAGTGCTAGGATTAAAGGCGTGCACCACCACACCCGGTTTACCTCCTACCTCTTGCTTGGGATTAAAGACATGGGCCATTATGCCCAGCAGAGCAAGAGAGAGAATGGGCACGCTAGGGCCTCTAGCCACAGCAAACAAACTCTAGACACATGTGCCACTCTGTGCATCTGGCTTTTTGTGGATACTGGGGAATCAAACTCAGGTTGTTAGGCTTTGCTGATAAGTACCTTAACTGCTGAGCCATCTCTCTAGCCTTAGTCCAAAGGTGTTTTTTTGTTTTGTTTTGTTTTCATTTATTTGCAAACCCAGAGAGAAAGAGGGAAAGAGAGAGAATGGATGTGCCAAGGCCTCTAGCCACTGCAAATGAAGTCCAGACACATGCACCTGACTTTATATGGGTACTAGGGAATCAAACCCAGGCTGTGAGGCATTAAAAGCAAGTGCCTTAATTGCTGAGCCATCTCTCCAGCGCAGCCCAAGGTTTTTAAATCCAAAACTATGGCTGTGTATGGTAACCAACAGCACTCAGGAAGTAAGATAGAAAGATCAGAAGTTAAAGGTCAGCCTCAGATATGTAGTGAGTTCAAGGCCAGGCCATCTTGGGCTACATGGGACCCTACATGAGAAACACAAATGGGGGTGGCGGGATTCAGAATTCTGTTGCCAAGCATGTCTTATCTGAGGCATAGCAAGAAGGAAAGAGAGGCTCAGGTTCCTAAAGATGTGGTGTCACTCTGCATTTACCTTGGCCTCTTGCCAGGCTGGGCTGATGTCCCCAACAGCTGTTTGTTCCCACTAGAGGTGGGCCTGACCCTTAGGGAAGTTACTGTCTAGATGGTAGATACCCACAATGAATTGGGAGGAAATATTAACGACCATGAAGAATCCATGAACACCCAGACTGAAAAGCTTAGAAGAGGTGTCTCAGGGAGCTGGACTACACAGATGTTGAAAAACAGGATACTTTGTACTAAGCCTCACTCCCCACATATGCACATGTCGAAAGGTGGCACAATGCAGGCATGAGAAACAGCCCCTCTTCCATCTCTGATAGTACCCTGAGAGGGCCAGGAAAGGCGTGGAGCAAAACCTAGCAGCAACAGCAGATCCTGACTTTTTTTTGCTTGTGTGATATATGTGTTTGTGTGGCATATGCACATGTACACAGATGCGTGTGTCCATGTGCATGTGGAGACCAGAGAAGAACGTCAGATGTCCTCCTATCACTATCACTATTCCACTTTGTTTCCTTGAGCTGCCATCTCAGTCAGTCCCAGTAGTTCTCCAGTCTCCACTCCCCACAAGACTGGGGTTACAGGCATATGTGGCCATTCCCAGTTGTTTGGGTGATGGGAACTCAAACTCAGGGTAAATCAGGCTGTGCTCATGCAACAGCTGTCTTACCTACTGAGCCATCTCCCCAGGCCTAAGCCTGACATCTCTGAAGGGCCTCTCAATCCCCCCATACTGTGTTCTTTTTCATTAAGTTCTTATAACACCCCCAGGAAATCAGGAACTCTCCTCTCAGGTGACTTCTGTTGTGTAGATGAAGAAGTAGCTCACATTCATGCAAGCCAGGAGAGCCAGATGTGCGGGATCTCCTTCCTCCAAGCCACTGATGTGCCCTGGTCAGCAACCTCGCTTGAGTCCAGTTTCTGCTGGATGGTTAGTCAATAAGCAGTTCAGACATTGCCTGCCTAGGGACAGACAGTGAGGACACACCTGCCCAGAAAGGCTGACCAGGCTAAGCTGTGGCCAAGCCAGGGACCAGTGGCCTACTGGTTTCCCAACCCCCTGAGGATATAGGACAGAAACCCTCAGTACATCATCCAACCTGAGCACAGGTGGAGGAAGAGAAACTGGCAGGGGTCAGGAATAGTACTGCACAGCTGGGCATGGGTCTTCATCTCTTGGTGGCCTAATGAGCAACTCCCCAGAACCTAGCTTCAGCTTAGTGGCTGTGGCCAAGGACCCTTGGAGTTCTTCCTGAGAGAGGGAAAAAAACATTCCCAGCCCATAGCAGGGCCTCTAGTTGCTCATCTTGTTGCCTAGCTAGATTCTGATGCTGCCTAGGAGCCTAGTGTTGTAGCATGCTCAGGAAGTTGCGGGCAAAACAGTGTTCTGCATACAATTTATTGACAGTTGTTTCAATTGCCTGCTGGTGAGCCCCTGTCCTGTGAAGGTAGAATTGCTTCTGTGAGCCCATGTGCTTTGTGACTTAGGGGTATTGTGTTTTGCAAATGTTGACAAAATCTTTTATCACAATTTGTAGTTCAGGAGCTAGAGAACATACCCAGCACTGCACATGTGCTAGGCAAGTGGTCTGCCAACAAGCAGGTTCTGGCCCTACATTAAGCATTCCAGAGGAACACTGCAGAGTCTGTATAAAGGCTGGACTGAATCTTCAGCTCTTCATACAAGCTTTGTTGGTGGTCTTGCCTATAGATTTCAGCTCTCTGAGCACTTGTTTCCTTCCCAGGCTGGCCATGGGCTTATGGGTAGCAGAGGCAAGTGAGCTAAGGGGCGTAAAGGGTGGGGCTCTGTCAGTGCACCTCCACCTCGGGCCTGTGAGGTGCCCTAGGAGTCCTTGATCCTGATAGACCTTCTGAACATAGAAGAGCTTCAGCTTGCCCTCTGGCCAGTTTGCCCTGTTCTGCCAAGGGCCACATTTGATCTTTGGGCGTATTTTTGTTTAAACATACTGCAGACAGGATCTTTCTGGTTTGAATCGTCTACTAAAAGGTTCCCACACTTGTGATCCACTGCCCTCCTCCTGCTGCTGACAGCCCAGATGCCATGTCTCAGATTCAACTGGGCCTGGCTGGTTTCTGTGGTGAATGAGGACCTGGGCTGCTCCCCAGTGTTTCTGGGACTTGTACTAGTTGCTTTTTGCATTGCTGTGACAAGTACCTGGCTCATGGTTTGATGGGATATAGTCCATCACGGAGGGCAAGGCTTGTTGGCTGGTCACGCTGTAACTGCACTTTGATGGGATAAAGTCCATCAGGAAGGGCAAGGCTTGGTGGCTGGTCACGCTGTAACTGCAGTTAGAAAGCTGAACGAGATGAATGTTAGTGCTTAGTTGCTTTCTTCTTCTTCTATTTTTACTTAGTCCAACACCCCAGTCCATAGGATGGTATCGTCTGTGTAGCCATTACCTTTTCATTGTTGGGGGGAAAAAAACACCTAATCAGAAGCAGCTCAAAGGGGAAAAGGGTTTATTTCAGCTAAAGGTTTCAAGGGGAAGTTTCCTCATAGTGGGAAAACATGACAGGCCTGACAGGAAGCTGGGTAGCATCTCCATCTCAGCAAGAAGAAAGTAATCTGCGTACTGGGCTTAGCTTGATTACCCCAAAGCCCACTTCCAGCAGTACTCCTCCAGCAAATCTCTACCTTCCACAGGACTCACAAAATCCCCAAATTTCCACCAGCTGGGGGCCAAGTATTCAAAACACATGAAGCCATTGGGGGACATTTCGTTCAAATCACCATGACCCATATTCCCAATGAATCTTCCTCTTTCTTCCCCTCATTAGACCTCTCTGAAAACACCTTCACAGACATGCCCAGAGGTGTGTCTCATAGGTCCAAATCCAGGCAAGGCTAGGCATCACAAGTCTACAACTCCTTGTCAACTTGACTCCAAAATATGTCACTGTTTAACCATAGCATTTCACCCCTGGCTTCCATAGGCACATAGCCATCACAAAATGCATTCAATACCAACTTATAAAAATCTCATAGTCTTAGCCAGGCATGGTAGCGATTAGTCCCAGCACTTGTGAGGCAGAGGTAGGAGGATCGGCAGAGACAATATAGTGAATTCCAGATCAGCATGGCCCAGAGTGAGACCCTACCTTGAACTCCTCCCTCCTTCCCTACACACACTGCCAAAAATTCAGGCCAAAACAAGACTGAAATCTAGCAGGGCAAACACAAACCTTGTAGCTCTGTGACTATCACCTGGGCCTCATAGTGGCATTATCTGCGCTCCAGCAGCCTTGGGAAACCCTCCTAGTCTACTTCTGCCACCTACAGCTCACTTAGCCTCTCAGGCTGACTCTTCTCCATGCTTGCAGCTTTCCTTGTTGGATGTCCCACAGATCTGTCATTTCTAACATCATGGTGTCTCCATTGCAACTTAAGCTTGATCTTCAGCTTCACCCAGTAGCCTCTCAAAGCCTCCTTGCAATGAATCTGACCCTGCCATTCATGGCCTGTCCTCAGCAACTTTCTAAAACCGTAGTGTAAGTTCTCTGACCCCATGTCTGCAAAATCACCATGTGGCTAACACTGCCAAGTTCTGCTAGCTATAGATGTCCCCATCTGCCACAGCTGTAGTGGCCTGCATGGGCCTTGGGAACTGATCCTGGGGAAACACTTCCCTAAGCAGTTGATTTTCACCAGGAAACCCCTTTAGTGGCATTTTCAGGTCATTTTATCTCTTTTCATTTTTAAAAACTTTATTTATGGGCAGAAAGAGTATGTGCACACACTAGGGCCTCTTGCCACCTCAAGCAAACTGCAGGTGCGTGCACTATTTTATGCATCTGGTTTTTTGTTGGTACTGGAGGATTGACCCCTGAGCCAGCAAGTTTTGCAGGTAAGTGCCTGTAACTGCTGAGCCATCACCCCTGCCCCATTTTATCTTTTCAAATGAGGGTTTTTGGTTTTTTTAGGTAGGGTCTCTCTCTAGCCTAGCTCAGGCTGACCTGGAATTCACTGTGTAGTTTCTGGGTGGCCTTGAACTCATGGTGATCCTCCTACCTCTGTCTCCCAAGTGCTGGGGTTAAAGGTGTGTGCCACCACACCTGACCCTGAGTTTGCATTTTTAAAAGAGCATTCAGTGACTTAAGGCACCTTTCCTGTTGTCCCAGTGCAAAGTGTGAGGTTTTTCTTAGTTGAGATAATCTCTAACAATTGCAAGTGTTTTGCTTATATCCTTTTCTGCAACTTTAAATTCTATTCCTTTCTTTACTATCTTTTTTTAGTGTTGATTTATTTGTGATCAGAAAAAGAGAAGAGAGCGAATGGGCATGCCAGGGCCTCCAGAAGCTGCACTTCATAATATTTTTAAAATTTATTTATTTATTTAAGAAACAGAGTGTGTATGTATATGGGTGTGCTAGGAGGGCCTCTTGCCACTAGAAATGAAGTCCAGATGTACATGCTACTTTGTATATCTGGTTTTATGTGAGTACTGGAGAATTGAACTTGGCTTGTAGGCTTTGCAAGTACCTTTAACCACTGCAACATCTCCCCAGCCCCTATTCTTACTACTTTTGCAATTTTTATCTTTCTGCTTTGAATTCTTATTATAAACCTTAATAAATGCAATAAGCAATAACCATGTCACAGCCTGAGTGTTGTCTTAAAATTTCCTCCACCGAACAACTTAAACTTAGTCCATTACTTTTAAATTTGATCTAACTCGAGTTTTCAGGATGTGCACAGAATTCAGCTAAATTCTTGGCCTATTTCCCAATAGTCTTTATTCCCTTCTGAAGTGTCTTGAACCAGGTCTCTACTGACTATATGTCTGTATGTCTGTCAGTGTTCTAGTTTTTCAGCCTTCCACCAGAATGTCCCATTTAGCTCTGCTTTCCAGGACTTGTCTAGCCACAGTTCCAGCTCTTCTGCATTAGTCCCACAAATCTGTTTCAGAGGCCCAAGGACCACATAGTTCACCACAGCAGCAACCTCACTTCTTGGCACCTATTTTCATCTGTATTTACTTTTCTCATTGTTGTGACCAAATACCTGTCAAGAAGCAACATAAGGGAAGAAGGCTGTATTTTAGCTTACAGTTTAAGAAGGGACATAGTCCATCCTGGCAGGAAAGCATGGCTACCTGAGCTTGAGGCAGCTGCCCACATTGTTCCCAGAGCAGAAAGAGATGAATGCTGGTACTTAGCGTCCTTTCTCCTTTTTCTGTTTAGTCTGGATCTCTATCCATGAAATAGTGCTACCCACCTTTCTGGAAATAGTCTCAAAAACATGCCCAAACCAGGTGTGGTAACACACGCCTTTAATCCCAGCACTTGGGAGGCAGAGGTACAAGGATCACCATGAGTTTGAGGCCTCCCTGAGACTACAGAGTGAATTCCAGGTCAGCCTGAGCTAGAGTGAGACACTACCTTAAAAAAAAAAAAAAAAAAAAAAAAAAAAAAAAAAAAAAACATGCCCAGAGGACAAGGTATAATGAGTTCCAGGCCAGCCCGGGGCTACAGAGTTCCAAGTCATCCTGGGCTAGGATGAGAGCCTAGCTTGAATAAATGAAATCAAAACAAAACAGAAACACTTAACAAACTTGCCCAGAGCTGTGTCTTTTGGGTGATTCCAAATCCAGTCAAATTGGCAATGAAGATTGAGCCCTACAAGGTTCTTCTTCACTCTGTGCCAACTGGGGGCCTTGGGACTAAAGCAGGATATGTCCTAGGAGGGATCCCTAAGAAGCCATGCATGGGTACTGTCTTTCCTCAAGAAACTCCTAAGAAGTGGTCTGCAAAGGGTCAAACTCTGCTGCCCACTGGGGCCCTCTGAGATGTCCACCTTGGCTATGCTGCAAAGCTGGTATGCAGGTAGAGGCAGGAGTCCTCGTGTGTGGGGATGAGTGAGGGGTTGAGGGGTTCCGTGCTGGCATGAAATGTCCTCTAACCATGAACTCTCTCCAAGTGGAGGAATTGAGGAAAAAGGTCTGGTTATCTCTAGTCAGATTGGGCTGCTTTTTTTTTTTTTTTTTTTTTTTTTTGGTTGGTTCAGTTTGGTTGATTTTTTTGAGACAGGGCCTCACCCTCACCCAGACTGTCCTAGAACTCACCTTGTAGCCTTGGCTGGCTTTGAACTCACAGAAATCCTTTTACCTTAGCTTTCTAAGTGCTGGAATTAAAGGTGTGTGCTACCATACCTGGCTAGGTTGTGCTTTCTGAGCACAGAAACCCAAGTCAAAGCTGACTGGTTATATTCCAGGCTTTTCACCCAACCTAGTGTACCTGCCTTGTCTGCAGCCCCAGCACAAGGGCCTTATCTACTGCACAAAGCCGTGGCAGCTCAGTGGTTCCTGCGCCTCTCGGACTGCTCTTCTTACGGGTGCTCAGCCTGTACCAGGCAGACGTGTTAGAGTCCGCTCTGAGCTCTGCACAACAGTGATGCTTGCAGAGATTTTTTGTTTGTTTGTTTCTTTTATCTGAAGAAGTGAGTTTTCTTTCTGAACCAGAAGGGTTAGAAGCACAAGTTTCATGCTTCATTGTAAAGAGCAATTGATTTTCCTGCAGGCTGAGCAGCTACAGAGGTGGGGATTGTGGAGATGCCTCTGTGGTGCCTGCTGTGGGCCCAGCACCCTCTCTACCTGGGAAGAACAGGGCCTAGCCTGGGGGCAGGCAAGTCAGACCAGGAACCCCCCCAGCACAAAGGGTAATACTCCACCTATGCGCACTGCTATCCATCCCAAAGCCCAGGAGTGTGTGTCATGTTCGCAGGACAGTGCCAGCTGCAGCCCTCACAGCCTTAATCCCCAGCTGAGCTCACCCTGTGTCTGCCACACAGCCTCGCTCTGCCCCAGGCAGCCCTTCCTTCCAAGCAGACTACTGCTTTCCAGTGCCCACGGCTGCCCTTTCACACGTTTGCTGGTGTGGAGTGTGCTGAGCCCACAGGGTCTCAGTAGGACTGAAGTGATGCTGATGCTATCCCAGGACTGGGGCCCAAGGAGCCACAAAGCTGAGGATCCACCCTCATTAGAAGCCTTGCCGTCCTGCATTGTAGGCAGAACGTGGCTGACCTTGAGTTGGTCATGTTTCCCATCTCACTGGCTCTGCAGCCAGATGGGCTCCTCCCCCACGCCTAGGCACCCTCCCTGGAAAGGTGCTGTCCTGTCACCCTGAGAACATTGTGACCACAGGCTTCATGTGAGACCCACTGACCGAGGTTTTCCCTTGCAGCCACACACACTCTCCTGGGTCTATGGCCACGGTTGGGGAGTGGTCCTGTGCGCGCTGTACCTTCCTGAACCCAGCCGGCCAACGTCAGTGCTCCATCTGTGAAGCCCCCAGGCACAAACCAGACCTCGACCAGATCCTGCGGCTCAGTGTAGAGGAGCAGAAATGGCCCTGCGCACGCTGCACATTCCGGAACTTCCTGGGCAAGGAAGCTTGTGAGGTGTGTGGCTTCACCCCGGAGCCCATGCCAGGGGCCTCCCTGCTGCCCATTATCAACGGGGTCCTGCCCAAGCCGCCCACTGTGCTTGTGGAGCCAAAGGGCAGCTCCAAGGAGGAGCCAGGCCCAGTGCGGACAGCAGGGCTGGTAACCATGGAGCCGGCCAGAGATCACCCCGAGGAGGAAGAAAAGGAACCGGAGGAGGAGGGGGAGGGGGCAGAAGCTGGGAGTGGCTGGGCCTGCCAGCGCTGCACCTTGCACAACACACCTGTGGCCAGCTCCTGCTCAGCCTGCGGGGGACCCCGGAAACTGTCATTGCCCCGCATACCCCCAGAGGCCCTGGTGGTGCCCGAGGTTGTGGCTCCTACTGGCTTTCATGTTGTTCCTGTCCTGTCTCAGCCTGTCCTTCCCAGGGGAGGTGCTGAGGCTGACTCTCCCTCCACCAGCCAAGGTCCCGCGTCCACTGACCAAGAGTCCCCCAGGATACCACCCTTCAACCCCTTCTCACCCACCCTGCAGAATAATCCTGTGCCCCGAAGTCGCCGAGAGGTCCCCCCGCAGCTTCAGCCACCTGTGCCTGAGGCAGCTCAGCCCTCACCCTCCACTAGCTCCAAAGGACCCCAGGGTCCAGGCAGGGCTGCAGGCGGAGCCTCCCGCCTGGCAGAGTTGCTGTCGGGCAAGCGGCTGAGCGTGCTGGAGGAGGAGGCCCCGGCCGGCGCCCCTGCCCGCTGCGAGGCGCACAGCGATGTCATCGACCTCTCCGGAGACACGGTGCGCTTCACGCCCGCCAGCCCCTCCAGCCCCGACTTCACCACCTGGATGTGTGCCAAGTGCACGCTCAGGAACCCCACAGCAGCGCACAGGTGTTCCGCATGCGGCTGCTCCAAGCTGCACGGCTTCCAGGAATACAGCGAGCCCCCTGCCCACTGCCCCGACTGTGGCACGGACAAGCCCGGCCCCTGTGCCAGCTGCTGTGGACGGGCCCACAAGGCCGCCCGCCTTTTGACTGAGCGCCTGGGCCAGTGGGCCTGTCCAGCCTGTACCCTGATAAACACACCTCGGGCCAAGCACTGTGCAGCCTGTCACACACCACAGCTCCTTGTGACCCAGCGCCGGGGAGCCACAGCCCTGAGGCGCAGGGAGAGTATGCACGTGGAAAAGCGGCGGCAGACAGATGAGGGCGAGGCCAAGGCGCTGTGGGAGAACATCGTGGCCTTCTGCCGGGAGGTGAGTGGCCTAGTCCCAAAGCTGAGCGCCAGCCTGACTGGTCTACAGATGTATGACATCCACTGCCATCATTTGTGTTCTGCCCCCTTGGCCCACATGCCTAGGAGAGTCTGGCCCACCATGTGTAAGCCCACAGGGAGACAGGAATACAGCAAGGCTGCCTTGTCCAGGACACTGTGAAGACTACTAAAGCTCAGGGCTGGGGTACCTAGTGCTTTTTCCCTTTGAGCTGCTGAGCCTGAGCTCTGGGTGGACCTGTCACCCTTGGGTCAGCTGGGTCTTTGCCATCTCCCATGCTCTGTAACCAGCCTGCAGTTGAGATCAGCTGTCGGTGTATCCTCGTACCCATTCACAACCATCTGATAGCCCTCCACACAGGTCAGGGTGGCCAGGCACCCAGGTTGGTGTGCTGCACAGAGGCCCTACCCTGCCTTTCTGGAACTCTTGGGAGGGTGGGTCTTTGCCAGGCAGAGTGGGATCATCCTAGACCTAAGGCTGCCCTGCCCAGCCTGAGCGTCTGGTCATGGTCCCTGCAGAATAGTGTGAACTTTGTGGATGACAGCTTCCCTCCCGGGCCTGCGTCTGTTGGCTTCCCAGCGGGTGACAGTGTCCAGCAGCGAGTAAAGCAGTGGCTGCGCCCCCACGAGATCAACTGCTCTGTCTTCAGGGACCATGGTACCCAGTGGTCAGTCTTCCACACCCTGCGGCCCTCTGACATCCTCCAGGGGCTGCTGGGGAACTGCTGGTGAGCAAGAAGAGGCAGGCAGGCCCAGGGGGGGTGTGGGAGTCTACAGGTCCAGGCATGGGCACCCAGTGAGATTGATTCCACACAGGTTCCTGAGTGCATTGGCAGTGCTGGCTGAGCGCCCTGACCTGGTGGAGCGGGTGATGGTCACTCGCAGCCTGTGTGCAGAGGGTGCCTACCAGGTGCGACTGTGCAAGGATGGCACATGGACTACAGTGCTGGTGGACGACATGCTACCCTGTGACGAGGCTGGCTTCCTGCTCTTCTCGCAGGTGGGGTAGTAGAATGGGTGGCGGGGTGGGAGGAAGGGGCAGCCTGTGACTCTTGAACCCTCCTCCAGGCACAGCGGAAGCAGCTGTGGGTGGCCCTCATCGAGAAGGCGCTGGCCAAGCTGCATGGCTCCTACTTTGCCCTCCAGGCTGGGCGTGCCATCGAAGGCCTGGCCACACTCACCGGTGCTCCCTGCGAGAGCCTGGCGCTGCAGGTCAGCTCCACTAACCCCCGCGAGGAGCCCGTTGACACTGACCTCATCTGGGCCAAAATGCTGAGTTCTAAGGAGGCTGGGTAAGAGGGGCGGGCGCTGCCATTGTCTGCGGCATTGGGAGGAGAGGCGAGGCGGAGCGGTGGGAGAAGCGGGGGACAGTGCCCTCTGACTGCCTGCATCTCACAAGGTGCTCTAGCACAGGCTGGCCATAGCAAGGAGGCCTGGCCAGCCCTTGGGGCCCTGGGAAGAGCCCAGAGCCCATCGCCTTCCACTTAGGGAAAAGTGGCAAGACCCATGGAAGAGCCCTGAAGAGTGAAGGGAGGTGTTCTGAGACCTGCCAAGCTGTGGCCAGCTTTGTGAGCCTTGACCACCCCACCACCCCCACCCAGCATCCACCCCAAAGGCCTAGGTCTTAGGTCTGGAAAAAGAAGCCCTAGGTGCTGAGACTTCAGCCTTCAGCTGAACCTGGGCAATGTCCCTGCCCACAGCTCAGGGCCTAGTTCCAAGGACCAGACCGCCCTAGCCTAGGCCTTCTGAGTTGAGCCAGGGTATAGAGCTGGGCCAGCACTTCCTGGGGGCATGTGATATGTGGGTCCCAGACCATTATCTTCCCCCAAGCAGAGAGAAGCCCCTCCCTGCTGTTCAACCAACCCATCAGCCAAGACTATATACTATGTCTATATAGGTTCCTCATGGGCGCCTCCTGCGGAGGAGGCAACATGAAGGTGGATGACGCTACCTACGAGAGCCTGGGCTTGCGACCTCGCCATGCCTACTCAATCTTGGACGTTCGGGATGTCCAGAGCTCCAGGTAGGGGCCTAACTGGCTGCCAGTGGTTCAGTATATAGACCCAGGCACAGTCTTGGTCCTCAACTCTGTGGTCCACAGGCTTCTGCGGCTTAGGAACCCGTGGGGCCGTTTCTCCTGGAATGGAAGCTGGTCGGATGAGTGGCCACACTGGCCAGGGCATCTGCGGGCTGAGCTCATGCCACACGGCAGCAGTGAGGGTGTCTTCTGGATGGAGTACAGTGACTTTATCAGGTACCCAAATGCCCTCACTGTCCCATGGCCAAGTCCTCCGAAACTGGCCTGGACAGACAGCAGCCTGTCTGTGTCCCAGTCCCTGTGGGCTCTGAGTGGCAAGCAACTGCTGAGCTAACAAAGGAGTTCAGATCTATAGGAAACAGGTTGTGGCATTTGCTCCCCAGGGTACCAGAGAGTGTGTTAGTTGTTTTGATCTCACTGTGACAGATATCTGAGAGGAACAGTTTGAAAATAAGAACCAGCAGGTGTTGTGGCACATATGTATAATCCCAACACTAGGGAGCTTGAGGCAGGAGGATTGCAAGGTCAAGGGCAACCTAGACCACATAGTGAGTTCCAGGCCAGCCTTGAGTACATGAGACTCTTGTCTTTAAAAAAAAAAAAAGTGCCCAGCATGCAGCATGGTGATCCATGCCTTTAGTCCCAGCACTCAGGAGGCTGAGGTAGGAGGATCACTGTGAGTTTGAGGATATCCTGGGACTATAGAGTGAGTTCCAGATCAGCCCTAGCTAGAGACCCTGCTTCAGAGGGGGGTGCAACACAAGAAAGAAAGGGAGGGAGGGAGGGAGGGAGGAAAGAAGTGAGGAAAGAAAGAGAGAAGAAAGGAAAGGAAAGAAGCCGGGCATGGTGGCACATGCCTTTAATCCCAGCACTCAAGAAGCAGAGGTAAGAGGATCTCTGTGAGTTCTAGGCCAGCCTGGGACTACAGAGTGAATCCAGGTCAGCCTGGGCTAGAGCAAGGCCCTACCTTGAAAAACCAAAATCAAGTCTTGTGTGTTGAAGACCTGGTCTCCAGCTGGTGGCAGTATTGAGATGGAAAGAACTACCCTCACCAGTAGGCAAATCCAGTGATGAGTTCATAACTGAGTGGTTTATTGGGGTCCTATCTGGAGGAAGTAGGGTTTGGCCCTTTTCTGTCTGTTTCTTGGTGTCTAATCATACACTGAAACCTCCAACCCAAAATAAATCCTTTTTTTTTTTCTTGGTTTTCGTTTTTCAAAGTAGGGTCTCACTCTAGCCCAGGCTGACATGGAATTTATTATGCAGTTTCAGGCCGGCCTCGAACTCACAGCAGTTCTCCTACCTCAGCCTCCCGAGTGCTGGGACTAAAGGCACGTGCCAACATGCCCAGCCACACGAGACTTTTGAGGGGTCACTTCACATCCAAACCACAGCAGGGCAGCCACCAGGACAAGCACTTCTGTTGAGAGACCCTTTCCCAAAGTGATGCTTAGGTCTCCAAGGAGAAAGGGTTTGTGCCCTGGGCTGCAATATCATAAATGAAGCTTATGGTGGCCAGTGGGTGCTGGAACTTAAGCAGCAAAAAGCTCATAGGATGGATGCCAAGTCCCAGAGCTGGGCCGTGAGACTGTACTCTGCTTACTGGGTCTTACCTTCCTGCCTAGGTACTTTGACTCTGTGGACATCTGCAAGGTGCACTCAGACTGGCAGGAGGCAAGGGTTCAAGGCTGCTTCCCAAGCACAGCCAGTGGGCCAGTGGGCGTGACAGCGCTCACAGTGCTAGAGCGTGCTTCTCTGGAGTTTGCCCTCTTCCAGGAGGGGAGCAGGTAGGCAGCGGGCAGGGTGCACCACCAGGTTGGGAGATTATGGTTGTGGCCACATCCACATGAAGCCCCAGCCTGATGTGTCTGACCCACAGGCGCTCAGACATGGTGGACAGCCACCTGCTGGACCTGTGCATACTAGTATTCCGAGCCACCTTTGGCAGTGGTGGCCGCCTGAGCCTGGGCCGCCTCTTGGCCCATAGCAAACGTGCTGTCAAGAAGTTTGTGAACTGTGATGTCATGCTGGAGCCTGGCGAGTATGCTGTGGTGTGCTGTGCCTTCAATCACTGGAGCCCTGCTCCACCAGGACCCCCCACCACAGCGCAGGGTAAGGGCCCCAGCCAGACGAGGCCCACACCTGCCTCCCCACCCTCAGAGCCTAAAAGCCCACCCACGGGAAGGCTGCCGGCTCCCTCATCCACACCCCCCACAGCCTCCAGCCCCTTGGCAGGGGTCCCTCGCAGTGCCCCCGAGCCACCTGGCCACGTGCTCGCAGTGTACAGCTCCAGGCTGGTCATGGTGGAGCCAGTGGAGGCACAGCCGACCACGCTGGCTGATGCCATCATCCTGCTCACTGAGAGCCGGGGCGAGCGCCATGAGGTGGGTGGGGTCCTCGTGGGGGAGGGAAGTGGGTGGCCATCCACCAGCCCCAGCCCACCTGCTCTGTACCTGTGCCCAGGGCCGTGAGGGCATGACCTGCTACTACCTGACCCACGGTTGGGCGGGGCTTATCGTGGTGGTGGAGAACCGGCACCCCAAGTCCTACCTGCACGTTCAGTGTGACTGCACCGACAGTTTCAATGTGGTGTCCACCCGTGGCAGCCTGCGCACCCAGGACAGTGTGCCACCACTGCACAGGTGGGTACCTGTCTCACCCCACCCCCAGCCCTGGTTTCTCACTGGTCCTCACTGACCCTCTTTCCCCAGGCAGGTTCTAGTGATCCTATCCCAGCTGGAGGGCAATGCTGGATTCTCTATCACCCACCGCCTGGCACACCGCAAGGCAGCTCAGGCCTTCCTAAGTGACTGGACAGCCTCCAGAGGCACCCACAGTCCTCCACTGACACCTGAAGTGGCCGGCCTGCATGGGCCCCGGCCACTGTGACTGCTGTGCCCTGGGGCAGGGGCTGTGTGCGGACCCACCTGCCTGCCCCCCCCACATGCACTTTATGAGGGAGACCCCAATGGAGGATGCTTGAACCAGAATCTCAGGACCCTGCCCAGGGAGCCGCCAGCCACAGAGTGTAGCCTCCCCTGGGCCTCCCTCCCTATTCCTGCTCCACTCCAAGCACCTTTTCACTCCCCCACCAGACCTCTCAGCCGCCATGCAGAATACCTCGAGCGGGTGGGTGTATTCCAGCCCCTCCATCCTGAGCCCTGGGGATGGCTTCAGGTAGCCAAGCCCAGCTGGGGCTGCCCTTCCCTGTGAGCAAGAAGTTCCCTGCCACAGAGAGGCAGCCACAATCATTTCTTTCACAGAACCAAACCTGGGGGTCAGAGGTCAAGACCCTGCCAGGAGAGCCAGGGCCACCCTTTGCAACTCCGGTCAGCAGCTTCTCCTTTTGGTTTGTCCCAAGCCCCAGTGACCAGGACAGTGGCCTGGCACATGAGCAGTGCATTACAAGAAGAGAAGCAGGTGCCTGATGGCCACAGGCCAGGGCTTGGGGACAGAGGGCTTTGTCCAGCTGCCCCTCCTGCAACACTATGCAATTCCTGGAGCACCTGCCAGGATCGAAGCCATGATGGGGTGACAGGTTGGGAGCCAGGCCCAGCCCTGCTGTCTGGAGAAGCTCTTTGTCTGCAGCACCCCTGACCACAGTCAGCCCTGTCCTATGACCTTGGCCCATCCACAAAGAGGGACCCCCAACCCCATCACAGGCACATGCAGGTATGGTGGCTCCCTCCTCCTCGACCAGGGAGCTGAGCTGCCCACCTACCTAGTGTCCTGCCAGCTGCTTCTCCAGACCAGTCTTCATCTGCCACATGATGTCTGAGTCGTTTCTTGGGTCCTGCATCCCCTAGGTAGCAGGCAACCCTCATGCCCACTGTCCTCACCTCCGTGGGGCTCATGAAGGTTTTTATACCTATGGAAACATTCCCCTCCCGGCTCCCCAGGTCTCCTTTTACTCCGAGCTGTGAATATTTTTAACCCTGTAAATAGGACCAGCTCTTCAGACACAGAGACTATTTTATCAGCTGTCAGCCCCTTCCCTGTCCCGGTAACTCCACAGGCGGTTTCCACTCAGGCTCCAAGGACCAAATAAAAAGCATTTTGTTTTGTAAGGGAGCCCCCTGTGTGATGTCTCCCTCCCAGGCCCTGTGGGAAGGATAGGCTACTGCAAGGCCTGTGGTGGGGTCTGGGTGGAGCTGTGATAAAGGGCTCATGAGGGTCTCATTCCTGCCTGAGGTCAGCCTCAGATGAGTTGTGGAGGGGCTGTTGGGCAGATTCGCCAGCAAAGACTCAGTGCCCCGGTGGGACAGAGGTCCACAGCCAGGTAGGACCATCGAGACAGGCAGGACAGTGTGCCTGCGGAGCTGTTCCCTGTCTGCACTCAGGGTGGGGCTGTCTGAATCCCTCAGTCAGAAAGGAGGGAGCACATGGAGGGTGCTGGGGATACGGGCTGCTCCCCTCCCTGGCTGGTGTGCTACATCCCCTTCCAGCTCAGTGCAGGCTGGGCCAGTGATACTGAGCTGCTCGACCCATCTCTAGTCGGCAGCCCAAGCGCCATCGGGAGCTGGAGAACACCCCTGGGCAAGTGGGGGTTGGGGGTGCGGGGCTAGAATGCACCGTGTAAGAGGCCTGTCAGAGGCCAGCCCATCGAATGTGAGAGCAATTAAAGCCACCAGCAGTGTTCGCTCCAGGCGGGCCTCGGGCAGCGGGGCAGCTGCCACAACACATCTCACCTCGGTGCCCACAGCGCCTTCCCTGACCCTCCACGGCTGTGTGCCAGGCTGGACCTTCTCTTACAGGGTGGGGGCAGAGCCCACATCTACCCATGCATGTGGCAGGAACTGGCTTCCCTTCCCCACTAGCACCCACCACTCTGGTATCAGAGATGGGAGTCTACAGCAGGCCAGCAGCTGCACACCTATCCCCTCTGGTCCCTCCCCCTGGACCCCAGCATGTGGGAGTCAAAGGGGCTTTTAGAGAGGAGTTGGGGTCACTCATAGGCAAGACCCTTTGGCTTGTGTTGGGCAGGAGGCAGGCGTTCCTCAAGGACTTATGAGGGCTTGATTCAAATCAGAGTTGGAGGGCGGGAGGAAGGGAAATGGCCAGGCTGGCCTGAGCAGTGGACCTCACAAACCACAACTTCATCGACCTGGGCAGGATCAGACTGGATGTAGTCATCATCGCTAGGGCCTAGACTGTCCTGAACAGGGAGTCATAAAGCCCAGTAAGCAACCAGAAGAGTGACCAAAGCAGGGAGTGGACACAAGGGCCATTATAGGAACCCTGTTTTCTTGTCTGTGTCCATCTCCCAGGGCTCCTTCTAGACACCCACCTTACCACTTGCTCACGTTTTGAGGGTCTTACCACACTAATAGCCATCAACCTGTTTCCAGCTTTCCCCATAATTCCTGGGTCCAGTTGGCCCTGTGCCCTCATGGCCCCTTCTCCTGGCCCCACTGTTGGCGCTACTAGGCACTGCAGCCTTCCCAGGGCGGGTGGTGGCGTATTCTCACTTGTGAGGCATCCCTGTCAAAAGCACTTAGTGTACAAATTAGCCGCGGCCTCTCTGCCTCTCCGCACACAGCTCTGGGCGCTGGGCTGACAGGGCTGCAGCTTCCGGCCCTCTTCCACCTGCCCGGGGCGCACAGCATCCCGGTGTAGACCCCTGGCCACCACCCACATCCAAGTAGGAGGCTTTTCCCCTGCTGACCAGCCAGGGCTCTTTCCAGAACCCCCAATTTTGAGCTAAACAGGGGTTCCCACAACAAGGGGCAACATTCAGTGAGATTCTAGGGGGCTCCAGGCTGAGGCCCAGCACCTGTATCTACCCTAAGAGTGGCAGGTCCTGGTGTTGAAGGCAGTGGGGGGGGGGGCTTGTATATGGTGCCTGTGAGCAGGCCCCCACTGCCCTGCCAGCCGGCCTGCCAGTCAGGCGGGGAAAATCATCTGTGACAGGCCCAGGAAGGCTGGCCCCGGGGGCCGCAGAGCAACGCACACAGCTTCTCTTCCCAACATATGGCTGCTGTCGGCCCCAGGCACTGCTCAACCAGTGCCAGCCTCTGAGACCGGGTGGGGGCTTGAGTGAACTGAGCCTCTCGTCCCACCCACCTAGCCAACTGCACCCTTTGAATTAAGAAGTCCCTGTTCAATTGGAATGCTCTTGTGATGGGGAGCTCACCCTCTCAAACACGGCACCTGCCTCAAGCCTTCCAGAGAGCACTGGAGCCTTAGCCATCCAGTTGCTCAGCACAGAGCGGCAGCCCCACCCCAGGTTGGCAGATGACCCAGCATATCCAGGCATGGACCAGTCAGACAGACTACAGAAGGAAGGTTTCCCAGGCCTGTGTGTGCTGCTCAGCCCTCCTGAGACTAGGCTTTCCATAGAGCCTGTCCACAGACTCACCTAGCCCTGTCACTTCTCTTGTGCTATCTACCTGGGCTTCCTGGAGCCATCAGAACCTGCAGCCTCCCGCTGGTTCAGAGCCTTGGGTATGATCCTGTTCCTGCAGTCAAGCCCTGGGCCTGTCCTTCCCTAGCCTAAAGTCCCTGAAGCCACTTTGAATGTGCAAGAGGAGTGATGTCCCAAAGAAGTCCCTTGCTCTCTGAGTCAAGGGTCTTGCATGCATTCTGGTAGTTGCCATGTGCTTGGTGGTCATCAGTGAGGGGCCAAATGAACCTTGGCCAGGTGTCCTGCATGGGACTGACCAGAGTTACTGCCACTCCATGGAGTCATCTGTGTGTGGGCTTCAGACCCTGCCCATGTTCCTGCCTCTGTCTTTTTGCCCACTGCGGGGGGAGGGGGGGAGATGTAAGCCAGCCCAGCCCATACCTGTTCTAGTGAGGGCTGGGACACTGAAGAAAGGAGACAGTGTGAAGCCCTGGCTCTTTGTCCAGCCAGCAAGCCCTTAGCACACGTAAGTCCAACACTAATGGAGATGACAGGCAGGCAGCCATGGGCAGATCAAGCTGAGAAGGTTAATGGCTGGAATGAGCCTGAGGCTGGGGGTGGAGGCAGAGCCATACCAGGAGGAAACACTGGTCCCCTGTCTTAGTGGAGGACCCTGATGAAGCCAGGAGCAGCCTGAGACTGGGGCTCAGGGAGTGTTGGCAGGGTCTCAACAAGCTCAGGGTGACAAGCCTCAAAGCAACGGGGTCCAACACACTTACGGGTCAAGATATGGAGGTACCTCCAAGAGGCCAAGGCTGCCCTCTGCATGTATGTGTGTTGGGCAGGGGGATTAGCAGGGTTCATGACCTGAAGGGGGAAAGAGAGGAGCCACCATGAGGGTTTGGATAAGCCTGGGAGGCCTTGGGCAGGCTGAGAGCAGGGGACTGTCATTCACACCAAGCTCTCCAGGCCTCCATGTACAAACCTAAGACTCACACATTCCCCCTCCAAGAAGCCCATAAATGCATCCAGATGTTGCCCCTGGGGTTCCTCTCAGGTCACCAAAGCTTCTGCAAAACCTTCTGAAGAGGAGCCATGGCTGGGTGAACAGGCCCCTCCAGCTACCTGCTACTTTTCCCATGTCTCTCTGCCTCCACAGAACTGGCCTGGGCAGACCTCATGCCCAAAATGGCACATCTCTGGTTATTTTCCCCAAATCACTGGCCCAGTCATCTGAAGTGCATTGGGCTTTACTGCCTAGATGCTGAGACCAGAGCTTCCCTGGCTTGGCCAGTGGCCACAGCCTCCAGCCTGTCTATCCTTGGTGCTATCAAGAATGTCCTGAATCTCAAGAGCTGCTGCCCTGAGACTCAAGAGCCAAAGCCACTCTCCCTGTTTCAGGGTGACCTAGGTCTCCCAGACACTGGCCAGTGACCATGAGGGGCCAGTTTCATGGTCTCAACTTTCCCCAGAGCTGCTGGCACAATGGTTTCCCAAGCTGTCTCCCAGCCCCAGGCCACCTGCATGGTCAGCTGGTCAGGAGGCTGGAATGCTGTGCAGGCCACTGCAACCCCCTCCCTCTGTCCATTCCCCACCCCCACTGCAAGCCCTGGCCCTACCCATGGACCTCTTATATGGGGCAGATGGCAGGAGGGAACTAGAACCAAGGAGCTCTGAGCCTTGACAGTATCCCATGGATCCTGGCCAACATCCGGGTCCTGCCTAGTTACCTCACCATACAGACATGGAAACCAAGACCAGGTTCGCAAGTGCTGGGCTTTTGGTACCCTGCACACTGTGGATGTCCCAGAGGAGCAGCACCCAAAATCTCTACTGGGGCCTCCATTCTTCTACAAGACCTGAGCTGAGGAGAGTCCAAGAGCTGACAGCGGAGCCTAAGGGAATCCTGGGCTCCCAGGAGTCAGGTGGCCTCCATGCTGCACGGGCAAGCCTGGGGAAGAAATGTCCTCTTGGACTGCTGATCCCCTGGCTGAAATGCCACATGGCACATCTCTGACTTAGGTGTCCTCACCTAGTCACAGGTAGACTAGGGAGAGAGATGTTATCTGGCTCTGTCTAGGCCTGTCCATGTCCAACTCTGAAATTGGTCAGGTGAATTTCTCCGGGACCTAGCTGAGAAGTGGGACCCCAGGGTGTTAAGTTTTGACAGGACAAAAGAAGCTCTGGCCATGAGGACATTGAAGGGAGTTGGAGCTCTCTGGGATCTATTGTGTGCCCGGGGTTCTAACCCCTTCCCAGCTCCTCACCACCACAGTCTTCCCAGGAGAAGCCGCAGTGGAGAGGAGGTCTTCAAACTACAGGCAGAGAGAGGTATTGAACCTGCTCTGAAGTGCAAGGACACTTCCCATGGAGTGGGGAGTGACAGCTGGGGTTGATATGACGCATCCAGCGAAGATGGTATCAATGCATGGTGACCAGCCTGGGGCAGTGGCCATCAGCGGGCAGAGCAGGGGGCGTGGGAGCACCGGATTGGACTAAAGGAACCATAGGCTTGCTCCCCAGCTCAGGGAGAACTGATAAGGATGCCTGAGCTCTGCCCCAGCCCCTCCCAATTGGCTGTGGATACCCCAGTCCTGGGGCTCAATCCCAGGCCCTACTTCGGGTGAGCAGGCTGCTGTCAGGGGCCAGAGCCCTGACGGATGCACGCTGACTGCCCCCCCCCCCTCGCTGCGGCGGGGACCCGGGAGACTTCCCTGGCTGCCTCCGCGCACCCCCGCGGCAGCCTGCAGGCGACACGGGCGGGGACGGTGCCAGGCGCCCCTCACTCACCCAACACCTGCGCGCCACTCCGGACTCGGGCGGCGCCCGGGCGGCTTCGGACCCACGTCCTCCTGGAGCAGCCCCCGCTCGCTCGTCCGGTGAGTGTGCGGCGCGGGGCGGCGGGCGAAGAGGTGGGGACCGGCCGGCTGGCCAAGGCTGGGGCCGACCCGCCTCCCGCGCCCAGCGCAGCCGGAGGTCGCTGCGCCCCGGAGCCCGCGTCGTGACGCGCGCGCTTCGCCGCTAACTTCGGTGGGCGCCGGCCCGCGGCGTCGGGGCGGCGGCGGCTCCGGGAGGCGCTGCGGGGCGAAGGTCGTTCTCAGCGCCGGGACTCAGTTTCTCCCGTGCCGTACGCAAGCGAGAAGTGCGTCCCCGTCGTGCAGCCCGGCTCGCGCTCGGTCGGCAGAGGCGGTAAGGCGAGCGGGCAGCGTTTCCCGCGAAGTTGGGGCTCCGGAAGAGCTGCGCTCGGAGGGTTGCGGCGCTGCGCCGAAGGCCAGGGTCAATCCCAGCTCCTCCCGGGAGGGGGAGGCAAGGAGAGGATATTGGGGTCCCAGCTGGCCCAACTCAGTCCATGGTGCCTGGCCCCAGCTCCTGCACCCAGCCGTGTGGGGTGCCGAGTCCCACTGGGGTGGATGGACAGGTAGGCTGTGACCTGCTGGGTGGTCCAGGAGACAAGTGGCCCTTCCATGCGCCCCTTCTCCGGACTGTGAATGCAGGGCTTGGGAGCATACGCCTGGCCAATGGCAATGAGTGCTTTTGTGTGTTCACGAGGCTGATGCGGGGTTGTCCTGGGTTCTGTGTGCGCTGCGCTCGGAGGTCAGCACCTCAAGGTGCCTGGACTGGAGGGAGAGAGCAGGAGGAGCCTCAACCCCTAAGTCCAGGGACTCAGGAGGAGCTCCCAGTCCCAGCTGGGAGGTGCGTTGGGCGGTTGCACCAGTTGGCACAGCTGTGTGGCTCCCAGGGCTGGGTGATAGATGGCCTCAGCACAGCCGCCTCTGTCGCCTGAGCACACATGCCTATCTATCATTGCATCTTGGGGTGGGGTACATAAGCAGGGAGAAGTGGCTGCCTCTGCACTCTCCAAGCCCAGGCAGTCTGTACCCGCCCCCCAGCATTAGGCCCTTTTCTGGACCAACCCCTCCTCCCAACTTTGGAGACCCTCTCGGCTGCCCCTTGCCCCACCTCCGCAGCCTACCCTTGCTATGTGGACACCATGTGTGGTCCCTAGGCAGGTAATGCTTCCCACCTCATGCAGCTCACCTAACAGGAGTGTAAAAACATGGCCTTTTCTTGGCAATAGAGGTGACTATCTGTCATGGACAGAGTACAGTGGCCAGCATGGAGGAAAGCTATGTCCAGTGACAGTCCAGCTGCCCTCAGTCCTACGCTGTTCAAACCTTGAGGTGCATTTGTGCCTGCATCGGTGGTGGGTCTGTGACCAAGTGAGTCCCAGCCATGTCTGCATGTAGTTTCAGTTGTGGTGTGTGCTATAGGTGTGCTCTCGTGGACAAGCAGTCATGTCCACTCTGAGCAGGAGGTGGGACATGTGTGACCGTGGTCACCCTATCCCCAGTTAGCTCAGCCATGCAGGAGTGGTTCCTCCAAGCACAGTGTGGGCTCCTTGGGAGCCTTGCATGCTTGTGTGCACACACTTAAGGCTTGTGTGTGCACACCATGCACCCCGCTCAGACGCGAGTGTTGGGGTGGCGGACAACGCAGGTGGTGGCCCAGATGGAGTGCGGAGGCACTTCTGAACCAGCGTGTGGGGTGTGGGGAGAAGAGGGTCTTGGCTGAGCACCGCCACTGCAGGCTCGGTCGCTGACCCGCCTGAAGCCACCCAGATGGAGCTGGGCTGAGCAGGTGGCTGCGCCAGAGGGCCATGCTGTGACGTCCACTCCCCCCAGCCTGGCTTGGCCCTGTGTGTGGGTTGATCCCCCTCAAAGACCCCTGGTGTACACCTAACACTGTGTTAGCAGGCTCAGGCATGCACATATGCACACACACACACACACACACACACACACACACATGTGCACATGGCAGGCATGATGTTAGGCAGCTCTCAGATTCTCCCTGGTTTCTAATCTCAGTGCTTTGCTTCGGCCTATGGCAGGAGCAGGAGGCTGAACCAGAGCAGGGTCTCTGGAGAGGCACTGGACCAGTGGCTCTGGTAACACATGGCTGCTTCAAGCCTCTTACCAAATTCTTTGTGGGTACCTGCCTCATGCAGAGGGTGGGGCTAGATGGAGACTAGTTATCCCAGAAATTGGCCTGTGGGGATTTGTGCAGCATAACTGGATAAAATACAGGCTGCTCAGTTAAACTTAATTTCAGATAAATGATGAATAATTTCTTAGTGCAGTTACTAAGTACTGCCTAGACCATCGTTAGCCTAGAAATTCACTGACGTTTGGATCAGAGTTGGATCAGAGTGCCCTGCATTTTCTTCCCTTCCTATTTCTCTTCTATTTTTTAAATTTTAATTTATATTTGAGAGAGAAAGAGGCAGAGAGAGAAAGAGAGAGAATGGGCATGCCAGGGCCTCCAGCCACTGCAGACTCTAGAAACATGTGCCCCCTTGTGCATCTGGCTTACGTGGGTCCAGGGGAATTGAACCTGGGTCCTTTAGCTTTGCAGGCTTGTGCATTAACTGTTAAGCCGTGCCTCCAGCCCTCTCCTATTTTTTAAGTTTTTTTTTAAGTTTTTTTTTTTTTTTCACAGTAAGGCCTCACTGTAGCCTAGGCTGACCTGGAACTCACTCTGTAGTCCTAGGCTGGCTTTGAACTTACAGTGATCCTCCTACCTGTGTCTCCCAAATGCTGAGATTAAAGGCATGTGCCTTGTTGCCCAGCTTTTTAAATTTGTTTTGGGGGGATGGGGTTTCGAGGTAAGGTTTCACTCCAGCCCAGGCTGACATAGAATTCACTGTGTAGTCTCGGTGGCCTTGAACTTTTGGTGATCCTCCTACCTCTCTCTGCCTCCCAGAGTGCTGGGATTAAAGGTATGTGCCACCACACCTAGCTAATTTTTTTTTATTTTAAAAGAAATTTATTGTAAAAAAAATGCAAATGGCTCCTTGCCATGTTAACACACAATGTATGACATTCAAATCTGAGTTATAAAATTTTATTACAATCTCAAATAAAATATGGCAATAACAATACACGGTTCACACTATGGAACTGGACTGACTTCATCCTGAATGCATTTGAATATATGTTGAACACAACTTGAATATTCAATATATACTGTACTGACAGAAATTCTGCTATAAATTATGTGGAACACACCCATTTCATATGTATAGATAGCACTCTTTGTTTATAAAGTGTCAGCTATACATAACCCTATTTTAATATACATTTTTAAGATATAAAATATAAATGGAGGTATATTTGTGCCATTTGGCAAAAATGTTGACTAGAATCAGTATGACTTGCCTACCTCCTCATACAAAAGAGCGTCTACTTCTGGTTAGCAAAGGGGATGTGCCTAAGTGTTACTAGAATCAGTGCGTTTCACTGTCCACCCATCAAGTTAAAACAGATGTCTGTGCTCTGTCATCTCCACCTTACCTGAGTGACATGGAGATACCTAAGCTGGGGACTGATGACTAAGTTCTCCTTTCACAGTTTTCTTCATAATTACCAAACGTAACAGGAAAACATGTTGGAGGAAGGACAGAGGAGGACGATGGTATCTCAACTATGGTCTAAATGGAACAGTGACTTTATCACAAGCTTATCTCCCTAAGTTCGAGGACAGGACACCGACAGGAATCACTATTATTCTGAGCTGGCGAGATGTATGTAGTCAAATGTGGCCTTCATGCTTTAATCACACCAAGCCGGCTAAAATTTTTATTCATTTGAGAGAGAGAGAGGGTGGATGGGTGTACCAGGGCCTCCTGCCACTGCAAGCAAAGTCCAGATGCATGTACCACTTTGTGTATCTGACTTTATATGGGTAGTGAGGAACTGAATCCAGGCCATCAGGTTTTGCAAGCAAGGGTCCTTAACCACCTTCAGCCTCTCTTCCTTTTGCTCTCTGTCTCTCTCTATCTCTCTCTCATTTTTTTTTTTTTTTTGGAGGGGGTTGGAGGTAAGGTCTTGCTCTAGCCCAGGCTGACCCGGAACCCACTATGTAGTCTCAGGGTCGCTTCAAACTCACAGTGATCCCCCTATCTCTGCCTCCCAAGTGCTAGGATTAAAGATGAGTCCCACCATGCTTGGCCTCTTTTTCTTTTTAAATATTTTATTTTTACTTATTTAAGAGAGAGACAGGCAGAGAAAGTGAATATGAGTGCCCCAGGGCCTCTCCTCTTTTTCGTTTTTTCTTTTATTTACTTGAGAAGAGAGAGGCAGAGAGAAAGAGAGAATGGGCATGCCAGGACTTCCAGCCACTGCAAACAAACTCCAGATGCATGTACCACCTTGTGCATCTGGCTTATATGAGTACTGGGGAATTGAACCTGGGTCCTTAGGCTTCACAGGCAAGCACCTTAACCACTAAGCCATCTCCCCAGCCTTTTTTTTTTTTTCTTGAGAAAGATTCTCATTGTGTAGAACTATCCAATTATCCCTCTGCCTCAGCCTTCCAAGTACTGGGATAACACGTGTGTGCACCACTATGGCCCCACTCACAAGAATGAGTGATCTGCAGTGCAAAGGCTGGATTGGAGTAAGGCAAGACAAATGAAGCCTCCTGGGTTTTGATGTAGGGGATCCCTAATGCAGAGAAACAGAAAGCAGAAGAGGTCTGGTACTAATTGGGTCTCTTTCTGCCCCATCTGCAGGTGGCCATGGTGCCAGGGCCTGACCAATAGCAGATTGCCATGTCTCGAGAGGCAGGCTCATGCCGAATGGGCACTGGGGCAAGAGTGCGGTCACGGAAGCCCAAGAAGCCACACTACATCCCGAGGCCCTGGGGCAAACCCTACAACTACAAGTGCTTCCAGTGCCCCTTCACCTGCCTAGAGAAATCACACCTCTACAATCACATGAAGTACAGCCTCTGCAAAGATTCCCTCTCGCTGCTGCTGGACTCACCTGACTGGGCATGCCGCCGAGCAGCCCCTTCTCCCAGGCCCCGGGTGCCCACCCCTGACCACTCCATGGCCCTTTCAGACCCTGGCAGCCAGCCCACCATGCCCGACCTCATCATTGCTGACAGCCGCTCCCAGCGCCACTGTAGTGGGGGCCCCAAACCCGGGCCTGAGGGCTCCCCAAGACCACTGCCTCCACTGGCTAAAGCCATCCGGAAAGGTTCTGACCCCAGTGGGCTCCTGGCAGAGTCATGGAAGCCAGGACTAGGTGGCAGCATGAGGAGTGGGGCTCTGGGAGCCACGGCTTTGGCAGGCTCTGACAGCAATGTCCCCTGCTACCCACCACCTGCCCAGAGTGAGTTTCCTGAGGCTCAGAGCCTCCACCTGTCACTTCTGGGGATCAACTATCCTCTGGGGCCAGGTCTCTTCTCTTACCTTGGGCCCTCACTGGCTGCTGCAGCCCACATGCCCTTCCTGGCCTCTGCTAGTCCCTTGCTGCCCCCTGCAGCTTTCCCAGCCCCACAGGCCCCTGAGCGCCCAACCCTGGCCCCCCGCCTTTACTACCCACTGCTCTTGGAGCACAGCCTGGGGCTACCAGCAGGCAGGGCTGCCCCTGCCAAGCCCTCTGTAACCCCCAAGGGGCCTCCTGGGGCTCTAGCTCCTGGGTTGCTGAAGGTGCCTATCCCAGGGCTGGGGGGACCTTGGCCCCATGGAACTCTCACGGACCCAAGGCAAGAGGGAGAGTTGGAACAGGCTGCTCAGAGCAATCCCCAGGGGAGGCTGCAGAAGGCTCCCTCGAGCCTGGCAAAGTTTGACTCTCAGAGAAGGTGGGTGTCATAGGACATGAGCCTTGGGATGGAGGGGTCAGGGAAAGTCTTGGTGGGGTGGGGGCTAGACCCAGTCCTGAGCTTACTCACTGGGACGACAGGCTGCAGGCCTTGAAGGGCCCTAACACCAGAGAGCATTTGTCTCTCTTCCTTGGGAATGCCCAGTTCCAGACTTGTGCCTCTTCCTTTCCCTGGGGCCGGGGCCATGGCAGAGAACATAGGCAAGGTTTGGAGGGACTATATAGGGGGCAGAATGGCCTCCTGACTGGTTTCTACCCCCCAGCCTGCCGACCAGTTCCTCCCTGATGCTCTGGCCTGAGGGTGAAGAACCAGGTGACCCTACGGCCCCAGGCCCTGAGGTGTCCCTTCCTCACCAAGCACGAGGACCAGTGCTGGGAAGTCCGGACCCTGTGGGAGAGGACCTGACCCAGGCTCTCGGTGACTATGCCAAGGTGGAGCAGTGCCTGGGGCAGCTGGTGCCGCCTGGGGGCCTAGCCTCCAGACCTCTACGGGAGCAGTTAGGCAAGATCCGCCGTGAGCTATTCACCATCCACCAGGCTCTGGCACGGGCAGCACAGCCTCCAGACACACCCCTTGACCTCTCTATAAAGCGGGTGCCCACCAAGGGGTCTGAGGCACCTGCAGGGTCCTGGGGGTTGTCTGAGCCAAGCTCTATGCTGGTAGGGGGGATCTCTGAGCCCCCCAGTATGCTGGGTCCTGCAATGCTTGGGCCCTTCTCCAGCCATACTACCAAGTGTGAAGCTGACTCCAGTGTCCCACCCCCTGGCGTCTCTCTCCAGGCCCCAGAGGACCCTGTCCCCTCTGGTAGTGGCTGGGGCACTTGTCTTGGGATTGGGAGCTCTCAGACCCCTAAGGATATCCCTGCCCTGCAGAGCCCCCCAGGTGCTAAGGTCTGTTCACAACCCCCTTAGTGTGTGGACCCCGTTCCTTGACTTGGTCCCACTGTCCAAGGCTTGTCAAGTGTCAGTGTGCATGAGGGCTGGACAACCCTCTGGCCCATGACACCTCCCCCCCCCAGCCCACGAGAGCCCATGAGGTCATGTCAAAACAGTAAGGTCATGGTTATTTATTGATCACAGTTGTGGACATTAAAATAGAAGCTGTCTTCAAAACCCTGCTTGAGGGGCTAGGGAGATGGCTCAGTGTTTAAAAGCACTTGCTTGCAAAGCCTGCTGACCAGGGTTCAGTTCCCCAGTACCCATGTAAAGGCAAATGCACAAAGTAGTGCATGCATCTGGAGTTTGTTTGTGGTAACAAGAGGCCCTGCTATGCCCACTTTCTCTCTCTGTCTGTCTGTCTCTCTCTCATAAATAAAAATATTTAAAAATAATCCTGTTTGAGCCTTTCTTTTTCTTTTTTCTATTTTTGTTTTTTGAGGTAGGGCCTCATGCTGGCCCAAGCTGACCTGGAATTCACTCTGTAGTCTCATGGTGGCCTCAAACTCTTAGCAAACCTCCCACCTCTGCCTCCTGAGTGCTGGGAAGGTATGCACCACCATGCCCAGCTTTTTTTGTTTGTTTGACCCTTTCTTTTGCTGTCTCATCAAAAGCATCTAGGCACTGCCAGGGAATTGTCCCTGGCCTAGACATCCCAGGTGGGCAGTGTCTTGGGCTCCCTGCTGAGATTGTACTTTGGAACCCAAAGTCCCTAGTGTGGACTCAGATCTCCTGGAGGATTCTGAGGCCTAGAGGTGAGCTGAGGACATTCCAGCAGGGGACACAGATAGGGAAGAGCTGCAGGATGGCCACAATGTGAGGACAACCTGGGCACGGTGTGGGCACAAACCCTGAGCATCCTCAGGCCTGGATCCACCCCGGCGGCAGCCATAATGCCAGCTTTGCCTTCGGTAACCAAAGCCTTCTGCATTTTGTAGCTTGAGGCTGCTCACCCCATGTGGCCTCCCTGGGCCCCCCGCCAGCCCCTGCAGCCACGATAGGCATCGGTGGCCTTCACAGCTCACTGCCTCCTTCCCAGTACAGCCTGGCTTGGCCTTCCACAAGCGGTGGTGGTGGGTAGCTAGGGACGGGTCAGTGGAGCCCCCCAGCTATAACTAATCACTTCTCTCCCCAGGGAGCTGGGCTGTACCCGCTATGCCCACCCAGGAATGCCCTAAAGTACACACTGCCCTGGGAGAAGGCACTGTTCCCGGTGGGGCTGAGCCAGCCAGGCTGGGGCCAGTTGAAACAGGACCTTAGCTGCTTCATTAACTGGACTAGCGATAGCATCAGCTGGCTACCCCACCGTGGGGCATCACGGGCGGTGTTGAGGCCAGGGCGCTGGCTGAGCAGCCTGGGGTGCTATGGGCCGCAGACTAGGACCAACAGGGGCCAGCTGGACACTTGTGACTTGGAGCCTTCCTAGGGAGCTGCTGGAAATTGTGGGCATAGCCAGCGGGTGTCTGAGCTGTCCCAGGCTCTGTCTGAAACAGATCTGCCCTGCTCAGCACCCCAAGTATCTACTGTACCATAGTTTCTCATACTGAGGGCAGCATAGCCAACTTCAGAGGGACCAGCCTAACTTCCCCATAGGTCATTTTCCCCAAGCTTCAGTCCTGACACAAAGGCCCTGCCTAGAGGCATGGCCTGTGGCTAAGGAGGATTGTGGGCTTGCCTGAGAGACATAGAGCCACTCATGGGCACTGGGAAGTGTCCTAGTTGATGGAAGGGCCCCTGGGGAAGTCTAGGCACTAAGGCTCAGCCTCCCTGCCCCACCCCCTCATACAGCTTGTCCCTTGTGACTCCTCCTCCACCTTAGTTTGGTCTCCAACAACAGAGATCTGAGCTGTAGCCTTGAGCCTAGAGCAGAAGCCTGGTCCCAGGTAGGGGACTGTCCTGGCCTCTGGGGAGGGCATGAAGAAGAGCTTTGAGAGACTGGGGCTCAGGTGGATATCTCTCTCTAGCTAGGGCAGACAGAGAGGCCAGGGGACTGGCAGGAACTGAGGTCATTCCTAACAAGAAAGGGCTTGGGGGCAGGTGAGTTTGGCACATGCTGTTTATATGTCATCCTCCCACTTGCTCTCATGGTGATGATGACTGTAAGCTGATTTGAGGCTAAAAGCAAAACCTTTCACCTCTATGGATGGGTAGTGTTTTCCAGATCATTGTTGCAGGTCCCTTGACATGTGGGCGGCTCTTGAACTTGGGGTCCAAGTGAACATTCAGGACTAGGGGGAACTGATCATAATCCAGCTCAGGTCCCCAGCCCCAGTGCCTCAAGCCTTTCATCTGTACAATGGGAGGGTGCCAGTACCCATCAGCCATACACAGGCACCCCCAACTCTCTTGCAGCTGTGGAGAAGCAGAGACGGTGACTGTGTGCTGGCTGCCCTTGGCCTTCCATCTGTTCCTATCTCCCTGACCTCCTGGGCCTTCTCCTCTGGCTGGCTGTCCTCCAGGGCCTAATCTCACACTGGACCTGCCTGGAGATGTTGGTCATTCCTTGCCATCCCAGTTGCTGGGGCGAATCTCGGTGCCAGCAGGGGCTGCAGGGCCCCCACGAGGCCTGCACTGCTCCTCAGATGGCCTGCTCTTTCTAACGGCTGGGGCTGCATCCTGTGTCTATGTGCTGGACCTGGAGGGACGCTCTATTTGCCAGCTGCCCTGCTGCATTCCTGGAACTGGGACCTTCGTACCAGAGGATGTGGCAGTTACAGCTTCAGGACTTGTGGGCGTCAGTGATCTTGTCAATGGGGCTGTCCATGCTCTCCAGCACACTGTCCGGGAACCCCAGGGCTGCTGGGTGACTATAGACACATTCCTGTCCCCCCAAGGGCTGGCAGTGGATGCTGTTGGCCGCTTCCTAGTGACAGACTATGTTCCTGGAACTGTGCACAGCTTCATGTTGGGTCCCTCCTGGGAGCCCCTGGCTCTAGCCTCCATGTTGGGTCTGGAGGGCCCCTGCTGGGTGGGCCCAGGGCCAGATGGAGGCCTTGCTGTGAGTGAAGAATTTGGAGATGTGAAGTTGTTTGGCAGTGCCCACCAGCCCCTGGGCTCCCTGGGCACTCTGACGGAACATACCTTTGTCCATCCAGCAGGTGTGTGCTTTGACTCAGAAGGCAGTGTAATTGTGGCTGACAGGCAGAGACGTGAGGTGACCCTGTTTCCTCAAGTTGGACCACCCATCTCCCTGCTGCTGGAGGGGCTAGAGCAACCAATGGGGCTGGCCTGTGCCCCCTGGGGCCAGCTGGTGGTAGCAGATGCTGGGGACAACAGCATTAAGGTATATCAGTATCTTAGGGAGATGGCCTGAGGGTAGGATCTGGGGGCAGTAGCCCCTCACCATTCCTGACCAGCCCTGAGACCTTTGAACAATTATCCTAGGAGGTTGGTGGGCTCCTTGGGGACTGCTGGGCCTGTGTCCTAACCCTGACACCTACTGCTCTTGGCCCTGGCTAGCCTTGTGACTTCCTCTTTGTAAGAACTCCCTTCTTCTCAGCAGCCATGAATCATCAACTCCACAGCTTTCCCTGTGAGGCTCCCAAACTGGACCTTCCCCTTGTCCTGGTTCAGTGTGTTCCCACACTCTCTCCCCCAGGCCACCTAGGCCCTGGCTTTGCTGGCTCAGTTCCAAGGTGGTCTGAAAACTTTGGGGTTATAGCTGAAGCTACAGATTCTGGGTGCTATGGCCACCTGCTAGAGGATGGCCAGGCTGGATCTCCTGCCAGGTGCCCCAGCCCCTACTTCCTAATCAGAAGCAGGCAGGGAGGGTGTGGCTGGGCTAGGCAGCTTAGAGTAGGGGTGTGGTTCTTCAGTGTCCCCCAACCTCAGAGGCACCAACAGTCCTGAGTTTCCAGTACCTTCTCTGGACCCAACAGAGGTAAGGGATAGGCAGAGTAGAGGGCCAAATCTGGAAGTACCATCAGGGAGGGGCCACCTGACCAGGTTTGGAGTCTCAATGTCCTGTTCCACTTCCTGTTTGTTTTCTTTCTTTCTTTTTTATTTTTTGTTTTTCCAGGTAGGGTCTCACTGCTGTAGCCCAGGCTGACCCGGAATTCACTATGTAGTCTCAGGCTGGCCTTGAACTCATAATGATCCTTCTACCCCTGCCTCTCGAGTGCTGGGATTAAAAGCGTGTGCCACTACTCCTGGCTCCAGCCATTTCCTATTTCTAAAGCTGTGTGATCCTCTGAGTTCATGGGAGGGATGCAGGTAGGGTTTTGAATAGCACAGATTTTTCTACAGCCTTCCTTTAAGCATGGAGGTTAACTGTGACCTTTCCTCCCATGTTACAAATATGGAATGAGACCTGGAAAGAGGTGTGTGTGTGTGTACTGAATGAGTCAGGGCTCAGCCAAGGTGGCACTCAGCCTGTCATCGGTACATTGGGGTCTGTGGTTTATGCCATCATACCTGTTGCCTGTTCAGGTTCTCTCAGTATGTCCTGGCCGTTATGTGTGGGATATTAGTAAGCAGATGCAAGAAAGTCCATGTAAGTAGATGTTCAATAAATATTTGTTGCTGAGTTACTAGAGTATTGCTGCGGTACCAAGTCGTGCCAGGGACGTGGATGTGCGCCCTCCGGACGATCAGATGGCTGCAGCCCTGAGCAAGTCCTATTAAGGTCGCTCTTCCCACAGAGCTGACCTGGAGGAACAAGGCAGACGGCAGGGTGGAGGGCACCTGCTCGGGACCCTATAACAGGGCCTGGAGTTCCTTTCACCCAGAGGGGGTGCGAGAAAGGTAGGGGTCGGGGTTCCGGAAGGGCTGGGTCTCCAGGGTTCTCGGGGACATTTGCCGAGCACTTTTGAACAGCTCAGGGAGATTTGTCGGCGGGGTCAGGGCGGGACCGCTGCACGCGCGGAACGCTCGGGTGCGGCCCGCGGGCAGCCCGGGATCCTTTGGGGACCGTACCGTTGCGCGGTAACGCGCGGTAGCCGGCGGAAATGGGGCCGGTGTCCCGCGGCCGGGCTGGGGACCGTGAGCACCGTCGCCTGCTCGGGCCCACTCTACCCGGTCCCCCAAACCCGTTCCCTCCCCGCCGGTCGGGGACACGGCCCTGAACAGCAGCTGGTGAGTTCGGGGGGAGGGGGTCGCGGGGAATCCCGGGGTGGCGCAGGCCTCCGGCGCTTGTGTCCTCATCGGCTAGGAGAATAAGCCGGGTGGGTGCGGAGCGGCGACAGTCGCTGGGTCTCCGCCCGTCGCCGCTCTGTTCATGTTGTCCCGGCCGTGAAGGCCCCTGGCCGGAAGGCCGCCCGGAGCGCCGACTGCGGCGCTTCACCCTTGTCCTGACCTCAGCAAAGGGAGGAGACCGAGTCACTCCATCCTAATGAAGTGAGAGGATCAAGCGCGGCTTACCAAAGGCAAGAGCGTGGTTTTCAAAAGCCACATGGGGTATTATTATTGGGCCGGGAAGATGGCACTTACTTGCAATGCCTGCCGGCTGGTGGTTCAATTCCCAAGCAACCCACATAAGCCGGGTGCAAAAAGTGGCGTGTTTGATGTTCATTTGCAGCGGCTGGAGCCCATCCTGCCCAACCCCTGCCAGTGCAAATAAATAAAACAACAGGGTAAACCTGGATCTTCAAGAGCTTTCACAAAGAAGGGTTTCAGCAATGAGTTGTCCCTGGCTCACCTTAATTGGGATGTCCTTCTAGGGGAGGTTGGCAGTATTTCTTGTTTTGAGACTTCTAAGTTGGAGTTCTACGGTGATGCTTCCAAAGGCCTCTTTACCTGAACAGCCTGAGAACGGGCTGTTGCAGCGGGAGCTGATTCCTTCCTAGCAGAGGCCGCTTTTACAAACTCAGGCAGTTATTTTTAATTAGCCTTTTAAAGATATTCGCCTAGCTAGCTGTCCGCTTTCTCCAGTCCCTCACCTTCTCTGCTATCGATCCCCTGCTCCTTCATCTTTTTCTGTTGGTGGATTCCCTGTAGCCCAGCACGAGCAAACCCTTGCGCTTTGGTGGTTCCTGAGGCTGAGTTGAGAGTAGGGATGGGAATTTGCCCCATAACTTGTTCTCCCACAGATTAGAACACCAATCTTTGCCTTCCACTCTCTTTCATTTGACTGGAAGGGCTTCTTGTTTTGTTTTCATTTTTTTGAGGGTTGGCGGTTATTGAGGTAGGGTTTCACTCCAGCCCAGGCTGGCCTGGAATTCAGTATGGCCTCTAACACATGGGGATCCTCCTATCTCTGCCATTCAGAGTGCTGGGACTAAAGGCATATGCCAACACACCTGGCGTTTGTTTTGCTTTAGGGTAAATTGTAAATGAAGCAAGCTCTACACAAAGTGCACAGATTGTGTGTACAGCACATTTAATTTACTCAGTGTGAACATACCAGAAGCTAGCACCCCACCCAGAACATCTATGTTTGGTTAGACCAATGGCATTTAAAAAAATATTTTATTTATTTACTAGCTGAGAGAGAGACAGAGAATGGGTGTGCCAGAGACTCCAGCTTCTGCATATGTATGTGCCACTTTGTGCATCTGACTCTACATGAGTACTAGGGAATCGAGCTTGGACCTTCATGCTTTGCAGTCAGGCACCTTGACTGCTGAGCCATTTCTCCAGCCCCCACCATGCCATTTTTTATTCCAATAATGGTGCGAGCGTTTTCCCTTAGTTCCTGTAAAAAAAAAAAAAAAAAAAAAAAAAAAAAAAAAAGTCCTCCAGGAGGGTTGGATAGTATTTCACTGAATCATTATGTCCTTACAGGACTGTTGCAGAAAGGCTTGGGCTGTGCTGTGCTGGGTGGCAGTCACAGGCAGAATTGCTCTGGAATTCCTACAGTTTCCTGGTACCCTCTGCCTGTAACTTTCTGGAGGCAGTACCTATGAAGGGACAAGAAGAGAAATTGGTTCATGTGTGTGCGTGCGTGCGTGTGTGTGTGTGTGTGTGTGTGTGTGTGGTTTTAGAGGTAGGGTCTTGCTCTAGCCCAGGCTGACCTGAAATTCAATATGTAGTCTCAGGGTGGCCTCGAATTTACAGCAATTCTCCTACCTCTGCCTCCTGAGTGCTGGGATTAAAGGTGTGCGCCACCATACCCAGCAGACATTTAGGATTCTTGCAGCTCAACCTAGAGGTACCTTTTTAGTTTATTATTATTTTATTTTATTTGTTTGTTTGAAGTAGGGTCTTACTCTGGCCCAGGCTGACCTGGAATTCACTATGTAGTCTCAGGCTGGCCTTGAACTCATGGTGATCCACCGACCTGTGCCTCCCGAGTTCTGGTATTAAAGGTGTGCACCACCATGTTTGGCCTTGAGGTACCTTCTTTTTAGTTAGAACTCTTAACTTATCAATTCTCAGCCTTTGTTTTTTGTTGTTGTTGTCCTGAGGTAGGGTTTTACTGTAGCCCAGGCTGACCTGGAGTAGTCTCAGGGTGACCTCAAACTCACGGCGATCCTTCTACTTCTGCCTCCCAAGTGCTATGCTAGGATTAAAGGCTTGTGGTTTTTGTTTGTTTGTTTGTTTTGAGGTAGCATCTTGCTCTAGCTCAAGCTAACCTGGAATTCACTATGTAGTGTCAGGGTGGCCTCAAACTCAGTGATCCTCCTCCTACTTATGCCTCCCGAGTGCTGGGATTAAAGGTGTGTGCCACCATGCATGGCTTTAAGTTTATTTTATTTTATTTTATTTTTTAAAATTTATTTATTTATTTATTTATTTATTTGAGAGTGAGAGACACAGAGAGAAAGACAGATAGAGGGAGAGAGAGAATGGGCGCGCCAGGGTTTCCAGCCTCTGCAAACAAACTCCAGATGTGTGCACCCCCTTGTGCATCTGGCTAACGTGGGACCTGGGGAACCGAGCCTCGAACCGGGGTCCTTAGGCTTCACAGGCAAGCGCTTAACCGCTAAGCCATCTCTCCAGCCCGAGTTTATTTTTATTTATTTATTTGAGAGAGAGAGGCAGATAGGAAGAAGGGCATGCCATGGCCTTCAGGCACTGCAAATGAACTCCAGACACATGCACCCCCTTGTGCATCTGGCTAATGAGGGCCCTGGGGAATCGAACCTGGATTCTTTGGCTTTGCAGGCAAGTACCTTAACTGTTAAACCACCTCTCCAGCCCAGCTTTTTTTTTTTTTTAAGTAGGGTCTCACTCTAGCCCAGGCTGACTGGAAACTCCCTCTATCCCCAAGCTGGCCTCAAACTCAGTGATCCTCCTACCTTGGCCTCCCTAGTTCTGGGATTAAAGGCATGTCCTACCACGCCCAGCCTTCTCAGCCTTTTGGCTAAGATCAAGTGTAGAACCCATAGCTTTGAGCTACAGATAAGCTCAGTGGTAGAGCACCAGTCTAGCATGTACAAGGCCCTAGATTCCATTCCAAATACCATAAAAACAAAAGCCCTAAGCTGATCATGGAAGCCTTTCCTGAGCTGCAGGGAGGTGAACAACTACACCATCGTCCTTTAAGCACTAGGTGCTTGTCAATGGGGAGTTCCTGCCCAGCCGATGTGTCTCTCTCTATCCCTTCTCTCTAAGGGCTGCATGTGGGTCCTGGTCCTAGAGGCTGGGGTCAAAGGCCTGTGTCTCCCACTGCTGTAGACTCCAGCTTAGTGTTCATGCAGGCAACATGGAGTGATTGGTGTCTAAAGGCGGCTCATGTGGGCAGCAAGACCCTTCCTGCCTACAGCAGTCCAGCTAGGGAGGGATGTCTCCTGTGAGGAAACCTAGTCCCCAAGTAGTTCCCTATGGGAAAGGAAAGACAGGGTCCCACAGAACTCAGAAAGTATAACAGCAGCTTGTTTTTTTTTTTTTTTTTTTGAGACCGTCTCGTGAAACCCAGGTTGGCTTCCTGTGTAGCTAAGGATAACCTTGAACTTCTGATCCACCTAACAAGTTCAGCTTGAGCTTGTTTGAGACCCTACCTCAAAAAAACAAAATAAATTAATAAATATAAAAGGAGGCAAAAAACAAACAAACAAAAAAAAAAACAAAAGGAGGCTGGTGTGGTGGTGCATACCTTTAATCCCAGCACTTGGGAGGTAGAGGTAGGAGGATCATCATGAGTTCAAGGCCACTGAGACTACATGGTGAATTCCAAGTCAGCCTGGGCTAGAGTGAAACCCTACTTTGAAAAAAACAAAAAACAATAACAATAACAACAAAAAGGTAAAAGGGAGCTGAAGAGAGGCTTAGTGGTTTAAGATACTTGCCTGCAAAGCCTAAAGACCCATGTTCAACTCTCCAGATGCCAGGTAAGCCAGATGTGCAAAGGTGAGGCAAACACAAGGTCACGCATGCCTACTATGTGGGGCAAGCATCTGGAGTTCAATTGCAGTGGCTAAGGCCCTGGTGCGCCAGTTCTTTCACTCACTCTCTAAAATAACAAAAAGTAAAAGGGCTGGAGAGATGGCTTAGTGGTTAAGGTGCCTGCCTGCAAATCCTAAGGATCTAGGTTCAATTCCCAACTATCCATGTAAGCCAGATGCACATGGTAGCACATGTATCTGAGTTTGTTTGCAGTGGCTAGCTAGAGTAGTTTCCCCTCTCCACCTTATGATCTCCTTAGGCTTTCTTTTTTTTTATTATTAAAAAAAATTGGGCTGGAGAGATGGCTTAGCGGTTAAGCGCTTGCCTGTGAAGCCTAAGGACCCGGGTTCGAGGCTCGGTTCCCCAGGTCCCACGTTAGCCAGATGCACAAGGGGGCGCACGCGTCTGGAGTTCATTTGCAGAGGCTGGAAGCCCTGGCGCGCCCATTCTCTCTCTCCCTCTTACTCTCTCTGTCTCTCTTTGTTGCTCTCAAATCAATAAATAAAAATAAAAATAAATTATTTTATTTATTTCAGAAAGAGAGAAAGAGGCAGATACAGAGAGAAATTGGACACACGGGGCCTTGGCCACTGTAAATGAACTCCAGACGCATATGCCACCTTGTGCATCTAGCTTACATGGGTCCTGGGGAATTACACATGGGTCCTTTGGCTTCAAAGGCAAATGCCTTAATAGCTAAACCATCTCTTCAGCCCTCCTCATGTTTTTAATTAGGCTTTCAATACCACACATGATTCACTCCTGTAGAGCAGACCTTAAGTCCAATCAGAAAGCAGCTGGTTTCTCCCATAACAAATGTTCTGCCACTCAGCCCAGATGTTTGAGACTTACTATACTCAAGCTGACTTGGAACTCCTTGTGTAGCCCATGCTGGCCTTGAACTCCAGCCTCCCACCTCTCTAGTGCTGGGATGACAGTTGTGTAAAGTTGCGATTTATTTTATTTATTTATATGTTTACTTTTGGTTTTTCAAGGGTTACAGTCAGACTTGGAATTCACTGTGTAGTCTCAGGTTAGCCTTGAATCACAGCAATATTTCTACCTTTGCCTCCTGAGTGCTGGGATTAAAGGTGTATGCTACCACACCTGGCCTTATTTTTATTCATCTATTTGCAAGCAGAGACAGAGAGAAGACAGAATGGGCACACCAGGGTCTCCTGCCACTGCAAAAAAGCTTCAGATGCATGTGCCACTTTGTGCGTCTGGGTTTATATGGATACTGGGGAATCAAACCCAGGTTGTTAGGTTTTGTAGGCAAGCACCTTAACTGCTATCTCTCCAGTCCTGAAGTTGTCATTTTGTTGTTATTGTTTTTTGTTTTTTCCAAGGTAGGGTCATGCTTTCATCCAGGCTGACCTGGAATTCACTATACAGTCCCAGGGTGGCCTCAAAATCACTGCAGTTCTCCTACCTCTGCCTCTCAAGTGCTGGGATTAAAGGCATGCGCCACCATGCCCAGCCCCCACCTGTGATTTTGTTTTAATATATTTTATTTATTTATTTGAGAGAGAGAAAGAGGTAGAGAGAGAGAATGAGAGAGAGAATGGGCATACCAGGGCCTCCAGCCACTGCAAACGAACTCCAGATGCATGTGCCCCTGTGTGCATCTGGCTTACATGGGTCCTGGAGAATTGAATCAGGATCCTTTGGCTTTGCAGGCAAACGCCTTAACTGCTAAGCCATCTCTCTAGCACCCCCCTCCACCTGTAATTTTTAACAATGTTTTATTTGGGTTGAAGATGGCTTAGCAGTTAAGGCGTTTGCCTGCAAAACCAAAGGACCCAGGCAGGCTTGATTCCCCAGGGCCCTTGTAAGCCAGATGCACAAGGTGATGCATGTGATGCATGCGCATCTGGAGTTTATTTGTAGCAGCCCATTTTCTCTCTCTCTCTTTCCCTCCCTTTCAAATAAATAATAAAAAAATTTTAATGTTTTGTTTATTATTTACTTGTTTGAAAGAGTGAGAGAGAGAATAGGTATTCAGAGCTTCTTGCCACTGCAAATGAACTCTAGACGCACTTTGTGCATCTGGCTTTATGTGGGTACTGGGAGATTGAACCTGGGCCAGCAGGTTTTGCAAACAAGTTCCTTTAACTGCTGAGCCATCTCAACAATCCTGATTTGTGTACTTGATCAGATTGTGTAGGCTGTGTGCTTTTATAATATATATAACTCAAGAAACCATCTCTTGGGGCTAGAGAGATGGCTTAGTGGTTAAGGCATTTGCTTGCCAAAGCCAAAGGATCCTGGTTCGATTCTCCAGACCCGCATAAGCCATATGCACAAGGGGGCGCATGGATCAGTCTGCTTGGCTCAGAACTTGAGGAAGCAGTCCCTGCCATGCCCTGTGCAGCTGCTGCTTTCTGGGGCAATGATCATCTGGCCTTGCAGTTGCTCAGTCCATGTGAGATAGACAACATGGCCTAGTCAACACCAAGGCCAGACCTGGGCTGCCCCAACCTGTGCCAGGCAGACTGTTCATCAGAATTGTGCTACATCATGTAGCTACTGTATGCCAACCATGCAGTGGCAGTACCCTAAGCCTAGCCTTTCCCCTTTCTTCCAGGGTTGCTGGCATGGTGCTCAAGGCCTTCTTCCCCACATGCTGTGCCTCAGTGGACAGTGGCCTGCTGGTAGGACGATGGGTCCCAGAGCAGAGCGCTGCCGTGGTCCTGGCTGTAGTGCACTTTCCCTTCATCCCTATCCAGGTCAAGGAGCTCCTGGCCCAGGTGCAGCAGGCTAGCCAACTGGGCATGGCCGTGTTGGGAACCTGGTGCCACTGCCAGCAGGAGCTTGAGGAGAGCCTGGGACATTTTTTAGAGGGCCTAGGTACTATCTTCTCCCATGACCCCTGGCTTCAGCTGTGCCGGGAGAAGGGCACCAGGTGTTGGAGCTGCAAGGCCATCTACCATCAGGTGTCCTCCTCCCCTGACACACCCAGTGAGGATCAAGTCATGCTCATCTTCTATGACCAGCGCAAGGTGCTGCTATCCTGGCTGCATCCACCTATGACAGTGCCCAACTGCCAGGCTGGAGATGTCACGGCCAGTGCTAGAGGCCTGGCTGCCATCTTTGACACGGTATCACGCAGCAAGATGCTCTTCCACAGTGACCGGTTTGATGAGAGCCCTGTGCGGCTGAGCCACTGGCAGTCAGAGGGTGTGGAGGCCAGTATCCTGGTGGAACTGGCGAAGTGGGCCTCAGGGCCTGTCTGCTTGCTGGTGGCCTCTATGCTGTCCATAATCTCAGCTGCTGGTACTTGGCGGTAGGTGCATGGGAGCTAGGCTGAGCTCTTCAAGAAATTGGGTCTAGGAGAATCATAAGTTTACTCTTTAGTATGTGAGGGTACAAGGGGCCCTTCTTATTCTCACACCTACCTTAGAACCCACTCTCATCCTGCCCTGAGGATGTCCCCCCGGTGGCTGCAGTTCCTGTATATCTCTTACTTTTGGGGACTGCCTGCTTTTACAGAAGCCTCAATGATTGGGTGGGGCCAGTCAGGTAGGGGCACAGGATAACCACAAATGGTCCAGGTCCCTAAAAGAAAAATTGGGCAATGGACACAGACCTGGTTTATTGTACCATTAGGGCCATTGCCTGCCCTGCTTGAAGTTGTTTGCCCTCTGAGGGCACAGGGTTGTCTACTCTCCTGTTCTCTGCCCTCCCTATAGCAGGCCTTAGGCACTGAGGCAGTCCCTTCTCTAGGACAGCTGATTTCTTGGGATTTCTACTAGGCTCTCCAGGATCCATCACTAGGTTGCTGGCCTGATGAGGGATTTGGAAAGGCCCTGAGGTCCTGTGAGTGTTGGGTGGCACCAGGTTTTTTCAGCTCATGAATGAGGACCTGGGGGCCCCTTTTTCTCAGAGAACACATTTCCTTGGTGCTGTCACCTGTGGGGAGAAGCTGCAAATCACCCTCAGTTGTCCCTTCCAGGGACTTAACACTGTCTGGTGTGGGGCTCACTGGACTTGCCTACTTTCCAGGGTTACTGAGGACACTGGAACATTGGTCTGGGAAGGGAATCTTGTTACCCCTGTGGGAACACATCTTAGGTTGTAGGATCTGTTGGGGATCTTGATGTGTGTGGTGGTTGTCAGGTCTTGTGACTGCCTTGGAATTAACTAGGTGAAAGTGTGTGTTTAGGCCTATGTGCTGTTTTAGCAGGGGAAGTCCTTAGCTTTTGTGATCCTCTCAAGGGATCCAAGAAGAGTGAAGAATAGTTGTGTGCAGAAAACAGGCTAACCCATCAGGCAAGGGTCTGTGTTTATGAGTGCTGACACACAGGCAAGGCAAGACTGTCATGGGAGGGAATGAAGTCCCTCTACCCTTCTTGGCTTTGTGCCGGTGTCAGTTGCTTTCTCACTGGTAGACTAAATACCCAATGAGAAGCAGTTTCTTTAAGGGAAGGGTTTATTTCAAGCAGGCACCTTTAACCACTGAGCCACCTTTCCAGCTCGAAAGGGTTTATTTCACTTACAGTTTCTACAGTGTGGGAAAAGCCCGGCAGGAGCAGACAACTTGGCATCATCTTTATCTCAGCAGAGAGGAAGTAGAGAGTGAATTGGCAAGCATTGCTAGACTATAAAACCTCAAGGCTCACCCCAAGTGACTTACTTCCTCTATCAAAGCTCCACAGCCTTCCCAAACAGTACCACCAACTGAGGATTAATATTCAAACATACAAGTGTATGGGGGACATTTTACATTCAAATCACCACAGTGTTTGTCCCACTAAGCTCCAGGGGTATTGGAGACCTAGGCTGTGTATGGCAGACTTGTAGTCTTGGAGAGCTCACTGTACAATGGGGATCTTGTGTGGTTAGTGAGTAGTCACTTTCTTTGTGGCTGGTCATTAGGAAAGGAAGGCTTTGTTGAATATAGTTGATTCTTAGAATTGGTTCATAATTGTCTGCCAAAGAGAGGCCTTAAACCTTCTAAGACCATAGCTTCCTGTTCCTCTGCATTTTCTGAGTCTTTAGATTCCTCAGCCTCTGACAGGGGCTCTGAGTGGGGGATGTGGCTTCTGATCTCCATGCTTCTAGAAGCTGCTATCTTGTCTCCACATAAGTGTAATCCTATTGCTGTCAGTCACTTTCTTCTACCTTGGATTATATATGTGTCCCCTTACAATGTGAGGTTTTGTGGAAATATCTCAATGCCTCCTTTGTCAGAAAGCCAGTCTCACCTAGAGGTTGGGTTAGTCCAGAAGACCCTTGTTGAGCCTCTGAGCCACCATCCAACAGGCAGGGCAAGTCATGGATGGATGGGTGGTGACCTCATTTCCACTTTGGGGCTGTCTTGATATTCAGCTATGTGCTGGCTGGGGGTTGAGGTGTGACTGTGAAAGTGTTAATTTTTGGAGGAGGAGGAGTGGCAAGCATACAATGAAGGGTACTTGTTAGAGTGCTACATCATGGGTGCATCTTTGTGAGGCCATGTTGGCCCCCATACCTGCCTGAGCCCTGCTGCGCTTTGAAGTGGACCACAGGGCTCAGGCTGAATGGGGCTTTCCCTTTCTTGTTGAGTGAGGGACCCTAGTTAGCAGAAGAACCAAGAAACTGAAGGCATCAGTCTCAGCTCTGTGTGTTCTCCCCAGGCTTTGGAATCTATGGCCCCTGTCCTTCATCAGAAGCAAGCTCTCTGCCTGTGAGCAGCTTCGGCACCGACTGGAGCAACTCTCACTTGTTTTCAGTACCCAGAAGGCCCAGAGCCCCACCCAGCTGATGAGGTTTGGGTTTTCTTTTGAGGGGTGGGATGGTGCCACCCAGCCCCTTTCCTATTGCTCTGCACGGGGCTCACTGCATGGACCCCTCCAGCCAAGCCTTCCTCAGTGGCCTCAGGCTATCCCTAGTTGCCTCAAGAGCCACTCTTCCTGACCTCCCAGGAAGGCCAACATGCTGGTCTCTGTGCTTGTGGATGTGGCCCTCGGCCTCCTGCTGCTGTCCTGGCTTTACAGCAATGACCGGATTGGGCAGCTGGCCAATGCTCTCATCCCTGGAGCTGATGTGAGTGGATTTGGATGGGGCCCCGCTTCCTGGGGATGAGGGAACCCCTTTGGGGTAGTAGAGTCCCTTGGCTAGCTGGAGCATCTCTTCCTTGTCCTCACCCTAGAGACACAACCCTCAGCCCCAGAGGTTCCCCAGGTATTGTTGGGGCCTGTGTCTCCCAGGGCAATAGTCACCAGGTGTGCACACCCCTTCCTGGAGGTAGCAGTGTCTGGTCTCACTTGTGGTCCAGGCTTTCCAGAGACCCTCTACCTCCTGGGCATAGGGCCGAGGCCCTCCCCTGAGATCTGCTCTTTCAGACTTAGGCGCCCTCTGCAGCCAGCCTCAGGAAAGCTCTCAATGCCTGAGACCGGCACTGGGAGGGTCCTGCTGCTCCCAGGGTGATCCTGTGCTGGGAGCCAGAGGTGCAGGGTCACCTTCCATGCTCCTACATGGTCTGTTCAGCATATCCACATGGGGGTCAACCCCTTCCCTGCTTGTCCATTCCTTCACCTCCTCATTTCCACCCTGCTCCGGAGGCTTTAGGTTCTCCATCTTCTTGCATTAGAGCCAAAGCCCTGTATGTCATGGGATCTGCCTGCCAACCTAGGTTGTCCCTGTGGCCCTCCAGCTCACCCTCTGTTCTCTGAGTTCTCCTCATGGATGCAACATCTGCTTATCAGTGTTCAGGCTTCAAGTGTGCTCTAGGTCTGCCTGTGGCCAAGCCAGGACGCTGGGTGCAGGAGTGGGTGCTTCTCAGCTCTCTCCACTGTGAAAATATAAGGAAGTTGGCCCAAGAAAAAGGAGTGCTTGGGGCGGAGAAGGGAAATGAGCTTGTAACTTGCACATGTTGTCTTGGGCTTCCTTTGTGCAAAATTGCTCAAAAACAAATATTTTAAAAATGGAGTCTCTTCCCACTGTCAAGCTTTTATCCTTTAAATATTAAATTAACTCTATTTATAAAGAAGGTTCTGCTCACTACTCTGGCAATCCTACTTAATGCCCCTAGCACAGGGAAGGAAAAGGCATTAGGGTGGGGACACAGGAGTCGTTCATGTGGTGAGGAAGCTGAGCTTCTCTCAGCCTCCCCTTAGCCATTGGCCAGTGCAACACTCCTTCTTACCCTGATGGCCACAACACCTTTACTTGCTTGCCTTTGAAATCCTTGTACTATCCTAGCTCTACTTAACCTTATTCTTTCTCTGGGGAACCATGGCTCACACCTGCTACCCAGATCTATGATGGGCCTGATACCCACTCATTTAGTCAAGGTTGTTCCCCTCTCCCTGCCCTGGTCCAAGGTGGCCCTGGCTTCTGTGATGGGTGGAGTCATTGGCAAAGGGCTTCACTGACCTACAGGCTCCTCTGCAGGGCTTGAGACGAACTAGGTTTTCTCTAGCCTTGGCCATGTCCAGGCATTGGGGCTCAGGATCCTATGGGTCCATGATGAAAGTGGCAAGATGGGTGTGAGAGATCCTGAGGTGGAGGTAGATGTCCACTGGGGATACATATCCACGTGTTGAATTGTATACTGGGAGAGCCCTTAGATTTGAATCTTAGAAATTATTTATGGGTCCTATGGCCAGACAAGTATGGAAATACTGTATGTCCACTTTTAGGGGACAGTGGTCCAAACACTGGGAAGTATGCCTGTGCCCTGACCATATAAACTGGCTAGGGTGGGTGCTCATTGTGGATCATCCCAGGCCCACATGCCCTCCTGCCCATCTGCAGTGG